>NC_140169.1:32937900-33322900 GCF_963971535.1 Notolepis coatsorum | reverse complement strand
ATGGCATCTGCTGCTTCTCTGTGCCCTGAATGCATTCCTTAATGCAGCGGTTCACACGTTCAACGGCGCCGATAATAGACACTAGACCTGACATGCTTAATGCCTCGCTCCTCGAGGAATAGCGCAAAAGAGGATGAACAAAACTGGGGCCCATTGTCACTGACCAGGGTAGTAGGATTCCCTTCCCTGGAAAATACAGTAGTGAGAAACGAAATCACGGTATCTGTGGTCACCTGAGACGTAAATGCCACCTCCGGCCACTTGGAAAAGTAATCGACTATTGTTATAGCAAAACGACAGTTGTGTGTACCTCTTTCGAATGGGCCCATAATGTCTATGGCAACCTTTTGGAAGGGCACGTCTGGCATCTCAACCGGCTGCAGCGGAGCAGGGAAGGTCCTGGCAGTTTTATCACTGTTCTGGCAAGCAACACATGACGTTATGACATTACTGATACCATTGTCCATTGATGGCCACCAGTACAACTCACGTAGCCGTTGCTTGGTGCGGACAATCCCCTGGTGGCTCTCGTGAGCCAAATGGATCAGTCTGGGGCACAGGGAGCAGGGCACAACCAAGCGACTTCCCCACATGACGTATGCGTTCTCCACTGAAAGTTCATGTTGAATGGGGAAGTAGGCTGCGAGCCCAGGTGTAACGGCCTTCCTAGCTCTAGGCCAACGCCGCGCAATCTGTGCACGTAGAGCCGTTAACTCTGGGCACGCCTCACATGCAGCACTCAATTCAGACAGTGGCAGCGCACCTAATGCAGGTGACAACTCCGCGATTATCTCAGGCTCTGGCTCCATCTCATCCCCCATTGGTACAGGTAGCCTCGACAAGCAGTCCACTATGAAGTTAATCTTCCCCGGGCGGTATTTCACGTCGTACTGGTAGTGGAGCAGTCGAGAGGACCAACGGGCTATCCTCATGCCCGCTCTGTTCATTCCTCTTGTGGCGAGGAGAGTTGTCAGCGCTTGGTGATCGGTGACCAGGGTAAACCGCCGACCCCACAGCTACGTCCTCCACCTCTCAACCGCCCACACACAAGCTAAGGCTTCCTTTTCGACTGTGGAATACTTTCACTCGGCCGGCGAGAGAGTGCGGAAAGCAATTGTCAGGTTGCAGCTGTGTCAATACTGCCCCAAGTCCATAGTCAGACGCATCAGTGGACACAAATGTAGGCAGAGCAGGATCAAAAAATGCCAGAGCTTGGCTACTCGCCAGGGTTGTCTTCAGAGTGGTGAAGCTCTTCTCAGCAGATTCAGTCCATGTGAATACAGCATCCGGCCCAGTCCTCAGGAGCTCCCTGAGAGGCTCAACGATGGCGGCATAGTTAGGAATGAACTTAACCAACCAGCCAGGCCTAGGAGAGAGCGCAGGGCAGCCATATCCTGTGGGGCGGGTGCATCGCTTAGGGCAGAAACAGAGTCCGGGTCCGGCCGGAGCCTGTCTTTGGAGATTACGTGCCCTAGGAACGGGAGGCTGGGCTGGCTGAAGACACACTTCTGCATGTTCAACTGGAGGCGGACGTCGTTCAGGCGGTGTAGGACACCTCGCCGGTTGGCATCATGTTCAGCTGAGACTTCATCACGCACACTCAATGGTAATCTATGCAGCTTCTGCTGCACTGCCTTCACCGATTTCCACTTTATGGATGAACCTTTTAACGCATCCCACTGGTTCAGCTGTAGTGGGAGCAGCCTGTGTCTCCTGCACTTGGACATTCTTAGAAAGCACTGAGCCCCCTGCAATATGACAGTCCAGCGACCTAACCAAGTCCATTCCTAACAATGGGGATCCACTTTTGACAATGTAGAACGTTGCAGGGACAGACACTCCACCACGACAGGGGCTCTCTCGAGTAAGTAACTAACATAATCCTAGGCTCAGTTAACTTGCAATCGGTGAAGTATTTCTGACATAGCGCTTCTGGCAAAATTGACACACTCTAACCTGTATCTACTAGTAGATCAACACTACATTTGCATCCAGGAGGTGCCTCAATATCTACAGTACAGAATATTTTGTCAGCAGGCCTACTGTCAGATTCCATATTACAAATGGTCAACTCGGGTACAGTTACCTCACTCACATCATTAGCATTGGATTTACAGACTCTGGAAAAATGTCCCGTTTTACCACATGTATTGCAAGTTGATTTCACAGCTGGACACGTAGGGGAGTTGGCAAGGTGGTTTGAGGAGTCACACCGGAAGCAGCGGCGCTGTTGTCCCGATGCAGTTGTGTCAGTAGAAGCAGTCCCTGAGCTCCGAATTCCCGCCCAGTAGTTCCCTGCCTTCCCCTGGCGGTGGCGCTGTGTCCCCATGATTGCCTGGACCGGAGTCCCTTTAGCAGTAGGCTGCGCCCATTGAGACTGCGCCCCGCTCAATAGGGCAGAGCTCTGAACAGCAGACTCGAGCTGGCATGCTAGAGTAATAGCTGTTGTAAGTGTCAGATTTTCCTCCAGCAAAAGTCTGTCCTTAATCACAGTGAGGGTGGCACGTTCGATCAACTGATCACGTATCATCTCGGATTCCATCCCCCCGAACTGGCATGTCGCGGCTAGTTCACGCAATGCAGAAAGATATTGTGTGACACTTTCATCCGGTCTTTGCGTGCGCTGTCTGAATCTATGGCGCGCTGTCACCATGTTCACTTTAGGGGGAAAATGCAGGTCGAGAGCCGCCATTGCGTGCGCGTAAGTAGTGCCTACTTCTGGTAGCGTGTAAAACAGTCTCTGGCCCTCCAAGACATATTAGCAGTATCGGCAATCTCCTCGTATCCGGCCATGCCTCCCCCGTAGCATTAATCACCCTCAGGTAATTCTCAAAGATTCTTTTCCAAGTAGCAAACGGTATTGCAGGCTCCCCCACGTCAGGAAGGAACGGAGCCGCCACGGGTACCGAAACCGACATCATCGCCAATTTGTAATGTCCACACTTAAGCTATTGGTAATTATAATAAGCACGCAGGAGTCGGTAGGCTGTGGCGTTATCCCTCTGTGTTTATTCCTTGCTCTCAGAACATGAACATGCACATCATGGTAGCTTAGGCGCGTACCGGAACTACAGGACACACTTCCTAGTTGTCGCCTATAGCCTATTGTGCCGCCTAGCGGTGGCAGTGGTAATAACAGCATCATAACAATAATACTAACTAGGGATGCACCGAATGGGAAATTCTTGGCCGAAACCGATACCGAAAATAGAAAACAGTTGGCCGAAAACCGAAAGCCGAAAGGCCGAAAATGATTCATAGAATAGAACTTTTTTTTACCAATGTTGTGGAACATTATGATTATGGAAAAATATATGATTATGGCAAAACTTAACTTAAATAATAAATAATCACTATTATGGGTCCATAAAACATTTATTCAGCACTTCTGAATGCATACAGTACATTAATTCTATCTTTTCTCTGGTTGCGCAGCGGACATCTGTGCTCTACTGAGCGCAACTTTCTAGTCCCCAGCTGAATGTGCTTGCTTGACTCGGCACAGTAGACGAGCGACAGACAGACAGACAGACAGACAGACAGACAGACAGACAGACAGACAGACAGACAGACAGACAGACAGACAGACAGACAGACAGACAGACAGACAGACAGACAGCGTCAATGTGAGAAACACAATCCGCCCCCTCTCGCTCTGAATAATATGCATATTAGATCACTCAGTGATTAACCGCGGCATATAGTAAATAAGGATATAAAGCATGTTAAAGACGAATTTATTGGACCCGTTGCGCGCAGAGTCTACATAGAAACAGCGCGACTCCCGACAGCGCGACATCATCACAACAACACGCGAGGTTGTTAGGTTGTTTCTGTTTCGGTGACATATTTTTGGTGAAAAAACTCTTTCGGCCGAAAGCCGAAAAGCAATTTTTTGCCATTTTCGGCCGAAAACTTTCGGTGCCGAAATTTCGGTGCATCCCTAATACTAACAATGCAGAACACAACAGTACTGAATATTGATCACGATAGTAAAACGTTGCTGCTGTTTTTATTAGCAATTTCTTTAATAGACTGTTAATTGGTACAATAATTATTCACTTTCCTAAACTATCTACTGCAGATATGTGAGGCACTCCATACCCAACAGGGTCACTCCAGAACCCACAGAGGAGCCAGCAAAGAAGAAGAGCCTCCTGCTGTTTGCTTCAGAGGATGAATAGGGGGCTAACAGTGCTTTGGTCCTCTCTGTCTCTGCCCAGCAGTCGCCTGTATAACACTTCTTGTCCGGAACGGGAGGCTAATAAGCAATGGGAAAATATATCCAGGAATCTCTGGTGGCGGGCTTGATTCACCCCTCTTCTTCTCCTGTGGGGGCGGGGTTCTTCTTTGTTGGCAAGAAGGATAGAACCTTGGTTGATTAAAAAAGTTAAAAAAGTTATAAAAAAAAGTAACTGTACTTAGATTACAGTAGATTTCATTCACGGTTTGTGAATCACGCCTGGTGATAATAAATCCAGATTGAACTCTGCCATTGGAAAGGGGAGATTTGGCCCGATCCATAGATGTGCGACTTGGCCATAATAAAGTTATTTATAGGCCTGATATTCTATATTCTATAATCATATTTCAAATTGGATGTGTCCGGATGGCAGAATTCAGTACTGTCAAACTACAAAATCTCCTGTTTAATCATCTTCCCTTTATTCATTTGCTTAGATTTTCTGTACACGTGATCTCAAGAAGTTGCTGAATGAGCTCAGTGTAATTTTTTTGCATGGTGTTATTCACCATCAAAGATGAAAAAAGAAAAGAAAGAAAAAAAAAAAAAAATTGATATTCTCCTTTGGTTCATCACAATTTACTCAAGCCTAGTAACGGACACAATATTTCTGACACTGGGAATACATTCCCTGAGATACACATATGTCCCTAGATACCGAGAACATGCAAATGGAACTTGTAGAAGTGGAGCAATCTTCCATTTACTTAGGTATGTATTTTTAGGCGGATTTTCAGAAAATAGGGCTAGGGCTTAAGAGGTTAAGAACGTATGTCTGTATTTCATAATTGTGGTTCAGTTGTAGGTAGTACCACCAAAGCTATTTATTTTTATTTTTAAACAGTGCTCTATAGAAAGATCTATTTCCAATGCCAAGGGCACACAATGGGATCAGATTGGAAAATGTTAAATGGAGCTAAATGGAGACATAATCGCTTGTTGTATTGATACTGTAATTAATTATCATTAGCATTCAGACAGAGGTAGCTCATAATTTCATTTAATTTTGTCATTTAGCTGACGCTTTTATCCAAAGTAACTGTTCATCAATCAGTGCTGAAACTTGGGTGCTGCAGTGTTGAGTGCATAGTAGTAAAGGCATATTAGTATAGTGCATTCCTTCCTTCCCAGCCCTTCCCAGAGACAGTCGCATTTCTCTCCTCTCCCCAGGCTCCTCAAGGCCGTTCCTACCACCGCCTCTACTGCTCCATGGAGCCCGACGCTGCTATGCTCTGCTTCGTGCCGGTTGCCGGACTATACTCAAATCAACTCTAAATGGATCTAATCAGTGGATTGCATATTTTCTTCAAGAAGCAGAATAAGGCTAACCCTCTCTGCCTATTGCGACATCATAATCGGGCTACCAACTTGAAGACGTGGTCATTTTTGGATTATTGAAGCTTTTGGACTGCAATAAGAAGATTTTGGATCTGTTTACCGCGCACAGGACCTACCAAAATGAACTGATTAAGACACTTGGACACTTGGACTAATAATGCATTCAGTCATTTGGACGGAGTTGTTAAAACTCACTCCACTCAAATCAATAGAGTTATATTTCACTCTATTCAAATCAAATTTAAAGTGACGTGGCTGGGATAAATGTGCCAGTCACTCAGCCAAAACAAATTCCTAGACCAAGGTCGAACCAGAGAGCTGCTGGAGTTGAAGGCCCTTTGGGAGATAAGAGTGGCAAGCGGCTTCCCCCCACTCCCAATCCCTACCCAATCCCCCCTCCCGCGTGTACGCCTGGCGCCTATGACGGCAGCCAACTAGTACACGTGCTGGAGTGGGGGGCCTAAGACTGTTTCATCACCAAAGTCCTATCCCCCAGTCCATGCCCCCTCCCTCTGGACAATCTTTTCTGCCCTCCCTCCCGCCACCTGGCACGACGACACTTTGTTTCAGACACTTTGTTGTTGTTGCAGCCGACTATCGCATATGGCGTCTCAGGCATTCTGTAGATGACATGTGTCAACAAATGTACATGTCTGTGTGAATTTATGTTGTGCCGTTGTTACTGTAAAAATGTAATGATTGTGATATGTTGTTATTAATGAGACGATGAGTTGTATGTGTGTGTCACTGGAATTTCCCCAAGGTGGGATTAATAAAGGAATATCTTATCTTATCTTATCTCTTATGATGGTATAAGAGAGTTGTTTTCTTCAGATATTGAATGAAGAAGTGTGTTTTTAGTCAATGATGAAAGATTGGTCGGGTTTCGGCTGTCCTAACTGTGGTGGGTGGGAAGTTAGTTCCACCATTGTGGAGCGAGGACTGAGAATAGGCGGCTTCTCTTTGATGACCCTCCCGGAGCTTGGATAGAAGTGGGTCTGAGGCGGCCAGAGGATGTAGAGCGGAGGGGTCTTGAGGGTGTGTAGTTAGAGACCATTGACCGGATGTAGGTATTCCTTTTGCTGCGCAATATGCCAGGTCGAGGACCTTGAAGTTGATTATTGCGGCGATAGGGAGTCAGTGCAGGTCTCTAAGAAGGGGGGTAACATGGGCTGACTTTGGTAGGTTGGAGATCAGACGTGCGGCTGCATTCTGGATGAGTTGAAGAGGTTTGGTGGCGGTGGTCAGTAGACCAGTGAGCAGTGCATTCAGTAGTCGAGGAGAGACATGACTGTAGATTGGAGTTGAGTGGCTTCTTTTGTCAGGAAGGGGCGGATCCTTCTGACATTGCTGAATCTGCAGGTTCTGGTCGTTGCGGCAATGTGAGTGGAGAAGTTGAGTCAATTGTTAAGGACTACACCAAGGTTCTTGGCAGTTGGAGACGAGGCCACGGCTACATTTTCCACTATGATGGAAAGGTCGGTCAGTATGGAAGATTTGGCCGGCAGGTGAAGCAATTCTGTTTTGCTTAGGTTCAGTTTGAGGTGGTTGGTCGTCAACCAGGCGGAGATGTCGGACAGACAGGTAGAGATCCGCTCAGAGACATGGATATCTGAGGGAGGAAAGGAGAGGAAGAGTTGAGTATCATCAGCATAGCAATGATACGAGACGGCATGAGACGTGATAATGTTACCCAGAGATTTGGTGCAGAGGGAGAAGAGGAGGGGTCCGAGGACCGAGCCCTGGGGGACACCCATCCGAAGGGGGCAGGGGGACAACATGGTCCCTCTCCATGATACTTGGTAGGAGTGATCATCGAGGTAGGATGTCAGCCATGCCAGCGCAGAGCCTGCCACTCCCATTCCTGCGAGGGATGCGAAGAGGATCTGATGGTCGAAGGCTGCTGACAGGTCCAGGAGAATCAGGACAGAGAGGCCCTTTGCTTTTGCTGTGAAGAGCCTATGTGACCACTATGAGGGCCGTCTCTGTGGAGTGACCAGTCCAGAAGCCTGCAAGCATGTTCAAGTGATTTAGAAAGGAAGGAGAGAAAAGAGACAGGACAATAGTTGTCTATGACGGTGGGGTTCGTTTTTTTTTTCGTTTTTTTTTTTACTCTGGCTTGTTTTAGGGAGGTGGGAACCAGCCCTGAGTTGAGGGCGGAGTTGATGGTTGCCGTTAGGAATGGGAGGATGTTTGGTGCTATGGTCTGGAGGAGTGGGGAGGGTACCGGGTCCAGCTGGCATTTAGTGGGATGGTTCGATGTTACCAGTGTCAAGGCCTCTGCGTCTGTAAATAGGAGAGAAAGATGAGAGATTAAAGGATGGGGTTCTCGATTCAGCATTTGGAATGGGCGGGGGTTGGCTTGGTTGAAAGAAAATCGCATAGTCTTCGGCAGAGAGAGAGGAGTGGGGAGGGGAGAGGGGTGGGGGGAAGTGAGGAGGGAGGACATGGTGGTGTGCAGTATGCGAAAGTTCTTAGCCGAGGCCTCGATCTTATGGTGAAAGAAATACATGAAGGAAGGTTACCGTGGTGTTAATGATGCTGGAGTTACGGGAGAATGAGATCCAAGGAGCTGCCTGCTTAGTGAGTGGGAGACATGACAGTGGGAGGCAGGTCAAAGGATTGTAGGAGAGAGATGACTGTGTCGAACTGAGACGAGTCAGGGAGGTTGAAGTCGCCCATTATGAGGAAGGGAGTGCCATCTTCTGGGAAAGAGCTTAGAAGCATGTCCAGCTAGTCTGGGAAGTGATCAAGGGGACCCGGGTGGCGATAGAGAGTAACAATGGTGAGATTGAATGGATTAGAGACAGATACTGCATGATATTTGAGAGAGGAGAGTGACAGAACTGGTTCATATTGAGTTTGTAGACCATGAGGGGGAGGTCAAAAGAACCCCCCACCACGTCTGGAAGGTTGTGATGTGTGAGAGAAGTTATATACAGTATATATATATATATTAGTGGTGGGACTCGATACAAATTGTAATCGAATTAATTTGAGACTTTATAGTTAATTATTACATGGCGTTTTCACATTCGCCGAAATGCTTGCTTGTGATTGGTCAATAGCGCGCGTCAGAGGTCAGTTATCAGACAATAATGACCGCTGTGGGACAATAATGACCGCTGTGCGCAGCTGTTCGCAATCAAGCCCACTTACAAACACTGTTTCAGTGCAGCCAATCAGACACACCTGCCGGGCTGCCCGCGATTATAATAATCACTTTATTTGGGCTGACAGAGCCACAGAACAACTGCGATTTGTCAAATGAATTAGGTATATTGTTAGTAAGTTAGCCATGTAATAAGCGGGATAATGTATAGCTTTACTCGGTCATCATCGCGAAATAATTGACCTTCACTGACGTTTAAAACACCTCGCTGAGGCGGCTCGGTATTTTAAACGACGTGTCGGTCAATTATTTTGCGACAATGACCTCGTAGCTATACATTATCCCTTACTTAATCGAAATTAATCACATTTGAATCGCATATTTGATATAATGCGAAAAGCAACATTTTCAATTCAAATGGATTTTGGTATATGAGTGAATCAATGAATATACATTATTAGGGATGTCCGATATTATCGGCCTACCGATATTATCGGACGATATTGGCATACAAATATCGGTATCGGTTTTCAAAAAAAAGAAAAAAAGTTTTATTAATTCTTTAATTTTTTTACATTTATTTAAACTTTATTTACCCAGGCAAGCAAGTAAGAACTAATTATTATTTTATTTATTGTCAAAGTATGCATAATGTTGTGTTAATTACATGACAAGAGATATGTAATGAACCTGTTCCACTCGACGGGGTCGGTACCGACCCCTTTTGACCTTATTATCATATAGGCATATTTTTATGAAGATGAAAATAATTTGTGATTTTAAAATCAACCGTTTTCAAGTATGAACATCACTACTATGTCAAAAATGCATGTAGAATGTAAAACGTTAGGTTGCCAATAGTTTAGCAATAGGTTAAAAGTGTACTTATATCATTTTAAGTTTTCTATTTGCGATCGTCTATTCTGACCCGGAAACGGGAATGGAAATGTTGAACCATGGGAATTGTAGATTGGAGCCATTTTGTAGAGGAGATCGCTAGCTATCTTCCAACGTTGAAATTTCTCCGATCTACACTTCCTGTCACATACTATGGTGGTTCAAAGTTCAGCGTTCTGAATGAATCATATCAATAATTGTTATGATTCGCGATAATAAGCTACAAAAGGTAAAGTTTTTGACAAATATTGAAACGCAGTCAGTTTCTCCACACTATTGTTACCATGTAGGAAGAATTATATCTGAAATTAGTTTCAAAATGGTTACACTGTGGGGGAAATAAAATAGTACAGTCGATTACAGTAAATATCAGTATCTGTTATTATGCACGCCTGGTGATACTATATCCAAATTGAACTCGGCCATTTGAAAGATACTATATGTATATATATATATAAATGTGCGAATTGGCTATAATAAGGTAATGTATAAGCATATATTCTATATTCTATAATTGTAACTGAGGGGTTACAAAACCCTGACTGTATTAAAGATTGTGATAGATTAAACCACTGCTAGTTATGTACTTTAATTACTGGCCAGACAGTACATCAAATATAGATGGTGAACACCCACAAGAACACGGCATTGACAAAGAAATAGTATTTGAGGGTAATTTATTATTATTAGGCAACATTAGGTTACAGAATGAGAATTAGGGTCGCGCTTGTATGGCGAAGAATATACGTAAAGTCAGTCAATAGCATGAGTCACTAAGAATAGCAGGAATCCTACGATGGGTCTAAGTTGACACCACCTGTCGTATAGTAGCAACTAGATAGGGCAACACTGGTACCGCCTGGAGACAATGGGTTCCCTCCGGGGGTGTAAGGCCTGGAGGGTAGAGGAATGTTCGGGTACTCCGTCTGATTCAATGAGGAATAAAGAGACTCCAGGTACAGGAGTCGGTCCTTTGTAAACTCCCTTGATCAGCAGCAAAGTAATAATTGTAATCCAAATGCTCGATAGCATTGATGACAGCTAGCCAGCCTCCGTCCACGAGGCCAGCCCGAGTTGTAATCCTCACGAGGTTGAATCCCAAACGACAGTGGAAATCAACGATGCTCTTCTCCGGGTACCACGTTCCAAATCAATATAATCCAACCAGTAATGGTTCTGCAATCGCCGACGCCGATTCTCCTGTGTACATGTCCAACGGTTCTCCGCCTAGGACTCCTCGGGTGTTGGCGACGTATTTAGGCCACACACCCTGGCTAAGTACACTAGCTAAAGACAAGACGAACCGCTGGGTAATGCTACACACGAACGAACTGTGGCCGCACGATATACAATAAATGAACGACTATTTACTTCACATTAGATTAGGTCGAACTCGACGTTACTTTACTAGACTATTCGCACGTGGTTCTCAATGCTCTGTTAGACGCAAGGTTGCTCACTTCACTGCACGTTGACTCGTGGTGAAGGTGGGTAAGGTACTGAACGAGGCTGAACTACTGGTGTGCGCACCTTGCGCTGTATTTATACTTATGTGAATATCTAGTCCCAAACCGCAGTCTTTGTCTGGTATCAATACGCTGACTCCGGGCATGTTCTGACATGCCTGAACTTGTCTTTGAACCTGCCGTTGGGGGCTTGCGCGCTAGCGCCTGTGGGCGCTGTCCAATAGGAGAGCGAATATTACTCTGGTTTGAACGCAGGTAAAGGGATATTCCGTGTATATATATAAATAATATACAAAGTATATCAAACAATAAAGGTAGATTCTCAGTTTAATCTGGCCCTTCACAACAGCTGCCTCCTAATTAGTCCGCACCTAATTAGTTAAAGGAGACAGATTAATAGTCCAGTCAACTGCTCAATGTCTGTTGTGGGGAGTAGGGCAATCTACAAAGTCAGTGGGTCATGATCGTCATCAGGGGAGTCAGGGAGCCTCGGCAACTCTATCAGCCTCGCCACGGGTCGGGTGTAGGTCCGCCCCTGGACAATAACTTCTGCCGCTCTGACCTTTCCGTCGGCACCAGTGATCACTTTGCTTACGCGGCCGGCCGGCCACATAGCTCGGAGTAGTGACTGGTCTATGATCATAACGACTGTGTCCACTTGTAAGTTGTCTCTATCCTTTACCCATTTCTGGCGGGTTTGGAGAGACGGTAGGTAGTGGAGGAGGAAACTGTTCCAAAACTTGTCAGCCAATATTTGACTGTACCTCCACATTCTTCGGCCGTTCGCTTCTTCGGGTCTGTACACCGTCTGTGGAAGCGCGGGGTCCAGCCGCCCCATCAAGAGAGTGTTGGAGGTGACTGGGTCGACATCTGCTACATCACTTGAGACGTACTCAAGGGCGTTGTGCTCGCCACTTGCGACAGTCTAGACAGGTCCGCTGGAAGCGTCGTACTGCTTCTCTTCCTTTCAGTATCCAATAGCGACGTCGGATCTCAGCGAAGATTCTCTCTGCCCCAGCGTGGTGCACATCCTCGTCGTATTTCTTTATGATGAGCTCAGTGACCTTGTGTCGGCTGTTGAGGACTATAGGAAACTTGACGTCATCCGTTAAGTCCGGGGCCCGTCTCAGACGACCACCCACCCTGATGAGGCCATGGGTGTCGCGCTCGGGGGCCAAGTGGAGCAGTCTGCTGTCTGACGGGATTGGCTTTGTTCCCTGCAGGCAGTCTAGCTCGTCGGGGAACGAGTCTCTTTGGGCTCGCTGTAGCAGAAGGAGTTCTGCCTCTGCGTAGTTCGATGCGTCAATGTCGGTAGTGGGGGGAACCTCAGGGTGGTGCCACAGGAATGTCTTTAGCTGCGCACTCTCAAAGGTGAGGCAGTCGTCTATGTTAGGGTCAGTGGGGACTGGGGTGTGCGTCAACCCACAGAACATAGATTTCTTGATCTCTGCCTCCTCTTGACTAGCCTCCCGAGGGGTGGGGGTAGGCCACTCTTCCTCCGGGAGCTTGAGGAACTCAGGACCGTCACTGTAGATATTGTGACGTGTGAGGTCATCTAGGGACATCCCCTGTGTGATGACATCGGCTGGGTTCTGTTTCGTGTCCACGTACCTCCAGCACGCTGATCCTACCAGGTCTTGAATCTCTATGATTCTGACTCCCACGAAGACCTTGTATCTACAAGAATCGGACTGGATCCATGTGAGTACGGTCATGGAGTCTGACCACAAGATTGTTCTTTGCACCGGGATGGTGAGTTCACGCTGAATTAACGTGGCGAGTTGCGCGCCTACCAGAGATGCGCAGAGCTCTAGACGCGGGATCGATTGTTGCTTGCGGGGGGCTATCCTTGAGCGAGCCAGGATGAAGGCTGTGTGTATTTCTCCTCCCTCCTCTCGGGCCCGCAAGTAAGCCACCGAACCGTAGGCCACTTCCGAGGCGTCGCTGAAGACGTGCAGGTCCATCTGGCACGTCTCCAGCCGCACTGTGGGTGGGAAGTAGCTTCGGCGTATGTTCACATTTTGGAGCGAGCTGAGTTCTCTCTCCCACTCTCTCCAGGTGGAAGCTAGGTGGTCGGGTATGGGGTCGTCCCAGCCCTGTTCCTTGTCCCACAGCTCTCGTACAATCATTTTCGCCCGAGTGGTGTAAGGTAGGATACACCCCAGCGGGTTGTATTGACTTGCGAGTGTTCTGTATACGCTCCGTCTGGTGGTCGGTAGAGGGGTTGACCTTCCCTGCTCCGTGGTCAGGGGTGTGTATTTGTAATGGAGCGAGTCTGTTTTGAAGCGCCAGACTGGGCCCAATGTCATTTCCTGTGCTTCACCTGGGGTGGTCGCCATCCAGGTCTCGCTGCTTGCTGCCTTTGTCTCTGGGGAGAGGCTGCGAAGTACTTGAGGGTCACTGCTGGCCCACTGCCGGAGATCAAAGCCGCCTTTGATCAGTGAGGCGCGGAGCTTGAGCAGGAGGGCTTCGGCTTCTTCTGGCGTCGAGACGCTTTGCAGACAGTTGTCCACGTAGAAACTCCTCTCTACACTTTGTCTGACCTCCTCGTCAGCTTCAGGGTCTTCTGTCACATGTTTTTGCAGTGCGAACGTAGCACAGCATGGGCTGCATGTGGTTCCGAAGGGGAGGACCTCCCATTGGTAGATGGATGGTTGCTCATCTTTGATCCTCTCTCTCCATAGGAACCGCAGCAAGGGCTTGTCCTCCTCCACTAGTCGTACCTGCAGGAACATCCCTTTGATGTCGCCGCTGATGGCCACCTTGTCTTGGCGGAAACGTAGTAGTACGCCGAGGAGAGAGGGGCCGAGTGTCGGGCCGGGCAAGAGTTCTTTATTCAGATTCTGTAGTCCGATCTGGTAGCTGCAGTTGAATACAATGCGATCCTTGCCGTTGTGGTGGACCTTGTGGTGGGGCACATACCAGGATTCAATCGTCTGGTCGGCCTCTTGAATGTCAATTTTATTTATGTGTCCCGCTGTGATCAGCTTGTCGATCTCAGCGCGGTACACAGTGGCTTGAGTGGGGTCTTTGGCTAGACACCGCTCGGTGTTCAGTAGATATCGCTCTGTCGCTTCTTTTGAGGCGTGGAGGGTGGGCATACCCTCTCGCCTCAAGAGTGGAGTTGCGTATCTCATCACTCCGTTGACCTCGACTCTCTTTGTCTTCTGCTCGAGGAGGGCTATGGCATAAGTGTCTTCCTTTGAGCGAACGAGTTTCTTTTCATTCTTAAAGGGCATCGCGTCTAATGTCCATAGCCTCTTGACGTGCTGCAAGAGGGTGGTGTCTTCTTCGTTTATCCTCGTGTAGAGACAGCGAGTGGCTGTCGGTCGGTTGGAAGACCCGGAGAGGGGGCCTTGTAGTGTCCAACCCAGGCGGGTCTCGACCGCTGCTGGACAGCCTCTGGGCCCGATGTGGACCCGGTCCGTTGGGACGATGAGGTGTGCGTGGTCGGATCCTATGAGCAGGGTCGGGGTGGCGTCGTCGATGAGCGGTATAGGTAGTTGACGTAGGTGCACGTATTTCTCCATCAGCTTTGGGATGGGGTAGGTGTACTGTGACAGGCCTATGTCGTGGCTGGTGAAGGCGTTAGTGATGCTATACTGCTTCTCGGGCTGCCCGACCGCTGCTATCGTGAAGGAGACATTTTCACCCTTTATGGTCTTCAGGTCTCTTCTAATGGTACGGATTGTCATTGTTTCTTCGCTCCCCCGCAGACCCAGCCGGGCTGCGGCGGATGCGAGGAGGAGAGTCTTTTCTGACCCATCGTCTAGGACGGCGTAAGTGTCCATGACCTTGTCCTCGTAGCTTAAGATCACTCGGACCACCTTCAAGAGCACTCGGGAGCTCCCACTCTTCGCAGGGTCTATGTACATGACGTTCACTCTCGAGCTGCTTGGGGGTACGGGTTTCTTCTTGTTGCTGTCGTGTAGGACCTCCAAGTGGGCGCCGTCGCACTTGCTGCATCTTTTCTTTAGGCGGCACTCAGCTGCCATATGGCTGCGCGCGCAGCGGAAGCAGCGGCGGTTGGCTTTGATCCACTGACTCACCTCGTCAGCGGTCAGCTTCTTGAAGGTGTCACATTGAGACAGCCAATGTTCATTTTCACAGTACTGGCATACAATCTTCCACTTTCCCTTGGTCTGGGGGGTGCTGTGGTTCTTGTGCTGCGGCACTGACTCGGCCTGGTGCATAACTGTCACTGACCGGCGGTTATCGTTGGACCTCCGAGGTCCATCTCTTGGGCTAGATCCACTCCACACGAATGTGTCCAGTCGTAGGCTGCTAACTTCCCTTGCGAGGAAAGCGGCCAGGTCTAGGAGGGATGGCTCTGGGCCGTTGGGATCACGGTGGTCTCTCTGCCGCCGAAAACGCTCTTGGCGGGCTGGAGGGAGCTTCTCCAGTATTCGCTCCACATTAGAATTTGCATACAGTTCATATCTCCCCTTCTCCTTTTGGGACCCCAGCATCCCCACGAGGGATTGTACCTTGATAGAGAGGTCATCCAGTGCTCTATTGTCTTTGGCTGGGGGGAGGCGGTCGATATCCCGTATTTCTTGGATCACGTAATCCCATATGCGTCCATAACGCTGGTCGAGGGCCACCAGAGCCGCGGAGTATGGGGTGCTTGAGTTGGAATATGCCAGCGCTATGTTATGCGCTCTGGGCACCTTGAGATGCTTGAGGAGGATGGCATATTTGTACGACTCGTCGGGGACATCGGACATCATAGTCTCCAAACACATGCGTAATTCCGTGTACTGTGCTCTGTCCTCGCGCGTAAAGTCTGGGAACGTCGGTGTGCCAAGGTACGATGCCATGGATGGCTGGTACATTGGTGAGCGTAGGGGAAGAGGCCTCCTGGGCGAGTCTCCCCGTATGTGTGGTCGTGGGTTAGTACTTGGTGGGTACCAGAGGCCGGGTCCCCAGGTGCTGTTCCTCGGTGCTGACTGTATGTCAAACTCACCCATGAGTTGGGTCGGGGGTTTGTAGTGCAGTGACTCGGGGCTGAAGTCGGGGCTGTACTGGGCCTCCTGGTCCAGAGTACGTTCGTGCTGGTGGGCTTGATATTCCTCCTCTTCCTCTTCTAGGTCCTGGAGTCTTCTAGTTAGTCTCTCGGCGATGTAGGCCGGTTCTTCCCGTTGGCTGGGTCTCGTATGGACCAGTCGGGGAGGGGGCTCGGAGACGTAGACAGGTTCCTCCTGTTGGCCGGGTCCCGGGTCGCTTTGTCGGGTAGGGGAAGGTGCCCTAGACCCTTGTCGTGATGATCTCCGGGAGCTCCGTGCGGAGAGAGGGGGTGTCGCCCTGGCGATCAATTGTTCTATCATCTGCGCCTGCAGCCGGTCGCGCTCTGCTTCACGCTGTGCATTGGCGGCGTCGCGCTGTGCATTGGCGCGGTCTCGTTCGATGTTCTCTTCCGTCTGAAGGCGCCTCTCCTCCAGTCTTATGCGGTCGTCCTCACTCCTTTGTTGCGCCTGGAGGCGCTCTCGTTCAGTTGCAGAGTGTTCGCGCTCACTAAGGGCTTGCGCTTGGAGTTGCGTGTGAAGGCGCTCTCGTTCCGCTGCAGAGTGTTTGCGCTCGCTTAATTGTTGCGCCTGGAGGCGCTCTCGTTGTTCGCGCTCGCTCATCTGTTGAGCCTGGAGGCGCTCTCGTTCCACGGCAGAGTGTTCGCGCTCACTTAATTGTTGCGCCCGGAGGCGCTCTCGTTCCGCTGCAGAGTGTTCGCGCTCACTAAGGGCTTGCGCTTGGAGTTGCGCGTGGAGGCGCTCTCTTTCCGTGGCAGAGTGTTCGCGCTCACTAAGCGTCTTTGCTTGAAGCCGGTCGCGCTCACCCTGGAGTCGGTCTCTTTCGGTTGAGGCTGTCAGCGTGGCGATCAAGGCTTGCGCCAGTCTCTGGTCCGCCTCGCTGGGGGATGACACTGACGGAGGTGATCGGGTGCTGACAGGGCTTGTTGGAGATCTGTTCTCCTGGCGCGCTCCGAGGTCTATCTCCTGGGCGCGGTTCTCTTCTCTTGGTTGTGTGTCGGGTTCTATCCCTGGAGCGCTTTCTTTATCCTGGAGCGCTCCGGGGTCTATCCCGGTGACGCTGTCTGGAGGTATAGTCACGTCATGTCCCACTTGGTCCCCCCCGTGAGCTAAGTCAGTTTCGTTTGAACCCACTGGGGTCTCTACTGGCAGGGTCGCCAAGTCGATAGGATTGGACATGCTTAAACTATCCGATTTATCCGTATTTAACGTCTGTTTAGATAAGCTAGGGGGTAGAACGAAAGCGAATTCCTCCAGATATGGAGGTAGCTGACGTTTGCGCTGTGGGCGTTCTAGCTTAGGGGAGCCGCTTGGAGAGTGTTCACCGCTGGCCATGTCAATATTAATATTATATTAAATATTACACTGATACCCTCCGGCTCGAAGGACCAATTGTAACTGAGGGGTTACAAAACCCTGACTGTATTAAAGATTGTGATAGATTAAACCACTGCTAGTTATGTACTTTAATTACTGGCCAGACAGTACATCAAATATAGATGGTGAACACCCACAAGAACACGGCATTGACAAAGAAATAGTATTTGAGGGTAATTTATTATTATTAGGCAACATTAGGTTACAGAATGAGAATTAGGGTTGCGCTTGTATGGCGAAGAATATACGTAAAGTCAGTCAATAGCATGAGTCACTAAGAATAGCAGGAATCCTACGATGGGTCTAAGTTGACACCACCTGTCGTATAGTAGCAACTAGATAGGGCAACACTGGTACCGCCTGGAGACAATGGGTTCCCTCCGGGGGTGTAAGGCCTGGAGGGTAGAGGAATGTTCGGGTACTCCGTCTGATTCAATGAGGAATAAAGAGACTCCAGGTACAGGAGTCGGTCCTTGTAAACTCCCTTGATCAGCAGCAAAGTAATAATTGTAATCCAAATGCTCGATAGCATTGATGACAGCTAGCCAGCCTCCGTCCACGAGGCCAGCCCGAGTTGTAATCCTCACGAGGTTGAATCCCAAACGACAGTGGAAATCAACGATGCTCTTCTCCGGGTACCACGTTCCAAATCAATATAATCCAACCAGTAATGGTTCTGCAATCGCCGACGCCGATTCTCCTGTGTACATGTCCAACGGTTCTCCGCCTAGGACTCCTCGGGTGTGGGCGACGTATTTAGGCCACACACCCTGGCTAAGTACACTAGCTAAAGACACAACGAACCGCTGGGTAATACTACACACGAACGAACTGTGGCCACACGATATACAATAAATGAACGACTATTTACTTCACATTAGATTAGGTCGAACTCGACGTTACTTTACTAGACTATTCGCACGTGGTTCTCAATGCTCTGTTAGACGCAAGGTTGCTCACTTCACTGCACGTTGACTCGTGGTGAAGGTGGGTAAGGTACTGAACGAGGCTGAACTACTGGTGTGTGCACCTTGCGCTGTATTTATACTTAAGTGAATATCTAGTCCCAAACCGCAGTCTTTGTCTGGTATCAATACGCTGACTCCGGGCATGTTCTGACATGCCTGAACTTGTCTTTGAACCTGCCGTTGGGGGCTTGCGCGCTGGCGCCTGTGGGCGCTGTCCAATAGGAGAGCGAATATTACTCTGGTTTGAACGCAGGTAAAGGGATATTCCGTGTATATATATAAATAATATACAAAGTATATCAAACAATAAAGGTAGATTCTCAGTTTAATCTGGCCCTTCACAACAATAATAATATTTCAAATTGCATTGGTCCGGATGGGAGAATTCAGTACTGTATATACAGAACCTTCAGTTTGATCATCTTCCCTTTATCAATTTCCTTAGATCTTTTGTACACATGATCTCAAGAGGGTAGTGAATGAGCTCAGTTTGGTCATTATTATCATGGTTTTATTCACTGTCAAAGATGAAAAGAAAAATCATAATTCATATTTTCCTTTGTTTCATCACAATTTAAGCAAGCCTATTAATAGACACAATATTTCTGACACTGAGTATACATTCATTGAGGTCCATAGATGTTCCTAGATACCAAGAATATGCAAATAGCCCTTGTAGAAGTGGAGAAATATTCCATTTACCTAGGTATACATTTTATGCAGATTTTCACCTGGGGTGGAACAGGTATTAACAAATAACATTATGCATACATTTAAAGGCCAACTTGCAGGTTGTATTTTTGTTCAATAAACAATGTGGACTAGGCCAACGGTGACTTTCATGAAGAAGGAAAAAAAAGTATTGAAATTGACCCAGTTTTAGCGTTTTTATCAAACATTTTGTCTGCCCAACACAATCACCACGCACGTGAGATATTTTAATCAATGGTTCATAACGTGCACGTGTAATCGAAATGCTGACATCACGTGGGGTGCAGGGCACTAGGCGGCTCTGAGAGTCACACACAGCTAGTGGCAGGCAGAGAGCCTTGCTACTACTAGCCGAGGAGTAAGAATGAAAATGTATCTGTTTCACGGTCACCTAACAACACTATTGCTCCGTGATCATAGCATCCATCTCTAAAGCTAACCACTATTTGTAAAAGCCACAACCACGTTACCATATTTGTAATAATGAAAATCATTGTGTCGTTGTACATAGTGTATACACCGTTAGAAGCTAGCTAAGTTAGCTAACGTAGCTTAGCTTAGCAGCCAGCATTCTCGAAACTCCTAACATCACCCGATTTAAAATGGTTCTCTCCTCTTTGTATACCTTTGTCCTCACAAGTCACAAGTATTATGCCAGGGAACTTATGGACACGACAATAGTAGTAGTTATAAGGTGTTTGAGCTTGTAGCGTTAGTTAGCTCATAGCTATCGTCACCGATGCACCGAGTGGAGGTAAAGGGGCTACTATCGTATCAACATGCCGGGGCGCATAGCTTGCTAGCCAGCATTCTCGAAACTCCTAACATCACCCGATTTAAAATGGTGTGTGCAGCAGTGCTTTGCCCCACAGGTCTGAAGACAGGACCTACACATTTTACTCGTTCCCAAAACTCTTTTACATGCACGACAGTAGACAATGCTAATGTTAGCGGGGTAACGTTAGCCAGAGCCATATAGCCAGCTTGATACTATGACCCGGGGATAAGGCGACAGCCCACAGACCAGTAGCGCTGCTGTACTGAACAACAGGCTGCCTAGTGGTAAATGTAGTTCTTTTTTTACGACATTAAAAACATTATAACTACCTTGTTTCAACCAGTTGTAGCTGGTCCATCAAAGTCTCAGACGATTAAACCCATTTGCGTCTTGTAAGGCGTCCATTTGGATCAAGGAAATAGCTTTCTGCACTCGTCAAAACTCCTTGTAGTGGATCAGAAGTAGGGGAAAGATACCCCACGTGACATCATGGCCCTGATAGCTCTGATAAGCTTTTTAATTTGCTCGTGCATGTTATTCGTGCGTGGACCTTTTTAACCATTTCTGAGTGGCATTTCCGGCGTCAAATGGAAAAAAATAAATAATGAAATTATATACCAATGATGTAAACTACCCATAATTGATCAGTAGGGTTTAACCTGCAAGTTGGGCTTTAAGCAGCAAAATCCTGTATTAGCTACACAGACCAACAGATCGCAATTTTTAACAAAGTGCAGCAATTTTTGAAATAATATATATAGCGCAAAGGACCTTTTGTAAACTCAAGCACTTTCGAGGTAAAACTAAAATGCAGTACTTTCAAGTACATTCCAGAACAGTTGAACATTGAAAAAAAAAACTCTTGATTGATCTCAATTTCTCTTATTTTTTCAGTATTATTATACTTTATACTTTATATATACTTTATACTTATAGCACATGCATGAGTTTGGTTTCCTTTGAAAGGTAACATTCTTACACAATAAATAAAAATCATGTTGACAGAATCCGGCTATAGGGCGACAATAATGTGGTCAAGAGGCATGGTTTCTATCTTTAGCCTTTAAAGTGGAAATGAAGCAGTGCGATAAATACATATTCATAGCATCACATTAGTATTTAGATAAGCCACAGAAGAAATCACGTTATAAAAATAAGCAGTTTCTAAGAAAAAACGATTTGTTGTGTGCATTTCTGAAGCATTTAGCATTATGGGCGCGGCCATTTTGTTGCTGACGTCATGCCGCTGGTTTGGTGTATACACTGCTGATTAGCTGCCTATAGTGAATGGGTCAGTAAGTAAATAAAATGTTGCCTACAAAACAACGGGACCGCGGTGGTTCTGTTTGTATTGCTCCTGGCTGTTCAAACTAATTTTACCATGTGAGAGAGAGGAAAGTTGGTTAATTTCCACAAACTACCAGTGAAAAAAACAGTGTTGTTGGCATGTTGGCTCAGGCTGGCTGCACTCAGGCGGCGCGACCAGCCTGTTGGACAGGGAATGAGGATCTGCAGAGAACACTTCATTGCCTCGGATTATGTTGTTGGGGGTGGAAGGTTTGTCCAGAAGACCACTAATCAGCTGAAGCCTGATGCGGTTCCCTCGGTCTTCGACAGACAGACCGGCGTTAGCTCTCGGGACTCGGGAGCGATCGCTAGCTAGTTAGCACCAGCCGGGGACCGGCGTTAGCAACCGGGAGCGTCGCGGAGCATTCAGCCTGCTGGCTACCTAGATCCACTTCAACCAGCGTTGCGGAGCATTCAGCCTGCTGGCTACACAGCTTGTCGGTGTGCTAATAGCCTCTGCAAGCTAACGGTAGCTGGCTAAACAGCTTGTCGGTGTGCTGGAGCCTCTGCAAGCTAACGGTAGCTGGCTACACAGCTTGTCGGTGTGCTGGAGCCTCTGCAAGCTAACGGTAGCTGGCTACACAGCTTGTCGGTGTGCTGGAGCCTCGGCAAGCTAACGGTAGCTGGCTACACAGCTTGTCGGTGTGCTGGAGCCTCTGCAAGCTAACGGTAGCTGGCTCCAGGCTATTAGCACATCGACAAGCTGCTGGAGCTCCCGACGCTCGGCTGGTTGAAGTGGATCTAGGTAGCCAGCAGGCTGAATGCTCCGCGACGCTCCCGGTTGCTAACGCCGGCCCCGGCTGGTGCTAACTAGCTAGCGATCGCTCCCGGTTGCTAACGCCGGTCCCCGGCTGGTGCCAACTAGCTAGCGATCGCTCCCGAGAGCTAACGCCGGTCTGTCTGTCGAAGACCGAGGGAACCGCATCAGGCTTCAGCTGATTAGTGGTCTTCTGGACAAACATCCCACCCCAACAACATAATCCGAGGCAATGAAGTGTTCTCTGCAGATCCTCATTCCCTGTCCAACAGGCTGGTCGCGCCGCCTGAGTGCAGCCAGCCTGAGCCAACATGCCAACAACACTGTTTTTTTCACTGGTAGTTTGTGGAAATTAACCAACTTTCCTCTCTCTCACATGGTAAAATTAGTTTGAACAGCCAGGAGCAATACAAACAGAACCACCGCGGTCCCGTTGTTTTGTAGGCAACATTTTATTTACTGACTGACCCATTCACTATAGGCAGCTAACCAGCAGTGTATACACCAAACCAGCGGCATGACGTCAGCCATGACGTCAGCAACAAAATGGCGGCGCCCATGTTGAAAACCTTTATATTATATTATATATTATATTATTATATTTGATTTTTCAGACAAATAAGATAGATTTCACATTTGATTATAGAACCCTGTCTTACACAAGGTACACAACAAACAAACTAGGATCACATTGCTCACTGCTTCATTTCCACTTTAAGCGGCGTGGTTTATTCATTCACATGGTATGAGCAGCAGCACATGAGTTCTCCTCTCACTGAGAGGCTGGTGGAGAAAGAGGTAGAGTGGGAGGAGACATCTCTATTTATACTCTCAACCTGGTGGTATCTTGCGTGGCTCCGCCTTGAGCGCCCTCTAGTGGAAACAGTTATATATGCAGTTAGACAGTTACTAACAATCCTACATAGAACCTCTAACTTCAACACTCCCACTTAGGGTTGTATTAGCATACTGGATAACTTCTCCGGAAAACATTTTACAAAGGAAATAATATAATCCAAAACATCAATAGAGTATGGCAGTCAATATTTACACGTTAAACATGACCTCTGCAAATCTCTTCAATTTCAATTCGGAACAGGTTTTCCTCATAGTGTCTGCTACCCTGTCGTCCGTTTGGACAATAAATCAGTGTCATTCTTTCTTCTCTGATGACAGATCTGATGAGATGATATTTTATATCGACATGTTTACATCTATGTCGGCACACTGGGTTCCTAGCAATCACAATGGTTCCCTGGTTGCCCTCATAAACAACAGTCTTCATATATACATAGGTGTTCACCATTTTTAAATGATGTTAACAAAACGCCCCTCATCTTCAAAAACACAATATTCGGTATAGAGGATACATTCCAACTACCTACTACATAATAGGCAATATATTCATAATGTTATCTCCATCACTTCGAGCAGTTGTTCTAGATAAACACATTTCTGCATTGTCATAGCTAGAAACATATACTCGGCTTCACAGGCTGATAGTATCACTGGGCTTTAAGCTCTAAACCCTTGCTGCCCTTTCTGAAACACAGCTGTTCGTCTGCTAAACCGCTGGGGTAACGGAAAACATGTTTTTGACGTAGTTCAATGCTTCTCTGTGGGGTCAGCAAAATACTGTGACAATTTTTACTCACTACAAAACATAGGTCAGGGCGAGTACAGGTTGTCTAACAAATGAGGCTACCCACAGCTTTTCTATACATCTCTTACATCAGTCAAAACATCTCAGGATATTTTCCACATAATTAAATCATTTAGAACATGGTAAATCATCCACCTCTGTATTTAAACATGGGACCCATTTCAGTATTTAAACATGGAATTAAACATAGGATCCATTTCAGTATTTAAACATGGACTTTACTCAGGTATTTAAACCTGGATTCTAATCCTCCCGTATTTAAACCTGGAGTATCCTCCTTCAGCATTTAAACACATACTTTGTATTTGTCGTGGCCTTCAATACCCTCCTGGATTAAATACATCCATTTCCCTCCCACTGTCTCTCTGCCCTCTGGTAACTTGGTTGAATACACCCATTTCCCTCCCACTGTCTGTCTGCCCTCTGGTAACTTGGCTGGAGCAAAGGTGTGGTTGTCCTCTAGGGACCTCATCTCCTCATCCCTTGCTCTCTCCCATTTACTTGATTCGGGGGACACTGTGGCCTCTTTAAAGGTCGGGGGTACCCCACTGACTACCCTGTAGCAGTAATCAACGGTGGTAAGTGTACTGTCATCCTCGTAACTCCCTTTCCGGGCATAGTCTGTCAGATACTTTGGGGGTTTGTGTTCCCTTCAGGGATACCTACCCACTGCTTGGGGCACTTGACGTCACCCTCGGGTGCTCCTCGTCATCGACCTCTGGGGGTGGCTGACTGTCTGCCTGCACGACCGTGCTAAGTAGACTGGGCTGATGTGTCTCTGTTTCTACACACCTTACTCTGGAGTCCAGCTCTGGCTCCTCTGTCCAGTGGCGGACTGGGACACAAATTCAGCCCGGGACATTCAGACGCACCAGCCCACACACCGGCCCACGCACCGGCCCCGAAACCGGCCCACACAACGGCCGTTATGAAACACTTGTCCAGTATTAAACAACCCAAGGCTGTGGCTAAGGAGTCAACATCAGGGAGACCAAATCTACACACCGCCCCTAGATGTGCACTCATGCACAGTGCACACACACACACACACACACACACACACACACACACACACACACACACACACACACACACACACACACACACACACACACACACACACACAGAGACACACACATACATATACCATTACTTCCTGTCATTGGCATATGTTTTTTTTTTTACTAACATCTTAGTGCCTCATTAGCCTAGGGATTAAGGATACATGAAGTATTAACTACACCATAATAATATTGAGGTTTTGATCCATAGAAAAGGTCTGTGCTACACAATTTCAGTTAGATTGGATTTATTGTCCTTTAATTTGGCACTCATGACATTAGTTGCTTGCCGTTTAATCAACATCGAAAGACCCCCCACTTCCTCCCAGACACCCATTCCAAGAGCTTGTTTTCTCTCTCTCTCTCTCTCTCTCTCTCTCTCTCTCTCTCTCTCTCTCTCTCTCTCTCTCTCTCTCTCTCTCTCTCTCTCTCTCTCTCTCTCTCTCTCTCTCTCTCTCTCTCTCTCTCTCTCTGTGTGTGTGTCTCTCTCTCTGTGTCTCTCCCTCTCTCTGTGTGTCTCTCTCTGTGTCTCTCTCTCTGTGTCTCTCTATCTTTCTCTCTCTGTGTGTCTGTCTGTCTGTCTGGACTGGGCTCTCTCTCTCCCCTCAGGGTCAGCTGTGCTGGACTGGGCGCTCTCTCTCCCCTCAGGGTCAGCTGTGCTGGACTGGGCGCTCTCTCTTTCCTCAGAGTCAACTGCATAAGAAGAACATCAGCAAACAATAATAATGGCTTGAATTCATACAGCGTTTTTCAGCCTTTTGAAAACACCCAAAGTAGTAGTAGTAGTAGTAGTAGTAGTAGTAGTAGTAGTAGTAGTAGTAGTAGTAGTAGTAGTAGTAGTAGTAGTAGTAGTAGTAGTAGTTTATTCAGTCATCATCTCACACAATACAATATACACCATCATTTAACAATATTTGATTTTACAGTGACTGAGAAGGTACAGACTGAAGCAATGCTTATATAGCCTATGCCTGTCCTATATTCTTAACAAAAATGTAAAAAAATTAAGACTCCAAAACAGTATTATAAAAGAAAATAGCAAAGAAAAACAGTATTATTCACCCTTGTAGTTTTCAAAAATAGCTTTACAAACCATTTTCTTAAAAACCAAAAGCGAATTACTCATTCTTAACTGTATATCAGCATTGTTCCACAAAGCGCTTCACAGAAACCATCAAGCATTCACACTCACACAGTCATACGCTACTGGTGGTCGTGAGCAGCATCAGCAAACACATCTTCCCTGTGGCAGACTGACGGAATCATGTCTGCTATTCAGCGCCAACCACCATCAACAACCTTCATAAATACATTCAACATTAATGGAATAGGCTAACTACCAACTTAGCTGTAGCAGTTAGCTGTTATATGCAATCACATTTGTTTAACTACGGGGTAGTAGTTGACCTAGTTGTTAGCTTAAGCTAGTTAGCTGTGGTTATCTACAAACATGTAGATGAGACTAATCGAGAACATGGCTAACTGTTGGGAATTCTAAGGTACATCTTATTTAAGCATGTAAAATGGCAACTAATCAATTCAATCAATTAGATTACCAATATTATATCAACATGAACATTTGAAAGGGAACATAATAGTATTTTATTTGAGTATTTACTATTATAATATTAGTAGCCAATTAATTTGCAGCCCGTCCTAGGTTCTGATTGGCTCTCTAGGTTAGCACTTTAGCTTCTGATGCTGTGGTGGGCACTAGTCCTAACATTGCTAACTAAACTTTTAGTCAGAGAAAAAACATCACGAGTCACGACTATTTACGTCCACGTGCTGTAAGGAATCAGGAATACGGAAAGCACATTGTCTTGTAATAGAATGACTGAAATCACTGCAAGAACTAGTATAGGCTAGCTAGCCCTCATGAACCGGCACACACCAACAGTAGAATATGCACTAGGCTACTGCACGCACCTGTCATGTTACTGTTGGTTCCTTCCACTTGAACTTCATCATCATTAGCAGCAGCAGCTACTCTAACGCCAGCCCTTCCTCTACTAAACATGTCTGTAATTTTAGAACATTGTTCTGCGTCTTTTATTAGCTATTCTAGCTTTTTCAGCTCCACCCTTTCTTTTTTTGCATTCTCCATTTCTGCGCTTCTAGGCCTACTCGCGGTTGGGAGGAAACGTGAATCTCATTCACTGATGTCTCATGTCTCATTCAAGACTGGCTAACAAAAGCATGTCTTTCACTTAACACCAAGAAAACAGTGTGTATGATGTTCACAAAGTCACCAGTAGAGGTCACTCACTCTAATGTGTTTCTGGGAGAGGCGGAGCTGGACATTGTACATTAATTCAAGTATCTTGGGGTCACATTGGACTCTACATTGACCTTCAAAAAGTAATGTGAAGAAAGTGACAAACACAGTCAAGTTTAACATCGAAAACTTCAGGCAGATCAGGCCCTGCCTGCCAGTTAATGCTGCAAGGATGTTTCTGCATTCAATGATTTTATCACACATCGAGTACTGTTTTATCAACTGGTCTCTTTCATATGTCACTACTCTTACACCAATAGAATTACTCTACAAAAAAGCCATAAAAGTATTTGATAGGAAACCAATTTCATTTCATCACTGTAATGTTTTAGAAAAACATAACATGCTAAGTTTCGAGAATTTCCAAGTTTTCAAATATACTTGCTTCATGTACAAGGTTCTGCATGGACTTGCCCCTCCCCCATTGAATGAGTTCATCCAACAGAAAGCAGACACTGGCATTACCACCAGGGCCATCAGTAGAGGGGACTGTAAGGTGCCTTTTCGGTATACTACCATTGCAAAAACTGTGTTCTCTGTTAAAAGTGGTAACTACTGGAATAGCCTACCAGTTGTGATTAGAGAGTGCCCTACATACTCCATGTTCAAGACCCATCTTAAACTGCATCTTAAGGCAAACCAGAACTGTGATCATTTTTAATCTGATTTAGTTTATGCAACTTGTTTATTGTTTTATTGCCGGCCCACACACTGGCCCACACACCGGCCCACATAATGGCCCACACACCGGCACACATACGGCCCACACACTGGCCCACACACTACACCGGCCCACACACTACACCGGCCCACACACTGGCCCACACACTGGCCCACACACCGGCCCACACACTGGCCCACACACCGGCCCACACACCGGCCCACATACTGGCCCACACACTGGCCCACACACCGGCACACACACTGGCCCACACACTGGCCCACACACCGGCACACACACTGGCCCACATTAGTGGCCCACACACCGACTCACACACCGGCCCACACACCGGCCCACATACTGGCCCACACACCGGCCCACACACCGGCCCACATACTGGCCCACACACCGGCACACACACTGGCCCACATTAGTGGCCCACACACCGACTCACACACTGGCCCACACACCGGCCCACAGACTGGCCCACATACTGGCCCACACACCGGCCCACACACCGACTCACACACTGGCCCACACACCGGCCCACACACTGGCCCACATTAGTGGCCCACACACCGACTCACACACTGGCCCACACACTGGCCCACACACTGGCCCACATTAGTGGCCCACACACCGACTCACACACTGGCCCACACACTGGCCCACACACTGGCCCACACACTGGCCCACATTAGTGGCCCACACACTGGCCCACACACTGACCCAAAAAAAAAAGTTAAAAAAAAAAAAGTTTAAAAAAAAGTATAATTTTTTTTTTTTTTTTTTGGACCAGCCCACTTTGGTTCCGGCCCATCGGGATTCGTCCCGAACGTCCCGATGGCCAGTCCGCCACTGCCTCTGTCTGTGTCTCGCTCTCACATGTTGTCTTTGTGACAAACTTGACTAGCATGTGTTTCTGCACTCTCCCTTTACCGGGATGATAAACTAGGAAAGCGGGGCTTCCCTTGTCGTGCCCTACAAAGAGTCCTTTTACACATCTGGACTCGGGCTTTCCCCTGTCCTGCAGGTACGCATAACACACTGATCCAAATCGGTGCATTCTAGCTATATTACACTTATTTCCTGTCAGTGCTGTATACGGGGTGGTGCCTGTGTGCATATTAAAGCACCTGTTTCTTGTGTAAGCGGTTTCTTGCACCGCATAATGCCATAGGCTCTTAGGTAAGTTACTGTCTACTAGCTTACACCTAGCCATTTAGAAAAGGGTGCGCCATTTCCTCTCTGCCACTCCGTTCTGGTGTGGGGGATATGGACATGACATCTCGTGTCTTATCTTGTACCTTCTCAACAGTGATTGGAACTCTCTGTTTGTGAATTCGGTTTCGTTGTCGGACCTCAAGCATCCTACGTTACCATAAGGGGCTACGTCTGCCAGGAATTTCTCTGTGGCCTGGAGTGTGTCACTATTTGCTTTGAGAAAGTAAACAAACACTCCTCCTGTGCACACATCTGTAAAAGACTGTACATATCTAAAGCCTCCTATGGACTCGTTGCTTACTGGACCGGCTAGATCCGTGTTAACTAGTGCAAGTGGTACCTGTGGGATTTCTGTTTCTCGATTGAGTAAACTTCCCCGTTTTGCACACTACACGTCAGGTCTACGCTTTTCACCTTCAATGTGCATGTCTTCTGTCACTGCTTGCAGTTTCAGTAAATCCTCGTAATTACAATGACCCATAATCTCGTGCCATGTCTGAATATCGTGACTGGCCGTCACGCTACACATATCATTATTATCATTACACTTGTCATTGTCATTACACTCTGTTTGCAGATAATACATTCTCTGGTACATATTTATGTCAAACCGTGTACCGTCAGGCTCTACAAGAACAATTTTACCGTTATCGAAAAATACCTTGGCACCACTTGCAGTAGCAGCTATTACAGAGAATAGTCCTTGTGGGAACGATGGTACGTAGAGAGCGTTCTTTAACGTCACTGTACGCCAGCGCCTCCCACTGTCCGTGAGGCATACCTGTGCATCTCCTCTCTCTTGCGCCAACCCGTAGGTGCGCTTCCCATCTGCCAGCTCCATGCTGTGCCTCTCCGGGTGGAAAGTGTTGTCAAAGTTCTTGAACCGACTCCTGTCGTTGATGACATGGGACGACGCACCTGTGTCCACGATCAGTCCCTTCCTCTGGGCCCGCTGCAGCTGTGCCGGCCTGGCGGCGTGAATACTTTCGGCAAGCAACAAGCCCTTCCGCGTTGCTCTGATTGGCCGAGCGTGCGCATGCGCATGAGCCGCGACAAGCCCCTCAGCCAGGCAGCAATACTAAGCTCCAGTTAACCTAATTTATACCGTGACGAATCATTAAAAAAATATACCGTTAACTGGAATATGTTGTTTCTTTACACATATGTTGGATTATGTAATTGGTTTGTCATGACTTCATCCTCGGCTTCGCGGCTGCGTTGCGGGTCCACGACCCTCCGTGCTCCGATAAGGCTTTCAACAGCGGGGAGAGTATGCTGCCGTGAGCGGCATTGCTGAGCTCATCAACAACCCTCCGTGCTCCGATAAGGCTTTCAACAGCGGGGAGAGTACGTTACGGTATAAATTAGGTTAACTGGAGCTTAGTATTGCTGCCTCGCTGAGGGGCATGTCGCGGCTCATGCGCATGCGCATGCTCGGCCAATCAGAGCAACGCGGAAGGGCTTGTTGCTTGCCGAAAGTATTCACGCGGCCTGGCGATGCACGCTGTCCACGCCCCGAAAGCGAAGTCTTCTTGTCCCGTTATTCTCCGGGCGTCGTCTCGATCCATCTCTCGTCGACCGTCGCTGCCATCGTGTCCGCTGCCGCCATCTTGTCCACAGCCGCCATCTTGTCCGTAGCCGCCGTCTCGTCCATGGCCGCCATCTTGTCCATGCGCGTATCGTGCACTCTGGTCGTGTTTCTTCATGCACGCTCTGTCTGTGTGCCACGTGGATTTGCAGAAGCTACACCAGGCAGTCTTTGTACAGTCGCCTCTCCGATGGCCTTTCTCTCCGCATCGCCAACACGCCAGTTCCGCCGTGGTCCTGGTCCGGGCCTTTAGCACCCTCTCTCCCGCCTCCGCGCCGGCTGAGGCCTCGAAGTTTCTTAACTTGGCCTTGAACTGTCCCAGTGTCATGTCCGCTGAACTGTGTGTTACCAGGAGTGTGAACTGTTTGTACAGCTCCGGTAGTCACCATCGCCATCATTAGCCCATCACTTGGTGCTTCTCCTGCACTCTTCAATGCCGTCATGGACTGCTCAGCTCTGATGACGTATTCAGTCACCGTCTCGGTGTTCCCCTTCCTCAGTCCCGTTAGTGTTATGTAGAGGGCCACGACTCGGGGTCTTCCTCGCCCGATGTAATGCTCTCTCAACACCTCCAGGCTTTCTCGGCCTTTGTCTTTAGTGTCGCGGAATATCAGCCCCAAGCTGGTGTCGTCGAGCAGTGGCGCTAACTCACAGTACGCGTCTGCATTACGCTGGTCGTCCAGGGCTTGCTTTTCTGCCGTCAGGTCTCCCGTGGGGGCTGTCAAGAGCGTCGCCTTCAGTCCCGCACTGTGCATGCAGCATAACATGCGCTCTTCCCAGAGCTCGTAGTCCTCTGCTTTTCCATTGAATGAGGGCCATTTACTCCTTCCCTTGGTCGCCATCCTCTTGGTTGATGGTAGGCGTAGCTTTAGCTCTTGTTGGCCTAGCGTCTAGCCACGCGGTGCTCCCGGTGCTAACCTAGCCTATACTAAGCTTGCTACCCTTATTATTTCGCCCCGGCGTGATCTGGGTCCATAACCTGTTGACAGAATCCGGCTATAGGGCAACAATAATGTGGTCAAGAGGCATGGTTTCTATCTTTAGCCTTTAAGCGGCATGATTTATTCATTCACATGGTATGAGCAGCAGCACATTCAGAAAAAATAAATAACGCACATCCTCCATTTGTTGGTGCTGAGCCAAACTGTAAAAACAGTAATACATAAGACAAAGCGGGGCTCGCAACTCATTAGTAGTTCCAAGGTGTTTATTTGACAAAAAGGCAGATGCAACGTTTCGACCCTTCCGGTCTTCTTCAAGCATGAAGACAACACACCACTGACATCTTTTTATGCAGGAAGTGAACTAAATTGAATATCAGCCCCACCTGGTGATCAGGGGCGGTCCCAAGATTTGCATGATACATTCTATACATGATTAAGTAACAATTTCTTTTCATTTGACATTTTTTAGAAGATTTGAGAAATATCTATGTTAAACACAACATTAAGACATAATTTACAGATAGGCAGCAGTGTTAGTCACTAAAAACAAAAATGAAAAAAACACAAACAAAAAACAAAAAAGTCCATTGACTGTCTCCCTCTATAAGTTAAATTTACAAATAAGGTCTAATGTCAAAGTCCTCATTGAGTCTTGTTGGTGCCATCGTTTTAAGATAATGGATCCACCATACTTCTCTCCTCAGTAGGAGATTATCTATATCTCCCCCTCGTCTTGGAAGATCCACTCTCTCTGTAACTGAGGGGTTACAATACCCTGACTGTATTAAAGATTGTGATATATTAAACCACTACTAGTTATGTACTTAAATTACTGGCCATACAGTACATGAATATATATGGTGAACACCCACACAAGAATACAGCATTGACACATAAAGTTCTATTGGAGGGTTATTTATTATTATTAAGCAACGTTAGGTTACAGATTGAGAATTAGGCTCGCGCTTGTATGGCGAAGAACATACGTAAAGTCAGTCAAGAGCATAAGTCAATGAGAATAGTATGAATACTAGGATGGGTCTAAGCTGACGCCACCTGTGGTATAGCAATTATATGGGCCACACCGGTACCAGCTGGAGACACTGGGGGGTTCCCTCCGGGGTGTAAGGCCGGTAGGGGTAGAGGAATGTTCGGGTACAAAGTCTGGGTCAACGAGGAATAACGAGGCTCCAGATACAGGAGCCGGTGCATGTACTCCCTTGATCAGCAGACAAAGCAACAGTTGTAATCCAAGATGCTCGAATAGCATTGACGACAGCTAGCCAGCCTCTTCCTAGAGGCGGGCCCGAGTGATGATCCTCACGGGGGTAAATCCCAAACGACAGTGGAATCGACGGTACTCTTCTCCAGTGGTCACGGTCCCAAAGCAATATAATCCAACCAGAAATGGTTCTGCAGTCGCCGGTGTAGGTTCTCCTGTGTATATATCCAACGGTTCTCGCCTAGGACTCCTCGGGTGTGGGCACGGATTTAGGCCGCACAGCCTGGATAAGTGCACTAGCTAAATACACGACGAACCGATGGTAATGCTGGTCACTGAAGAACTGTAGCCGCACGATACACTATAAATGATCGACTATTACTTCACATTAGATTAAGTCGAACTCAACGTTACTGCGTTAAACTCTGACACTTTAGTATTCTATTCGCACGCGGTTCTCAATGCCCTATTTAGATGCAAGGTTGCTCACTTCACTGCACGTTGTATGCGTGGTGAAGGCTTGGACACTGAACTTGACCTACTGCTGTTTACACCTGCGCCGTATTTATACGTAAGGTGAATATCTAGTGCCAACCTCAGTTCTGTCTCGTATTACTGCGCAGACTCTGGGCATGTAGCGACATGCCCGGAGTTGCCTTTGAACTTGCCGTTGGGGGCTTGGTCTTTGGCGCCTGGGGGTCGCTGTCCAATAGGAGAGCGAATATTACTCTGGTTTGTACACAGGTAAAGGGATATTCCGTGTATATATACAAATAATATACAAGAGATATCAAACGATATACAAATATTATACAAGGGATATCAAACAATAAATATATATATTCGGTTTAATCTGACCCTTTGTAACAGCCGCCTCCTAATTAGTCCGCACCTAATTAGTTAAAGCGAAGACAGATTAATAGTCCTGTCAACTACTCAATGTCTGTTGTGGGGAGTAGGGCAATCTACAAAGTCAGTGGGTCATGATCGTCATCAAGGGAGTCAGGGAGCCTCTGCAACTCTATCAGCCTCGCCACGGGTCGGGTGTAGGTCCGCCCCTGGACAATAACTTCTGCCGCTCTGATCTTTCCGTCGGCACCAGTGATCACTTTGCTTACGCGGCCGGCCGGCCACGCAGCTCGGGGTAGTGACTGGTCTATGATCATAACGACTGTGTCCACTTTTAAGTTGTCCCTGTCCTTGACCCGCTTCTGACGGGCTGGAAGGGATGGTAGGGAGCTTAGGAGGAAGCGGGCCTGAGACTGGTTGATCTGTGCTTGGCTGTGTCTCCACATCCTCCGTCTGTTCCTCTTGTTCGGTCTGTACCCCGTCTGAGGGGGGGCCGGTTCCGGCCGCCCCATCAAGAAGTCGCTTGGGGTGCTGGGTTCGAGGTCAGCTACATCGCTTGGAGCGCAGCTGAGGGGGGTGGAGTTCGGAACTCCCTCTTCTTGGGCCCACGGTTCTCTCACAGGCCTCTCGTCTAATGTCAATAGCCTCTCAACGGGCTGTACGAGAGAGTGGCCTGTGTCGCTCACCTTTGTGTGCAGGCAGCGTGTAGACATGGGTTGACTGTCAAGTCCGTAGAGGGGGCCCTGGAGCGTCCACCCCAGTCGGGTCTGAACCGCGACTGGGCATCCTTTGGGTCCGATGTGGGCCGCCTCAATTGGGAGAATGAGGTCCGCGTGGTCGGAGCCTATAAGCAGGGTTGGTGTGGCGCCGTCGATGAGCGGTATAGGTAGTCTGCGTAGGTGCTCGTACTTCGCCATCAGCTGTGGGATGGGGTAGGTGTACTGTGACAGGCCTATGTCGTGGCTGGTGAAGACGTTGGTGATGCTATACTGCTTCTCGGGCTGCTCGACCGCTGCTATCGTGAAGGAGACATTTTCACCCTTTATGGTCTTCCGGTCTCTTCTAATGGTACGGATTGTCATTGTTTCTTTGGCACCCCGCAGGCCCAACTGGGCTGCGGCGGAAGCGAGGAGGAGAGTCTTTTCAGACCCATCGTCTAGGACGGCGTAAGTGTCCAGGACCTTGTCCTCGTAACTCAGGAGCACTCTGACCACTTTGATGAGCACTCGGGGGGTCCCGCTCTGCTTGGGGTCTATGTGGAGCACTCCTGTTGGTCGGTTGCCTCGTCGGGCTATTCTTCTCATGTTATCCTCGCACAAGAATCGGCGGTGACCGGCTTGTGGGGGGTCAGACGCAATCCACTGCTCCATTTCGGCGATGGTCAGTTTCGGGAACACGTCGCACTGGTCCAGCCAGTGTCCTCTGCGGCAGTACGTACAGGTGATCTTCCATCCTTCCTTTGCCGGGGGGTTGTCACCTGTCTGTGCTTCCTTTGCCGGGGGGTTGTCACCTGTCTGTGGTGACACAGAATCTATATGGTGCGAGTAGCACCGTGACTCCCAGTGTCTGCTGCAACAGTCAGGACACCAGAGGGGGGGTTTGGTGACTGGTCTGTGGTGACACCGCCTCGGCCTGGTACATCACCGTGACGGGCACACTCTGGCCTCCTGGCGGACGCTTGTTGCTGTCGTGCAGGACCTCCAGGTGGGCGCCGTCGCACTTGCTGCATTTCTTCTTTAAACGGCACTCAGCTGCCATATGGCTGCGCGTGCAGCGGAAGCAGCGGCGGTTGGCTTTGATCCACTGACTCACCTCGTCAGCGGTCAGCTTCTTGAAAGTGTCACATTGATACAGCCGATGTTCCTCTTCACAGTACTGGCATACAATCTTCCACTCCCCCTTGGTTGGGGGGGTGCTGCGGTTCTTGTGCTGCGGCACTGACTCGGCCTGGTGCATAACGGTCACTGACCGGCGGTTATCGTTGGACCTCCGAGGTCCATCTCTAGGGCTAGAGTCACTCCACACGAATGTGTCCAGTCTTAGACTGCTGACCTCCCTGGCGAGGAAATCAGCTAGGTCTAGTAGGGATGCTTCTGGGCCGTTGGGGTCGCGGTGGTCTCTCTGCCGCCGAAAACGCTCTTGGCGGGCTGGAGGGAGCTTCTCCAGTATTCGCTCCACATTAGAGTTAGCATATAGTTCATGTCTCCCCTTCTCCTTTTGGGACCCCAGCATCCCCACGAGGGATTGTACCTTGATAGAGAGGTCATCCAGTGCTCTATTGTCTTTGGCTGGGGGGAGGCGGTCGATATCTCTTATTTCTTGTATCACGTAGTCCCATATGCGTCCATAACGCTGGTCGAGGGCCACTAGAGCCGCGGAGTATGGGGTGCTTGAGTTGGAATATGCCAGCGCTATGTTATGCGCTCTGGGCACCTTGAGATGCTTGAGGAGGATGGCATATTTGTACGACTTGTCGGGGACGTCGGACATCATAGTCTCCAAGCACATCCGTAATTCCGTATACTGTGCTCTGTCCTCGCGCGTAAAGTCTGGGAACGTCGGTGTGCCAAGGTACGATGCCATGGATGGCTGGCACATTGGTGAGCGTAGGGGAAGAGGCCTCCTGGGCGAGTCTCCCCGTACGTGTTGTCGTGGGTTGGTACTCGGTGGGTACCAGAGGCCGGGTACCCAGGTGCTGTTCCTCGGTGCTGACTGTACGTCAAACTCACCCGTGAGTTGGGTCGGGGGTTTGTAGTGCAGTGACTCGGGGCTGACGTCGGGGCTGTACTGGGCCTCCTGGTCCTGAGTACGTTGCTGCTGGTGGGCTTGACTTTCCTCCTCTTCCTCTTCCTCTTCTAGGTCCTGGAGTCTTCTAGTCAGTCTCTCGGCTACGTAGGCCGGTTCTTCCCGGTGGCTGGGTCTCGTATGGACCGGTCGGGGAGGGGGGTCGGAGACGTAGACAGGATCCTCCTGTTGGCCGGGTCCCGGGTCGCTTCGTCGGGTAGGGGAGTCGGAGACGTAGACAGGATCCTCCTGTTGGCCGGGTCCCGGGTCGCTTCGTCGGGTAGGGGAAGGTGCCCTAGACCCGTGTCGTGATGATCTCCGGGAGCTCCGTGCGGAGAGAGGGGGTGTCGCCCTGGCAATCAATTGTTCTATCATCTGCGCCTGCAGCCGGTCGCGCTCTGCTTCGCGCTGGGCATGGGCGGCGTCGCGCTCTGCTTCGCGCTGGGCATTGGCGGCGTCGCGCTGTGCATTGGCGGCGTCGCGCTGTGCATTGGCGCGGTCTCTTTCAATGTTCTCTTCCGTCTGAAGGTGTCTCTCCTCCAGTCTTATGCGGTCGTCTTCACTCCTTTGTTGCGCCTGGAAGCGCTCTCGTTCGGTTGCAGAGTGTTTGCGTTCACTAAGGGCTTGCGCTTGGAGTTGCGCGTGAAGGCGCCCTCGTTCCGCTGCAGATTGTTCGCGCTCGCTTGCTTGTTGCGCCTGGAGGCGCTCTCGCTCGCTTACTTGTTGCGCCTGGAGGCGCTCTCGTTGTTCGCGCTCGCTCGTCTGTTGAGCCTGAAGGCGCTCTCGTTCCATGGCAGAGTGTTCGCGCTCACTAAGGGCTTGCGCTTGGAGTTGCGCGTGGAGGCGCTCTCTTTCCGTGGCGGAGTGTTCGCGCTCACTAAGCGTCTTTGCTTGAAGCCGGTCGCGTTCACCCTGAAGTCGGTCTCTTTCGGTGGAGGCTGTCAGTGTGGCGATCAAGGCTAGCGCCAGTATCTTGTCCGCCTCGCTGGGGGATGACACTGATGGAGGTGATCGGGTTCTGACAGGGCTTGTTGGAGATCTGTTCTCCTGGCGCGCTCCGAGGTCTATCTCCTGGGCGCGGTTCTCTTCACTTGGTTGTGTGTCGGGTTCTGTCCCTGGAGCGCTTTCTTTATCCTGGAGCTCTCCGGGGACTATCCCGTTGACGTTGTCTGGAGGTATAGTCATGTCATGTCCCACCTGGTCCCCGTGAGCTGAGTCAGTTTGGTCTGAACCCACTGGGGTCTCTACTGGCAGGGTCGCCAAGTCGATAGGATTGGATATGCTTTGACTATCCGCTTTATCCGTATTTAACGTCTGTTTAGATAAGCTAGGTGGTAGAACGACAGCGAATTCCTCCAGATAGGGAGGTGGCTGACGTTTGCGCTGCGGGCGTTCTAGCTTGGGAGAGCCGCTTGGGGAGTGTTCACCGCTGGCCATGGTTAATATTAATATTATATTAAATATTACACTGATACCCTCCGGCTCGAAGGACCAATTGTAACTGAGGGGTTACAATACCCTGACTGTATTAAAGATTGTGATATATTAAACCACTACTAGTTATGTACTTTAATTACTGGCCATACAGTACATGAATATATATGGTGAACACCCACACAAGAATACGGCATTGACACATAAAGTTCTATTGGAGGGTTATTTATTATTATTAAGCAACGTTAGGTTACAGATTGAGAATTAGGCTCGCGCTTGTATGGCGAAGAACATACGTAAAGTCAATCAAGAGCATAAGTCAATGAGAATAGTATGAATACTAGGATGGGTCTAAGCTGACGCCACCTGTGGTATAGCAATTATATGGGCCACACCGGTACCAGCTGGAGACACTGGGGGGTTCCCTCCGGGGTGTAAGGCCGGTAGGGGTAGAGGAATGTTCGGGTACAAAGTCTGGGTCAACGAGGAATAACGAGGCTCCAGATACAGGAGCCAGTGCATGTACTCCCTTGATCAGCAGACAAAGCAACAGTTGTAATCCAAGATGCTCGAATAGCATTGACGACAGCTAGCCAGCCTCTTCCTAGAGGCGGGCCCGAGTGATGATCCTCACGGGGGTAAATCCCAAACGACAGTGGAATCGACGGTACTCTTCTCCAGTGGTCACGGTCCCAAAGCAATATAATCCAACCAGAAATGGTTCTGCAGTCGCCGGTGTAGGTTCTCCTGTGTACATATCCAACGGTTCTCGCCTAGGACTCCTCGGGTGTGGGCACGGATTTAGGCCGCACAGCCTGGATAAGTGCACTAGCTAAATACACGACGAACCGATGGTAATGCTGGTCACTGAAGAACTGTAGCCGCACGATACACTATAAATGATCGACTATTACTTCACATTAGATTAAGTCGAACTCAACGTTACTGCGTTAAACTCTGACACTTTAGTATTCTATTCGCACGCGGTTCTCAATGCCCTATTTAGATGCAAGGTTGCTCACTTCACTGCACGTTGTATGCGTGGTGAAGGCTTGGACACTGAACTTGAACTACTGCTGTTTACACCTGCGCCGTATTTATACGTAAGGTGAATATCTAGTGCCAACCTCAGTTCTGTCTCGTATTACTGCGCAGACTCTGGGCATGTAGCGACATGCCCGGAGTTGCCTTTGAACTTGCCGTTGGGGGCTTGGTCGTTGGCGCCTGGGGGTCGCTGTCCAATAGGAGAGCGAATATTACTCTGGTTTGTACACAGGTAAAGGGATATTCCGTGTATATATACAAATAATATACAAGGGATATCAAACGATATACAAATATTATACAAGGGATATCAAACAATAAATATATATATTCGGTTTAATCTGACCCTTTGTAACACTCTCTATTCCAAGGTATTTTAATGATGAGACATTGTGGTGTGCCTTTTTAAAATGTAAAGCTACTGGGCTTTTTTCATCCCCATTCCGTATCGTACTCCTGTGTTCAGCAATACGTGTTTTTAAAGCATGTGTTGTCTTACCGACATATGCCTTACCACCAGTGTTGGGACTAACGCGTTACAAAGTAACGCGTTACAGAAACGAAGTTACTTTTTGCCGCAACTAGTACTCTAACGCATTACTTTTGAAATTCAGTAACGCTACTTACGTTACTGAATGGTTCGTCACTGCGTTATTTGCGTTATATACGGCGTAGATTGATAGCGAGCGGTAGTGATTATTATTATTATTATTATTATTATTATTATCCTCATCCCCACCCGCGTAGAATGATACGAGGCGAGTCTGGCCACTGGCCAATCAGAAATGCGGAAATCAGAAATGCGGCTACGGAAAGAAATAGACCCTCTCTATTGTAAACAAAACAAACGCTTGCTATGAATCTACATAAAAAGAACGCAGTAACAAACTAACAAACCATTTAGCAACTACTTGGAGAGATAATTAATATACAACATGGAAACGAGATAAAGAACATGTTTGAGGCGCTGCTGGAGTCAACTGGACTAACGTAACGTTACTACATCTCGACCACCGCAGACTGGTGAGTGCAATGTGTTCACTGAAACTCAAGTTGATCAACGGATTTTGACTGTACGAAATCTGCCAGGGAATCTCATAATACTAATCAAACAATATAAATATAGTCCTTTCATGCACAATTGATATCCTAACTATTCTAACGTTGCAATGCTTTGATTGATATCTTAAACAACGTTGCAACTTGCAAGATGGTGAATGAATGAAAACTTTATTTAACAGATTGCAGAATGGGCACAATACAGTACGGCTCAATACATACAATTGTTAAGGGGATGCAGACCTGAGAAAGACGTTTGTCTTGTTTCCATCAGGGTCCCCCATTTTCAATTCATATAGACATTTATGACATACACAACATACATGACATTTATGGCATAGGGACATATAGGTATTTAGTACTGATACATTTGTGACATAAACGGTATTCAAATATACAGTACTGTTACCCCTAGCTTTGGGTAGGGCGTTCCACATTGTTGTGGCATAATTGCGAAACGTGTTTAGTCCCTTGTTTGAGCCGAATCTGGGTTTTACATGATTTGTTGAGCTTCCTCTGGTGTAGTGGTTGTGGTATTCACTGACCTTTGGGAAGTATTTTGACATGTACATGGGTACCCCGGTCGTATAGTGTATCTTGTAGACCAGGCCCATTGCAAGTTGCTGTACTCTGTCGTCTACTCTAAGCCATCCTAGGTTGTCAAAGTGGGCAGGGGTGAGGTGGGTTCTGGGGTTCAGGTCAAGTAGTAGTCTGACCAGTTTGTTTTGTGATGTTTGTAATTTTGTTTTAAGCGCCTTTGAGGTGCTTTGGTACCATGAGGTGCACGCATAGTCGTAGTACCCTTGAATATAATGGTTATAATGAAACGCTCCGGCGACATCAAGGCTGTTCCTTCAACCGGCGCACTTCTTATTATATCGACTCGGGACAACATTTGTTTGTGTCAGATTTGTGTTTGTATCTAGACCACATTGCTTAGCAGAGTTCGGTGATGTGAATGGAAACTGTCAAGTTGATCAACCGATTTTGAGTACTAACTGGGGCATGGGACTCGGGAGCAATCTTTTTTTTTTATTTATTTTTTTTAAATAACTAAATAGTTACTTTTCACAGTAACTCATTACTTTTGGGTGTAAGTAACTAGTACAGTAACGAAGTTACTTTGAAATGAAGTAACTAGTAAAGTAACTGAGTTACTATTTTTCAGTAACTAGCACAACACTGCTTACCACATGGGCACTTAAGCATATAGATTACATTGGTAGTTGTACATGTTATTTTGCCTCTTATTTTTATCTCTTTCCCAGTTGTTGGGTGATAGAAAACAGTGCATTTTTCTGTGAAGTGACATTGAGCACACAAACCACAACGTCGGTTTCCATCTGGTAAGTCATCTAAAAAATTGTGTGTTTTCTTAGGAGGCTGATTTAACCACAATGTATCTGATGTTATGTGCTCTCCTGTAGACTAGTATAGGGGGGATCTGAAAAGATGTATCCAATGTTGGATCAGAACTGAGAAGATGCCAATGTTTTTTAATAGTATGTTTAAAAAGGTTGCCTAGAGGCGAGTATTGTGTAACACACTGTATAGGCAGGGACGCGGGAACTATGGGTGCGGCAGGGGCTGCAGCACCCCCTGCTGGCGGGGAGTGTAACTGCAACTGCAAGGTTTTTTGGATTTTATTCCAAATTTGTAACCGATGCTACTCATGTCACAGAGCGGAACGGCACTGCAGATTTACCCTACTCTTGGAATTCATTCAGATCGTCATAGGGGCGCTGTCTCGATAATGCAGTGTTATTAACAGCGTGTAGCCGACGCATTAAACGGTTGGGATTCGAATAGACGCGGCCTGGAAGCGTCAACGCGGAACTGGAAAATCCGTTGGTGAAAAAAAATACACAGCGGCTGCGCCCTGGGATCGTTTTGGGACACTGAATTTGAGGTAAAGGAATATATGAACAAGCCAGCAGAATTATCCGAGCCCCCGGGAGGGTGATCGAAGACCTTTTGCATGTCGGCGATCATGTATGCGGGGAACGAATTGCAGAGGGAGGGCGCAACAGCCAGGTGGGGTAAGCTGGGCTGTGATGTGTGCATCATCAGAACGGTTATATTGTTTGTCTCGCACACTCAGAGCGCGGAGTTGGGCAGCGGTATCCTCTAGTGAACGAGAGTGTTGGTTATGACGTGACAGACAGTGGAGCTGTTTGCAGATAGCGAGCATTTTGACGTGTTGCATGGTGGCAATGTCTCGCAGACAATACAACTACAAGTATAATTATATAATATATATATTTTATAAAAAAAAATTAAAAAAATTATATAATTTTTTTTTTTAATTATCAAAAACGATCGATATCTCAGCACCCCCACTTCCCGCGGACTTCCCGCGTCCCTGTGTATAGGTTGTCCAGAGGTAGTTTTGTTTCTTGTAGATTGTAAGCAATCTTCTTGGGTTTTATGACCCACTTTCAAAGCTGCTTTTTCTACAATGTCTTGTGTGTACATCGTTTTTAAAGTATCTGTCTGTTCCTGAAGATAGATCATCCAATGACTCCAGTGTTCTATTGCCTGCCAAAAGTGCATAAAGATCCTGTTCAACCTAAAGGTAGACCAATAGTGGCAGCAATTGGATCTCTCACTGAAAACATCTCTTCCTATGTGGACTTCTTCCTACAACCAATTGTGAAATCTCTCCCATATCCTTCACACAGGATTCAACAGACCTACTGAAGACTTTGAAGTCCGTCCAGGATCCAACCACTGTGACCTACATGGCCTGTTTGGACATCGAATCCTTGTACACTTCAGTACCCCATACAGGGGCTCTAGAAACTCTGACACTGTTCCTGAATCAACGTCCACCGGATTCAACACCAGAAACACACGTTCTTATAGAACTGACAGAGACTCTACTCACGCATAACTACTTCATGTTCCAAGACGAGAACTATCTACAAATCAAGGGCGTGAGTATGGGAAGCAAAGCCAGCCCATCCATAGCCAATATTTATATGGGTCTTTTTGAGCAGAATTATGTATTCAATTCCTCAGAAAATGTGTTTTTACCATACATTAAGATGTGGAAAAGATATATAGATGATATTTGCATACTGTGGACAGGGGATGAAATGACACTGATACAATTCTTTAATTTCCTCAATGCCAAAAATGAACATCTAAAGTTTACTATGGAGTATGACCAACACCAAGTGAATTTCTTAGATATTATAATCAAAAAAGACAATGGTACATTCCAAACGGATGTATACAGAAAACCTTGTTACAGAAATTCTCTGTTGAGAAGTGATTCATTTCATCCTACTCCGCTAAAAAACAGTTTACCTATCAGCCAGTTCTACAGGATCCGTAGAATCTGTAGTACAGATGAATGTTTTCAGGAACAGACAGATACTTTAAAAACTATGTTTAAAACCAGAGGGTACACACAAGACATTGTAGAAAAAGCAGCTTTGAAAGTGGGTCATAAAACCCAAGAAGATTGCTTACAATCTACAAGAAACAAAACTACCTCTGGACAACCTATACAGTGTGTTACACAATACTCGCCTCTAGGCAACCTTTTTAAACATACTATTAAAAAACATTGGCATCTTCTCAATTCTGATCCAACATTGGATAAATCTTTTCAGATCCCCCCTAGACTAGTCTACAGGAGAGCACATAACATCAGAGACATTGTGGTTAAATCAGACCTGCCTCCTAAGAAAACACAACATTTTTTAGATGACTTACCAGATGGAAACCGACGTTGTGGTTTGTGTGCTCAATGTCACTTCACAGAAAAATGCACTGTTTTCTATCACCCAACAACTGGGAAAGAGATAAAAATAAGAGGCAAAATAACATGTACAACTACCAATGTAATCTATATGCTTAAGTGCCCATGTGGTAAGGCATATGTCGGTAAGACAACACGTGCTTTAAAAACACGTATTGCTGAACACAAGAGTACGATACGGAATGGGGATGAAAAAAGCCCGGTAGCTTTACATTTTAAAAAGGCACACCACAATGTCTCATCATTAAGATACCTTGGAATAGAGAGAGTGCATCTTCCAAGACGAGGGGGAGATATAGATAATCTCCTACTGAGGAGAGAAGTATGGTGGATCCATTATCTTAAAACGATGGCACCAACAGGACTCAATGAGGACTTTGACATTAGACCTTATTTGTAAATTTAACTTATAGAGGGAGACAGTCAATGGACTTTGTTTTTGTTTTTTGTTTGTGTTTTTTTCATGAATTGTTTTCAGTGACTAACACTGCTGCCTATCTGTAAATTATGTCTTAATGTTGTGTTTAACATAGATATTTCTCAAATCTTCTAAAAAATGTCAAATGAAAAGAAATTGTTACTTAATCATGTATAGAATGTATCATGCAAATTTTGGGACCGCCCCTGATCACCAGGTGGGGCTGATATTCAATTTAGTTCACTTCCTGTATAAAAAGATGTCAGTGTTGTGTTGTCTTCATGCTTGAAGAAGACCGGAAGGGTAGAAACGTTGCATCTGCCTTTTTGTCAAATAAACACCTTGGAACTACTAATGAGTTGCGAGCCCCGCTTTTTCTTATGAGCAGCAGCACAGTCATGAGTTCTCCTCTCACTGAGAGGCTGGTGGAGAAAGAGGTAGAGGGGGAGGAGACATCTCTATTTATACTCGCCACCAGGTGGTATCTTGAGTGGCTCACCCCCCCCCCCCCCCCCCCTCTCATGGATATGTGAAGGCTGGGAAATACATTTGCCACGGAAGGAGTAGAGACAATTAGGTAGCTGATTAGTACTGATAGAACATACCTGCGCATCATTAGTCCACCCACATCTCACGTGCACACACTACAAAGCCAATAGGTTAGTTAGGAGTAAGTTGAGCGGAGGTGAGGTTGGAGTTGTTTTTTATCGAGAGAGAGATTGTTGTATTCGGAGTTGTGAAGGTGAGAGGTAGTGAGAGGAGAGGAGAAGTGACGGTGAGTAGGTGTTTGTTGTGTACTGGACCCTGGACTGGCTGAGAAAGCCCCTTGTGTACTGACCCCCCTGGACTGGACGACTACCCTGAATAGTGAACAATCCCTTTTTCTGTCTGCGAGCCTGTTTTGTGTTTTTGACCCTCGGACTGAATCACGACCATCAGGGCCGCCTGGGAGAAATGCGAGGCCCTGTGCGAGATTTAAACGCGAGCCCCCCCCCCCCCCCCCCCCCCCCCCCCAAAGGTAAAAAAAAAAAAAAAAACATATATAAATAATTTTTTCATACGGTCAACATATTCGTAAATAATAGCGCTGCCCGAGGCTGGGCATGATACAGTCAACATATAGCAAGAGAGAGAGCGAGAGAGAGCTCCCGTTCTACAGTCAATATACAGTGTACAGAGAGAGAGACACATTGGAAAGAAATTGAAATGCTATTTGGCCCTAAACAGAGAGTACACAGTGGCAGAATACCTGAGCACTGTGACTGAAGATCCTTGACTAGGTACAGACTCAGCGAGCACAGCCTAGCCATCGAGAAAGGCCGCCATAGGCAGACTGTGTGTGTTAGAAAGAGAGAGAGAGAGAGAGCATGTGTGTTAGAGAGAGAGCATGTATGAGAGAGATAAGCAAAGATGACCCCCTAAAGGATATTCAACTTTTAATGAAAGAACAAAACAGAAGGAAAAGATAACTTCACAAAGGCAACATGAATATACATAGATCCAAAAGGACAAAGATCAACACTTAAATCCAAAGAGAAGAGGGTCTATACCAGAGAAAACAAAGCAGCAAGGAGCCAATGGCCGACAGCTAAAGGCTAGCCAGGTAGGCTACTGACACCAGGCCACACACAGCCTTGGCCAACGGCCCAACGCTACCCAAGCTACACAAACGACCAAGACAATGAATTCACACACAGCACATGTCGTATCTCCAAATGTTGTGAAGTAACAAATGTTTTGCCTGGAAAAAAACATCGTTATTAACAAAACATTCGGGAGGGGAAGGAAGGAAGAGTGGGGTAATGTCATGACATTTTCATTAATCTTACCTGCACCAAGGAACGCAGGGCGAAAGGCCGCAACACAGGTCTCCACGTTGACGAAAGGCCTCTCGCTGTCGGGACAAAAATAAGCTATGGCCAGAGCCTTGTCATGGTGCAGGCCCGACTACATCTACGGCTAATGTCAATGGTCGTAGCACAAGCTAACAGCTAACTCAAGGCTAACTGATAGCATCAAACGAACGTTCCCAGCCGAGCGCAGCCGGCAGCTAACGTCGTAGCTAAACAGCTAACTGGCTAACAGTTAGCTCAACCAGGCTATCGCTAACCATTAGCTAACGCAGAAGCAAGCTATGCGGCTACATACAGGTGCTGACACCAGGCCACACACCGTTAGCTACTAGTAGTACTACAACAGCTAGTCGGCCAGTTTAGCTCCAGAGAGAGAGAGAGAGAGAGAGAGAGAGAGAGAGATGTCCACGGCGGGAATAGAGTTAATAGAATAGGTTAAAAACTCACCAAACGTCCAAGAGGATGGAGACAACCGCGTGGAGTTGACGAAGTTCATCTGCCAAACGACCATCCTCTTCATCTTGGCTGCATGCGTTGTCTCTAGGTTAGCTAACGCTAGTTAGCCTTTAGCTAAGCTAGCTACTAGCCGACATCATCATGGCTATATCCCGACTGCATCATGACAAGGCTCCGGCCATTTGTCCCGCCAGCGAGAGGCCTTTCGTCAACGTTCCTTGGTGACCGACCGACTGATAATGACCGACCTCTTCGTCTTGGCTGGCATAACTAAGCATAATAGTCAAAAGCTGCATGCGCGAAAAAATGGTTAAACGCAGCTGACTCACGCCGGCGTACTACACATGATGTAAGTAACCACTCCCTTCGTCGAAACCAATAGTATGTCTGCTGCAGAGCCCCAGAGCTCCAATAGTGAGTATCAGTATGTCACTGCAGACCCAGGAACAAGTCAGACACATTCTACAAACGTGTCTAATGTGAAATATATAAGCATATAAACAAAACTAGATTTTAGGTCTGTGATGAAAAAGGGCCTCGCGGAAAGGGGGGCCTCGCAAAAAAAAAGAAAAATAATAATAATAATAATAATAATAAATAAAAAATATTTCTTTTTATTACATGGCGTTTTCACATTCGCCGAAATGCTTGCTTGTGATTGGTCAATAGCCCCCCGACTGCGGTCATTATTTTTCAATAATGACCGCAGATTTTTCAATAATGACCGCAGAGCGCAGCTGTTCGCAATCAAGCCCACTGACACACTGTTTCAGTGCAATTAGACACTGCCGTGCCGGCGATGACAGGGGGCGGAGCGACGAGCGGAGCCAGCCCAGAACACAGCGGAGCCAGAACACAGAGGCTGCCCGCGATAATAATAATCACTTTATTTGGGCTGACAGAGCCACAGAACAACTGCGATTTGTCAAATGAATTAGGTATATTGTTAGTAAGTTAGCCATGTAATAAGCGGGATAATGTATAGCGCTGCACTGACAGCGGAGCCAGAGGCTGCCCGCGATAATAATAATCACTTTATTTGGGCTGACAGAGCCACAGAACAACTGCAATTTGTCAAATGAATTAGGTATATTGTTAGTAAGTTAGCCATGTAATAAGCGGGATAATGTATAGCCTACTCGGTCATTGTCGCAAAATAATTGACCTTCACTACGTTTAAAACACCTCGGCGCGGCGCCTCGGTATTTTAAACTCTGTGTCGGTCAATTATTTTGCGACAATGACCTCGTAGCTATACATTATCCCTTACTTAATTTTTTTTTATTTTTTATTTTGCGAGGCCCCCCTTCCCGCGAGGCCCTGTGCGACCGCACTGCTCGCACACCCCCTGAGGCGGCCCTGACGACCATTCTTTAGCTCTTTCCCACTGGATTCTGCCCTGAATTCAATAAATACTTGTATTGATTGATATTGCTCTTGTGTGGATATTCAAATTTGTTTGTATTTATTTATATATATATATATATATATATATATATATATATATATTAGGGATGTCCGATATTATCGGCCGACCGATATTATCGGCCGATATCGGCAGTAAAATGTGATATCGGAAAATATCGGTATCGGTTTAAAAAAAAAGAAAAACAATAACAATATTTGTTATATATATATCCAGTGAAATTATTAGTTACCTGAAATTATTCAGTTTTTTGGGGGGGGGAAACCCTGCATATATCGGTATCGGTTGATATCGGTTGATATTGGTATCGGAAATTAAGAGTTGGACAATATCGGAATATCGGTATCGGTAAAAAAGCCAATATCGAGCATCCCTAATATATATATATATATAATGACAAACCGCTATTAATCATGAGCAGTAAGTACAATGTTTCAATTAAATGATCAGAGAAACAGAACAACGAGATGGTGGGAAAGGAGACAGAAAGAGAGAGAGATACAGAGACAGAGAGAGAGATAGAGATATGGAGAGAGAGAAAGAAAGAGAGAGATAGATAGAGAGAAAGAGATGGAGAGATAAAGAGAGATATCTAGAGAGAAAGAGAGATAGAGAGAAAAGGGGAGATAGAGAGAGAGAGAGAGGGAGAAAAAGATGGAGAGAGAAAGAGAGAAATGTAGATAGAGAGATGGAGAGTGTAATAGAGAGAAAGAGAGAGAGACACAGAGAGAGAGAGAGACAGAGAGAGAGATGGATAATAGCCGTTAATATTGCATATTGAGTTATTGGTTATAAATGCTGATGTGTGTCTGTTTTTAGCAGGCGAGGACGAATGCAGTAAGAGATGAAAGCTCTGCACTCCCAATCTCTCTCTCGGCCTATCTCTTCAATTTATCACTGTCTCTCTCTGTCCCTCCTCGTATTTCCCTCCCTATCTTTCTCTTCCATTTTCTTAGTTGCTCTCCCTATCTCTCTCCATCTCTCTCTCTCTCCATCTCTCTCTTTTTCTATCTCTCTCTCTCTCTCTCTCTCTCTCTCTGTGTGTATGTGTGTGTGTGTGTGTGTGTGTGTGTGTGTGTGTGTGTGTGTGTGTGTGTGTGTGTGTGTGTGTGTGTGTGTGTGTGGCTGCCTCTAACTGCTGGCAAAAAAAAAGAAAGCCTGATTTCTGTGTAGGTGTAGAGTAGGTAAAATATTGGAAAAGCACAACATTACTGTTCCACTGGGAATAGCTTACAAGATCCAGTAATAAGACACCAAATTATATGATTTTTTTTGTTCAACACATGGCAAGCATTATTTCTTCCAACATGGAGGACAAGTGGTAAATGCCCCAACATTTCATATTTTTCTTCTTCTGAACCTGAGAAAGCAGGGGGGCAGAGAGAAGGAGAGAGAGATGGAGCCTCTCGTCTTCCTCTGACTGAGACAGCACCTCTGGGAGATAGATCCTGTTAGACAGCAGACTGAGCAGAGAGGACTTAGGCGTTTTCTGGACTGTATAATAAATGAATCTGATAAAACATGAATACGAGAGCTTCCCAGAGAATATTTCATAGCTGTGGGGGCAAGCAGCACCGTAGCCCAACTACACCCCCCAGGCACAGAGAGCTCCACCTCTACCTGTTGCACTTCTATAAACAAGATCTTATCTGGATATTAATATCAGGAGATGTACATTATGTCTATTAACTGTACTTTAATTATGTTGTATTTGCATGTTTGGAGCGAGTGGTAAGCCCAGATGATGAATCTTTGATGTCTTTACAGTTTTTCTGTCAGAGGCGACAATTCGCTATAAGCCAGGGGTCGGCACTGAACGACTTGATGTGAAGAAGTATTGTATTTCAGACGGGTTTAATTTGTATTTCTGGGGACAGTAAGAAATTTAGCACAATGCTGTAAACAAGCATTTAATATCTGAGTGAGACTCTAAACACCAAGATACAAACACAGCATGGTGTCTCAGGGGTGTTCTGACAAAGAGTGATGTCTGACAAGCCCCGATCGTGACAGGACCCCCCCCTCGACGGGCGCCTCCTGGCGGCCCTCCAGGCTTGTCCGGGTTACGTTGATGGAAGTCCCGGATGAGGTCAGGGTCCAGGATCATCCCGCGGGAGACCCAGCTGCGCTCCTCCGGGCCGTAGCCCTCCCAGTCCACAAGGTATTGATGCCCACGGCCGCGAGGACGCACGACCAGCAGCTGCCGGACGATGTAGGCCGGGTGGTCGTCGATGACCAGTGGAGGGGGAGGCTCCGGAGCTGGAGGAGACAGGGGACTGGAGACCACCGGCTTCAGCTGTGAGACATGGAAGGAGGGGTGAATGCGCATGATGGAGGGGAGCTGGAGTTTAACGACCGAGGGGTTAATAATGGACAAGATCTTGTAGGGACCAACAAAACGGGGGGTGAGTTTGGGGGACAAAGACTTGAGTGGCAGGTCTCGGGACAAGAGCCAAACCATCTGACCTGGTTGGTAGTCGGGAGCCGGGGTCCGGTGGCGGTCGGCGAAGCGACGGTTCTGCTCAGCGGAGCAGCGCGGCCCTCGTGTCCTCCCATATCCTCCTGCAGCGGTGAAGGTGGTCCTGCACCGATGGAACGGCGATCTCCTCCTCCTGTGCAGGGAACAGCGGGGGTTGGTAGCCTAGAGAGGACTCGAAGGGAGACTGACCTGTGGCCGCGGAGGACAGTGTCCTGGTTGGCCCGCTCCGACTGACCGTTGGTCTGCGGGTGGTACCCGGAGGAGAGACTGACCGTGGCCCCCAGGGCCCGACAGAAGGCCTTCCAGACTTGGGAGATGAATTGCGGGCCCCTGTCGGAGACGATGTCCACCAGGATCCCGTGGAGGCGGAAGACGTGGAGCACCATCAGGTCCGCGGTTTCTGAAGCAGAGGGGAGTTTGGGGAGAGCAACAAAGTGCACGGCCTTTGAGAAACGGTCCACGACAGTGAGAATGACTGTGTTACCGTGTGAGGGAGGCAGACCGGTGAGGAAGTCCAGGGCGACGTGCGACCAGGGCCGACCGGGAACAGGGAGCGGATGGAGGAGCCCGGTGGGTGGTTGGTGGGAAGCCTTCCCACGAGCACAGATGGTGCATGCCAGGACAAAGTCGTGGGTGTCTTCCCTCATGGAGACCCACCAGAAGTGCCGCTTCAGCAGGGACAGGGTACGGTTGATCCCAGGATGACAGGCGAACCGGGAGGCATGGACCCACTGGAGTACCTGAGAGCGGACAAGGTCGGGGACAAAAAGCCGGTTAGGTGGGCCGTTACCTGGGTCAGGCTGGACGCGCTGGGCCTCCCGGACGACGGACTGGATCTCCCAGGTGGTGGCGGCCACCAGGCAGGAGGAAGGGAGGATAGTGTCCGGGTGCGCGGAACCCTCTTCGGGGACAAACTCCGGCGTCTGGCTTGGTATTCTTGGAGCCAGGCCTGTAGGTCAGGGTGAAATTGAATCTGGCGAAGAACAGCGCCCAGCGTGCCTGGCGGGAGTTCAGGCGCTTGTCCGTCTGGACATAGGCGAGGTTCTTGTGGTCAGTCCAGACCAGGAAGGGGATCTCCGACCCCTCCAGCCAGTGCCTCCATTCCTCCAGCGCCAGTTTGACTGCCAGGAGCTCCAGGTTCCCGATATCGTAATTGACCTCCGCTGGGGTCAGGCGGCGAGAGAAGAAGGCGCAGGGATGCAGTCTCTGGTCAAGAGCGGAGCGTTGGGAGAGGACCGCCCCTACTCTGGTACTCAAGGCGTCCACCTCCACCACGAACTGGCGGGACGTGTCCGGCCGGACGAGGATGGGCGCAGAGGTGAAGCGCTGGCGCAGCTCGGCGAAGGCGGAGTCCACTCTGTCTGACCAGACGAAGGGCACGGAAGGCGAGGTGAGTTGGGTGAGGGGTGCAGCGACCCGGCTGTAGTCCCTGATGAAACACCGGAAACCCCAGGTAGCGTTGGAGCTGCTTGTCGTTGGTGGGACGGGGCCAGTCGGTCACCGCCTTGATCTTCTCTGGGTCTGCCCGGATCTTGCCGCCCTCGATGATGTAGCCGAGGAACCCGATGGAGGAGACATGGAACTCACAATTCTCGGCCTTGACGAACAGCTTGTTCTCCAGTAGGCGTTGGAGGACCCGGCGGACGTGCTGGATGTGCTCTTCCATAGAGCGGGAGAAAATCAGAATGTCGTCCAGATAAACAAAGACAGAGCGGTTAAGGACATCACGGAGAACGTCATTGACAAGGGCCTGGAAGACAGCAGGGGCGTTGGTCAACCCAAAAGGCATTACCTTGTACTCGAAGTGACCGAGCGGGGTCTTAAAGGCCGTCTTCCATTCGTCTCCCTCCCGGACGCGGACAAGGTGATAGGCATTTCTGAGGTCCAACTTCGAGAAAATGGTGGCACCTTGCAGGGGTTCAAAAGCAGAGTTAATCAATAGCAGGGGGTACTTGTTCTTGACCGTGATGTTGTTGAGACCCCGGTAGTCAATACAGGGGCGAAGGGAGCCGTCCTTCTTGGACACAAAAAAAAAATGCGCCGACAGGAGAGGAGGAGGCGGTAATAATGCCCGAGGCCAGGGACTCGTGGACGTATTTCTCCATAGACTCTCTCTCTGGGCGTGAGAGGTTAAACAGGCGACTAGCGGGGAGCGGGGCTCCCGGGAGCAGATCAATAGCACAGTCGTACTGGCGATGAGGTGGCAGGGAGAGAGCCTGTTGTTTACTAAACACAGCCTCTAGATCTTGATAAATTGGGGGAACAGTCGAAAGGTCAATAGGTTCGTTGGGAACGGGAGAACCAGCGGCTCCCAGTGGTGACCGCGCCGACCGTAGACAAGAGGCGTGGCAGTGAGCACTCCAGCTTGTGACTGAGCCCGTTGACCAATTTATTACAGGGTTGTGTAGCTTTAGCCAAGGCATGCCTAGAACGATGGGGTTATGGGGGGAATCAGTGACGTGGAAACGGATGTCCTCGCTATGATTCCCGGAGAGTTGAAGGCGGAGAGGCGTGGTGTGGCGGGTTATTCGCGAGAGCAACCTCCCGTTTAGGCCTTGAGCATCGCGGGGAATTGGCAAGGCGTCGGTGGCAATGTGGTAGTGGGACACTACCCCAGCGTCAATGAGGTTTTCGTCTGCGCCCGAGTCGACCAGCGCGGACAGAGGGAGCGATTGACCGTTGAGGTAAAGCGTGGCACTGAATTGCATATTTGGACCGGAGCTGGGAACAAAATTAAGGCTCATGCATGCGCCCAGCGTCACTGTCGAGCCCCGTCGTTTGGGCGAACCGAACATGAAGCGATGGAGTGGCCGAGTTGACCGCAGTACAGACATGCCCCTGTCCTGAGTCTGTGACGGCGTTCGCGGAGAGGGAGGCAAGAGCGGTCGAGTTCCATAGGCTCTGAGTCATGTTGTATGAGATTCCATGACTCTTCTGCATCAATACAAAAAGCAGTCCTTCCTAGATTAGTTCTAGCACAGGGAACCTGAAGCATATCACTGGACCACATTAAGCATGGTCCAGTGTTCCAGACCAGCACAGAGGAGATATAAGATATATATATCTTCATAAATACAGATACCAATGATTACTGCACCTGTGAGACAGACCAACCAACCTTATAGAATACAATGATGAGAGCCATCACAGGTAATTAACATCAGGGCTGAGTGGTAAACAGAGCCTCACATTCACCCATTCACTCACACGCACCGGCGGTGTAGGCAGGGCCGCCTCAAGGGGCGTGCGAGCAGTGCGGTCACACAGGGCCTCGCGGGAAGGGGGGGGTCGCGATTTTCCTTTTATTATTATTATTATTATTATCCTTTTTTTTATTTTTATAAAAATAAAAATAAATAGAATGTTAACAATCACTTTCCATCACAGACCTAAAATCTAGTTTTGCTTACATGCTTATATATTTCACATTAGACACGTTTGTAGAATAGTGTTCCGGGCTCTGTGGCTCTGCAGATATACTATTGGTTTCATTCAATTACTTTTGTGCAAAGCATCGTGGGAGGACTAACACTAGGGGGAGCTGGTTGGCGTTGGTCTGGTAGTCGGTAGAGAGATGTGTAGAAGACCGGTATTATCCACGAGGGGAGGGGGTACAGGTACAGGGTCTATTCGGCGCTATCCACGGGAGCGAGTGGATGTCTTGGCCAAGAGGCAGAGCATCCTACTTTTGAAACAAAATGTGCAACATCGGAGCAGAAGAAATAACGCTGCGTGCCGTAAGCTTATCAATACCAAGTATAGTGATTAGGTTATGCCAAGACGAAGAGGACGTTCGGCAGATGGACTGAAGATGAAAGTTGTTGCGTGTTAAAACGTTCAGTCAGGCTATAGCTATGTCGGCTAGTAGCTTAGCTAAAGGCAGGGACAGCTAACTAGCGTTAGCTAACCTATCTAGCTAGCGTTAACTACGTTATCGAGTGCTAACGTGTGGCAGATAAACTAGGAAAAGACTCCCAAGTTCATCCCAACGGGGGGGACAATATCATGATGGGACTGGTGAACTTTCTCCACGGTCGTCTCCTTCCTCTTGGACCTGACTCTGCATTAGGGTGAGTTTTTTATGCAATCTACTCTGTTCCCGCCGTGGATCTCTCTCTCTCTCTCTCTCTCTCTCTCTCTCTCTCTCTCTCTCTCTCTCTCTCTCTCGCGCTCTCTCTCTCGTGCTCTCTCTCGTGCTCTCTCTCGTGCTCTCTCTCTTGCTCTCTCTCTCTCGCTCTCTCTCTCTCTTGCTCTCTCTCGCTCTCTCTCTCTTGCTCTCTCTCGCTCTCTCTCTCTCTCTCTCGCTCTCTCTCTCGCTCTCGCGCGGTCTCTCACGCTCTCTCTCTCTCTCTCGCGCTCTCTCTCTCTCTCGCGCTCTCTCTGTCTCTCTCTGTCTCTCTCTCTCACTCGGTGTGTTGCATCGTGCAGTTTGTGATGTGTGTACTAAGCTTATAGAGTTCGATTCAAATAAGGCAAAACTGCAGATCTGCATGTCGTGCTTGAAAAATTAACCTGGCTTTAAGCTTGTTTATCGGGTTCCAGGGGTGTTTTATGCATTTTCCCTGTTACGGCCAGGTGTACGACTGTACAGGTGCATTGCCACTAAGCCTCGAGCAGCGCTATTATTTAGGAATACGTTGACTGAGGGGCGGTTAGGTGGCCGAGCGGAGATTGCGTTCGTCACCAACCCCGGAGCTGTGAGCTGGATTCGCCTGTTTGAGTCCAGCTCACAGCTCCGGGGTTGTCACCAGCTTGGCTGGCCGTTCACACTAATACAATTGGCTGTATTAGAGGGTGGGAGAAGCTGGCGGGGTGGGTCCGGGTCGTTGTAGACAGCGACTCCTACAGTTCGGTTGGGGCGCCTGCTAAGCGCGGATAGGACCTGAGGGGGATAGTGTGATCCTCCCACACGCTACGCCCTCTCAATGAGAATCCGCGCTGCCAGGTGAAAAGAAGCGGTGATTGGCTGGACGTGTGTCGGAGGAAGCACGTGGTAGCCTCCACTCTCCCAGATGATCTGACTGTGGGGGGTAAGTGCGCAGCGACCAGGAAGGGATTGGGAATTGGCATACGACTAACATTGGGATGGGAGAAAATCGGAGGAAAATGGAGGGGGAAAAAGATCAATACAAAAAAATAATAATAATACGTTGACTGTATCATATGCCCAGCCTCGGGCAGCGCTATTATTTAAGAATACGTTTGACTGTATCATATGCCCAGCTTCGTGCAGCGCTATTATTTAAGAATACGTTGATTATGCCCAGCCTCGGGCAGCGCTACTATTTAAGAATATGTTGACTGTATGCCCAGCCTCGGGCAGCGCTATTATTTAAGAATATGTTCACTGTATAAAAAGAAAAAAAATATATATTTTTAATTAAAATAAAGAAAAATATAAATTTGTATTTATTTTTTTAGGGAGGGGCCTCGCGTTTAAATCTCGCAAAGGGCCTCGCATTTCTCCCAGATGGCACTGGGTGTAGGCAACCATGCAAGGCGCCATCCTGCTCTTCAGCTGCGGTTAGGGGTTCAGTGTCTGTCTTGCTCAGAGATATTTCGACACACTGTCAGGAGGGAACCTGAGTGTTGCTGGTAAAAAAATAAAAAGAGGTTTCATATTCTCTCATTCCCCTGACTGTTACCGGCTAGCGCTGCTGTGTTTCTCACATCCAGAAGACCTGTCACAGCCGCAGCCGTGACAACACCCTGCCTGTAACGTCATTTTACCCGTCCTGGGAAGGGAGCAGTGGGGGAGAGGCGTTTAGTTTGACTGGAGAGGAGACAACGACCTGACAGTTAGTTGGTCCCTGTCCCGTTGGCTCCTTTAGCTGCTTCTTGTGACTGAGGAAGAGGAGGAGAGGAGAGAGGGGGAGATGAAGAGGAGACAAGAGGAGAAGAGAGAATGATGAGAGGAGAGGATGATGAGAGGAGAGCAAAAGGAGACAATAGGAGAGGAAATAAGGATGAGAGGAGAGGATGAGGAGAGGAGAGACAGGGAGAGGAAGAGGAGGAGAGACAGGGAGAGGATGAGGAGAGGAGAGACAGGGAGAGGAAGAGGAGAGGAGAGACAGGGAGAGGAAGAGGAGCAGGGAGGTAAGAAGGGAGGAGAGGATGAGGTGAGAAAAGTAGGGAGAAGAAGAGGAAAGGTGGTGGAGTAGGAAGAGGAGGAGGAGAGGAGGATGTTAGGGAAGAGGAAGAGGCACCGGCTGGAGAACAGGCTGAACCCCCAGAAGTGTCTGTTAAAAGTGGCCGCCCAGGGTGCTGCACTCGTAATGTATTTTGCATGGAAGCCATAAGTAATGCATGGCACAGAGAGCGAAAACACACGTTCTGCCGGCTGGAGGAATGTGTTGCTGTGTCAGGACTCTGCAGCTCGGAGTTAACGTTCAAAAATAGATGGAGTGAATAAAACGTGTGAAGTACCGGTGGAGGCCTTTTAGGAGCCCAGAGTTTTAACATTTAAACAGATGGGATATGTGAAGGAAAGTGACGCGACTCTGAGGAGCGGCTTCTTCTCGCTGGACAATATAATAACTAATGTGCCCTTAGTCCACGTTCCAATGATCGAGTTCACACTCAAAGCACCTAGAGTTTGGGGGAGTCTGCTTTTAGCTCCTGTGCTCCCGACACGTGGAACATCACACAACAAACTCTAATACTTACAGTAGGTATCCTTTGGTCAGTTTAAATCATTGATCAGATTTAGATTTATTTTTACATTTTTTCAGATTCAGCTTTATTGTTGCATCTTTGTCATATTCTCATACAAAAAAGAGCAAGATTCTTGGGTCTTGCCCCCTCGACCTACAGCATGGTAATAAAATACACAATGGAACAATACAATACACAAAAACACAATACAACCAGCATAATAGTGATGTATGAAAAAAGTGACAGTGCTGAGAGAGTTAATATAAAAAGTGCAACAGTAGAATGATCACCAACCATTCCTCCATAATTTGCAGTTGTTTTAAATGATTGTACAAACTCTATTATTATGATTGCACCTATTGTATTGTTTATTGTATATGCATTGTATTTATCATGTCATATTATGTTTATATGCTCAACTTCATTGAAAATTAAAGTGTCTGCTAGCCTTAGTGCACACTCTATATGTATGGGAGACGGTTAAACAGAGTGTAATTTAAATAACGTGTAAAGGGTGTGAAGACAGAGTATCCAATAAGAACCTAGTAAATGCGAGGAAACCTCTTCTTTTTGCTGTTCACTGATGATTGCATTGTGACATCAGGAGGCCTGGTTAGCGAGACTGTCCCATAACTTTAAAGGTAGAATCTGTAATAGTAATAATACACTTTATTTGTATAGCACTTTTCATAATAATAATAATAATAATAATAATACACTTTATTTGTATAGCACCTTTCATACAAGAATCGCAGCCCAAAGTGCTTCACAGCAGTAAAATAGACATAACATTAACAGAATGAAAACAATACAGAGATAAGAAAAGGGTAAAAGTAATGCAGGTAATAACAACACGTTTGGTTAATGAATTAACAGAATATCATTACACCTGTGGATTACACCTTCTTCATGTGGAATAATGAAACACCTGTATTTCTGCATAAAATAGATGTAATGTCAAGGCCGAGCGTATTGAACCCAGTATGTGGACACAGAAAGGCAGACAGGTCTCGTTAAAACCCAGCACGGGTGTATTTATTTTGAAAAGGGGTAGTCAGGTATCCAGGCAGGATTCAAGTGACACAGGGGGAATCTCGTACAGTCTAGTGAGAGTGTGTGGGGCAGGAAAGAAGCATTTCATATAAAAGTATCCTGTATTTCTATATGACAACTAATAAAGAAACTTGAACTTGAACTTGAGGATAGTCAGACGGGCAGGGGTCGATAATGTAATGGGTACTCAGGTAATAAGGGGGAGTGGGCAGGGGCAAGGTAGTCCAACAGGCGAAGGGTCATGCACAGGTTCAGGTCCTCATACGTTCCGGGAAAAGGCAAGGAGAATGGTCAGGCAGGCGGAGGTCAGAACACAGTATCCAAGCACGAGATCAGGGTGAAGAGCCAGGTATCGGACTGCTGGGAAAGGAGGACAACACAGGGTTAGGCACAGTTAAAGAACAAGGAATAGATCACTCACAAGCGCACAATAAACTACGACTGACTGGGAAAACACGAAGTTACGATCTGGCAGCATCACGACATCTGAGGCGGGGCTATATAGTTGACATAATCGCCCCACATACGTCAATCAGCTGAGAGAGAGAGGGAGAGGGAGAGGGAGAGGGAGAGGGAGAGAGAGAGAGAGAGAGAGAGAGAGAGAGAGAGAGAGAGAGAGAGAGAGAGAGAGACACAATGGACAGTCCCTTATCTTTTGTGTGCTAGTTTGTTTCAGTTTTTTGTGTTCGTTCGACTCTGTTCCTTCTAACTCAGAGTCAGGTCAGCCGTGAGCACCTCTAGTTGGGTTGATAGGTTTGGTTTTAATTTTGTAAAATACAGGATTGCGTCTTTAAATGTGTAGTTATCACAAACTTCTACAAGAGGCTGTTATTTCAGAGAAGATCTTTATTTGGAAAGTGGTGCCTTGCTCAAGGCAAGGGCGGTTAACTTACTTGTGTGACCTTTCTTTGGTTAACTCATTCAGCGCCAGTCACGATGATAGTCGGGTTAACTTGCCATCGCTTGAGCGCCAATCACGAGTATAGTCGGGTTTTAATCGTTATTTCTTTTATTAGCGATATTCATTCATTTTCATCCATCCAGCCTGATGTTATTGTTGGGAATGGGTCTGAGCTCGCAAAAGGGCAAATACCGCCGCCTACGCCTTCCAGCTGGTATTGCACCCCATTGGGAATGGTGTAGTTTCTTTTCTGGGACGATCCAAGCCATGCGGGCGTGGTTTAAATACTCAGGCGAGGTAACCTGTTTCAACGATACATCTGCGAGGCTGCCCCCCCCCCCTCAATATGCAATGCTGTTGAACGTGGCACAGACCTCTGCGCCCAGTACTTCAAATGGCGATCAGATAATTGGATTATTTCTTTTGCATAATAATAATAATAGCTTCATTTTATATATCGCCTTTCAAGAGACCCAAGGTTGCTTTACATAGGAGGGGGGAATAACAAAGTAACAAACATAGTGGACAGACACAACATATAAATATAAAGTGAGAAATTAGAGTCAAGAGTTGGGATTCAGATTCAGATTACTTTATTCGCCATTTCATACATGTACAAAAAGGAACGTGTTAGCAACGCCACAGCAGCCATGGACGGCGCCATCTTGGCAGTGCAGAGTTCTGCGGGGAGGGAGTTCCAGAGGGTGGGAGCTGCCACGCTGAAAGCTTTGTCCCCGAAGGTCCGCAGTCTGGTTCGGGCGATGGAGAGCTGACCAGTGTCCGTGGATCGCAGGGACCGTGACTGAGTGTCTGCAATTTGTTAAATAAAGTTTTCATTCATTCATTCATTCATTCATTCATTCATTCATTCATTCATTCATTCATTCATTCATTCATTCATTATAGGTAAGATACTAGATACAATATGTATTTTATTTTATTCATTCTTTATTTAGTCAGGAAGGTCCTGTTGAGATATAAGATCTCGGGGAACTCTGGTCAAGACGACTCTGGTCTTGTCTCTCGTCAAGAATAACTAAGAAGAGCATCAACCTGTTGACAAGACTAACCTTTTGTCTTCATACTGGATATGTAATACACTGATATCAAAGGTTACATTTAGAAATGGTCATGTTTTTTTTTGTAAATGTCAACAATGCCACTGTTGAGATCAAAGGCACTAACATTTAACATGAGTAAAGTGAGACAATATTTATCTCTGCGTTGTATCTGAATGTACTACAACACCCCTCCCCTTCCACATCCCCATCCATTGACCCCCCCCCCCCCCCTTGTCCTTTGTGGGGAAGCACTGCTACCTCCTCTAGTCTGCTACACCCAGGTGAGGGATTGGTCTGGAATCTAAATCACTGATACAGTGGGTGGGTGGGTGCACTGCAGACACATCCAGACCCCCCCCCCCCCCCACACACACACACACACGCACACACACACGCCACCCACACACACACGCAGACCCGCCCCCACTCACACACATGCAGACACCCCCCACACACACACTCACATACACACATGCAGACACCCCCCCACACACACACACACACACATACACACACAAAAACACACAGAGATACACCATACACAAACAACATATATACACACACACCGCTAGTGTACACCCCACACAAACATATACATACGATACACACACATACACACACTGAGGCTCTGGAAGTTGGGCTCCAGTGTGGGCGATGGAGTGGCACGTCATGTCCATGAGACTGACACGCACGCACGCACAAGCCATGGTGTCAACAAGAGTCCACACGAGCCATGGTGGATTTCCTAGTGAAGCAACAAAACCATGCTACTCTGCCCCCTCAACAGATTCCTATAATCAGGGGAGACCCTATGGAGTACAGGCTATTCATCAGGGCTTTTGAACACGGAGTGGAGGACAAGACAGATAGTAACAGAGACCGGCTGTACTTCATGGAGCAGTACACGGATGGACAGCCCAGAGAGCTGATAAGAAGTTGTCTTCACATGGAACCAGAGCGAGGCTATCGCGAGGCAAGGAGGCTCTTGAAAAAACATTTTGGAAATGGATACAAGATCTCAATGGCGTATATAGACAAGGCACTGAACTGGCCTACTATCAAGTCCGATGACGGAGAGGCGCTCCACTCCTTTGGCCTCTATCTCACTGGATGCCTCAACGCTATGGCTGACGTGGAGTACATGCAGGAGCTTGACAGCATATTAAATATGCAAGCCATCACAGCCAAGCTTCCGTACAAGCAGAGAGATCGGTGGAGAAGCAAAGCCTATGCTCTTCTAGAGAAAGATCATCGCAGCGCCAAGTTCAGCAACCTTGCCGATTTTGTCAACTTACAGGCCCAAGAAGCCCTACACCCTCTCTTAGGCAACATCACAGATGGAAACAAGAGCCAAGCTAAGGCTCACAAAGATGAGAAGACATCCAGAAAGAGCAGCGCTCTGGGAAGCTTCACAACAGCTGCTACAGCAGTCCAGAACCCGGCAGACTAAAGCAAGGTCCAAGGGGGATACACTCTGTGCCTTCTCCAACCCTTGCCTCTTCTGCCAAGGAAAACAGCATGCCATGGAGCAATGCAAAAAGATGAAGAAGTCTCTTCACAAGGAGAAGATAGATTTTCTCAAGAGTAAAGGCCTATGTTTCAGCTGTCTGAAACGGGGTCACATGAGCAAGGCCTGCCTAGAAAAGATGAGCTGCCAAGTCTGCCAGCTTACCCACCCTACAGTTCTACATATTAATAACAAAGCTGCCTATGATGAAGCAAAGCACAAGAAGGAGACATCGGATGATGTGCCCAAAGAAAATAAGCACAGGGGCGGGGAAGAAGAGGGCGAAGCCAGTTCTATGGTCAGTGGATGCATCAATGCACAAACGAGGACCGGCAGAGCTACTGGGGCCGGCAACGTCGAAAGCATCTTGGCTATCGTTCCGGTCCACATCAAAGCCAAGAAAGGCAACAAGATGGTGGCTACCTACGCGTTCCTCGACCCAGGCAGCAACGTCACTTTCTGCACAGAGAGATTAATGGCAGCGCTTAACGTCACCGGCAGGAAGACATGTATCCTGCTAAGGACCATGGGAGGCAAGCAGATCGTGAGCAGCCAGATGGTGTCTGGTTTAGAAGTCTATAGCTTGGATAGTGACAACTTCCTACAGCTACCCAACACCTTCTCTCAGAAGTCAATACCTGCTCGTAAACAGAACATCCCACTGCAAGTGAAGTGAAGTGCAAATACCGAAGATCCAGGTGGAGATAGGCCTTCTCATCGGGACTGACGTACCCAAGGCAATGGAACCATGGTAGGTGGTATCCAGCGTGAAAGAAGGTCTGTACGCGGTGAAAACGCGATTGAGCTGAATCGTCAATGGTCCCCTCAGAGGAGAAGATGGCCATGAAACTACCAGTGGACTCATACAAGTCATGTCCAACCGCACATCCGTGGCCACGCTAGATGAACTTTGGAGTCAACAGTTCATGAACGACTTCCCAGAGTGTCAAGACGACATCCAGTTTCTGGAACTGGTCTCGCAGTCCGTGAAACTTACAGAGGGACACTACAGCATCGGCCTACCAGTGAGGAACGCAGTGTTCAAGATGCCGAAACAACAGAAGAGTAGCTGAACAGCGAGCTCTCAACTTAAAGAAGAGGTTCACAAAGAATCCCCAGTTCCACGCTGATTACTCAGTGTTCGTCGACGACTGGATCGCAAAGGGCTGAGCCGTGCTGTCCGCTATCCCTGCTGAGGAAAGGGCCGAACCTCTGAGGGAGTTAGATCTGGATCTGGACATGCTCCCGGTCAAGAGAGCTTTGGGAGTCTGGTGGTGTACTGAGAGCGACAACTTCAAGTTCAAGATTGTCCTACAAGAAAGACCACCCACAAGAAGAGGCATCCTCTCTATAGTTGGCTCAATCTACGATCCGCTGGGCCTCCTAGCTCCAGTGGTTTTGATAGCGAAGAGGATCCTCCAAGAGCTCTGCAGATTAAAACTAGGATGGGATGACGACATCCCCGAGCACCTCGCTCTACAATGGTCCAGCTGGATGGAGGACCTTCGAATGTTGGAGGATTTCGGAGTGCCTCTGAGTTTCAAGCCCAAGGGCTTCGGCGAGGCAACATTCAACCAGCTGCATCACTTCGCAGATGCTAGCCAAGAAGGCTACGGAACGGTGAGCTATCTGCTACAGAAGGGTGATGACAACAAGCTTCATGTTGCCTTTGTCATGGCGAAAGTGAGAGTGGCCCCGCTCAAGCCCCTCACATGGAGATAGCAGCCGCTACCATGGCAGCGCACATGGACAGGACCTTGAGATCCGAGCTGGAGCTCCACCTAAACAAATCTGTGTTCTGGTCCGACAGCACCACTGTGCTCAAATACATCGCAAACAGAACCAGTAGGTTTCGCACCTTCGTAGTGAATCGAGTGGAGACCATCATGAAGCTGTCAGAGGTAGGACAGTGGCGGTATGTAAATACTGCAACAAATCCTGCTGACCACGCGTCGAGAGGACTCAATGTGGAATCATTCCTGTGCGATGAGACTTGGATACAGGGGCCGGAATTCCTCACCAAGCCCGAAGAGGAATGGCCTGAGAACACAGAACACCATGGGGACCTAACCATGGAGAACCCAGAGGTAAAGAACGCCGTGGTCAGCGCTACTGCAGCTGAAGAGCAGTTCGACACAGTTCAGCAGTTCCTGGAATATTACTCCACTTGGAATCATCTCAAAAAGGCAGCTGGTTGGATGCTGAAGCTTAGAAGCACTAATGAGGCTGATGCTGTGTCGCAAGAGGAAGGAGATGAATGCTTCGCTCACACAGTCTGAGGTACAGACACAGATGGAGATCTTCAAGGCAAGCCTGAAGAAGACCAACCTCACTGTGGAGAATATAAAGGAAGCAGAGCTTGAGATCATTCATTACAGTCAGCAACAGAAATACTCAGAAGAAATTGCCTCGCTTCGGAAAGGTGACTACGTCAAGATGAGCAGCCATATCGCTAAGCTCAAGCCAGTACTGCAAGATGGAATCCTCAGAGTAGGTGGAAGACTTGACAAATCGGCGATGCCTGAAGAGGCTAAACACCCAGCCATCCTACTTAAGGATCTCCATGTGACAGAGCTTATACTCCGAGACATCCACCAATATGTGGGTCACAGCGGTCGTAACCACATATTGTCCAAGCTGCGACTCAAGTTTTGGATCCCTGGTGCTCACGCAGCCATATGAAGAGTCCTCTCCAAGTGTGTAACCTGTCGACGTACACACGGTGCTGCTGGACAACAACAGATGGCGGATTTACCCCAGGACAGGGTTCTTCCAGATGATCCCCCTTTCACCAACACTGGGGTAGACTACTTCGGTCCGTTTGAAGTCAAACGTGGGAGAAGCGTCGTGAAGAGGTGGGGTTGCATCTTCACCTGTCTTGCTATCCGTGCTGTCCACATTGAGGTGGCATCGTCGTTGGACACCGACTCATTTATTGACGCTCTCCGTCGCTTCCTCGCGAGAAGAGGCCAGGTGAAAATCCTCCGTTGAGACAACGGGACTAACTTCGTTGGAGCGGAGCGCAAGCTAAGAAGAGCAATGGAATAGCTCCAAGATCGAGAACACTCTACGACAGAAAGGAATCCAATGGATTTTCAACCCCCCTACCGGTTCTCACCATGGCGGAGTCTGGGAGCGGATGATCCGGTCGGTCAGGAAGATTCTCAGCACCACCTTAAAGCTCCAGACTCTGGATGAAGAAGGCCTACACACAGTCTTGTGTGAGGCAGAAGCCATCATTAACAGTCGACCGATAACCAAGGCTTCTAGTGATCCGGACGACCTGGAAGCGCTTACCCCCAACCACCTCTTGCTCCTCCAGTCAAAGCCTTCCCTGCCTCCAGGCCTCTTCGTGAAAGAAGAGTTCTACTCCTACAACCACTTTAGATAGACCTATCACTAAAGTCTGTCTTCTCCAAGAAGCTGCATGAGGTGGTGGTAAAGACCGTCCTCCTACGGTGTGCCATGTACTAGTGACCTCTGGCACCAGGTATTGGTTATCCAGCAGCCGAGACACTTGTTAGTTAAAATAGTGTTTGGTTTTAGCTCCTTGTTTTTTAGTTGTTAGTAATGGTCTCTAGATTAGAAGTACAATTAGATACAAGATACAAGATACAAGAGTTTTATTTGTCATGGCATACAGGTATACAGTGAAATGCGGGGGGTCTCGCCCGCAACGTTGTGCATAATACAAGTAATAATATAAGAGTCCAACCAACAGAGCGACATAGTGCAATAAACAAGTAAACAAAGTAGGCATATCGGTATCTGTACATGGGCTATTTACAGAGCATGCCACAGGTCCTGTGGCAGTGCAGTACACTGTTAGCTACGGATGAGGCATTGGGTCTTTATGTACACTGCTATACAATGCTATATTATACAATCTCAAGCTATACTATTCTTAAAGTGATCTTTCCTTCTGTAAAGTGTCCATAGTGTGAGCGTGTGCAGCATGAGTGTGTTTGTGCTCATGTTAAAGTGGCTGCTAGTGTGTGAGCGTGTACAGTGTGTGTGTTGTGTGTGTGCTCATGTGTGCTTGTGCGTGGAGAGTTCAGTGTTCAAGGCTCTGATGGCCTGGGGGAAGAAGCTGAGCCTAAGTCTCTCTGTCCTCGTTACTGGTGCTCGCAGGCGTTTGCCTGACCGCAGCAGCATGAACAGGCTGTTGTTGGGGTGGTGAGGGTCTTTCATTATCCTGCAGGCTCTGGATTTGCACCTCTTGTTGTGTAGGACCTGCAGGGTTGGTAGTGCCGGGGGAGAGGAGCCAAAGCTATATATTTAGGTTATTGTATTATATGAATGTTTATATGTTTATTTTTATAACCTTACATTGAAACGGCATTAGGAATATTGATTGGATTTAGATAAAGTCATTGAACCGTCTTATTTGTCATAATAGAACATACTAGAACATTTGTGATGTCACAGTATGATGTCATAATCAAACATTCTAGAACATTTGTGATGTCAGAGTATGATGTCATAATCAAACATTCTAGAACATTTGTGATGTCACAGTATGATGTCATAACCGAACATTCTAGAACATTTGTGTATCTGTATATTCAGCAATTCTCTCAGAAGTGCTCATTGTGCATCTTGAAACAGTGCTGAGCAGTACTGTTCTAGAATGGGAGAATTAACTGTTACTTACCCCAAGGGAAACAAGGTCGGACTCGCCATCTTCATGCTCAAACTCCTCGGATTCGACATCACTGACATCAGACATGTTTAACTTACTTTGTATAAGCTGCTTATTTAACTAGACAATTCTGCGCTGGGAAATTGTGAAAGTGTGGGTGATGCCTGTGCACCGCCGGCCAACGGGAGAGGGCCTTGTCGTGGATTTCGACTGGTCCTAGAATGCTTAAGGCATACAGAATAGACACAAGATAGGCCTGATGAGTGTGTGTAAATGTCAGACCACAACAGGTTCTCGCCCGGCATTAAAGCAAACAGTAACATGGTCAGACAAGAATCAAGTAATCAAATGAAGCAAGGAGATAAAGGTTCTGAATACTTACGTTGGTTTATTTGAAGGAAAAAAAAGGTTTACATCCATGGAGGACTCTCAGTTTGGCAGAGTGTATATCGAGGTACATGAACACAGGTTTGCCAGAGCGAAAGCCAACAAAAGTATAGTGTGTTACGTTATAAGCATAGCGAATAGAGACGTATCATTGGTGCGTTTTAGTTTTGGGAGGATAATTTCTGATTGGGTTGGGCTTTATATGGTCATTTGGAAGACGGAAGAGATAGACTTTTGAGGAGGTGCAAATGGGCCCCCTCGCAAGAACATGCTGACCTTCGATTGTTGCAAACCTTATCAAGCCTGATGAATGCATTGCTGGTGTTTTGTAGAAAGCCATAAGCATGACTCACAAATGAGAATGTGAAATTACTCACATTTCCCCCCATTGTGCCATTCTTGGCACACACCTTGGTAATTTCAACATCACCAAACTACAGTCTCAAGTACTAGGTAGAACAATAAATCAATCATCAATACATCATAATTACATACCTTGGTAATTTCAAACATCAACATCACCAAACTACAGTCTCAAGTACTAGGTAGAACAATAAATCAATCAATACATCATAACCACCAAACTACAGTCTCAAGTACTAGGTAGAACAATAAATGAATCATCAATACATCATAATTTCATACTTGGCAGAAAGTAGCATGATAATTCTAAGCATTAATATCACTAAACCACAGTCTTAATTGTAATTATGTTGTAAAATGTTGTATTCTTAGGTAGAATAAATAGAACAATCATAATAAAAAAAGAAATCATGAACGCACAAAAAAAAGAAAAAAACCTTGGTACTGTTAGCGTTGTTTACCTCCGGACAGTCGATCATCCCTTAGATGAGTAGGGGCGTCGGCAGGGCCGCCTCAGGTTGTGTGCGAGCAGTGCGGTCGCACAGGGCCTCGCGGGAAGGGGGGGCCCCGCACAAAAAAAAAGAAAATTTTTTTTTTTATTTATTATTTTATTTATTTATTTTATTTTTATTTTTTTTATTTTTTTTCGAGGCCCCCCTTCCCGCGAGGCCCTTTTTCATCACAGACATAAAATCTAGTTTTGCTTATATGCTTATATATTTCACATTAGACATGTTTGTAGAATGTGTCTGACTTGTTCCTGGCTCTGCGGCTCTGCAGATACACTATTGGCTCTGCAGATACACTATTGTATTGGAGGCAGCTCTGAGGCTCTACAGCAGAATTGGTTTCAATGAGGGGAGGGGTTACAGGTAAGGTAGAGTCTGACTATTTCGCGCGTGCAGCATTGGAGGTTATGCCAGCCAAGATGAAGAGGACATCGTTCGGCAGATGGACTGAAGATGAAAGTTGTTGCATGTTAGACAGTTCAGTCAGGCTAGCCATCCCGGCTAAAGACAGGGACAGCTAGTTAGCTTTAGCTACGTTATAATATTGAGTGCTAACGTGTGGTTCAGTCGGGATATAGCCATGATGATGTCGGCTAGTAGCTAGCTTAGCTAAAGGCTAGATGTTTTGTAAATAACGATGTTTTCCAAAAACGTGTGTTGCTGCAATACATTTAGGATACGACGCGAGTTATGTGTGAATTGTCTTGTCACTGGTAATTAGCTTCTCCGTGCAAATCGGGTTGTTGTTACAGATGTGAAAATGATCTGGTTGTTGTGTGAGAAACATCATGTGTGTTTATATGTACCGTGTACTCACAACTAAGGGGGTTAACTAACCTATGAAGCTATGCTTAGTGACAAATGAGTAAAGAATGGTTCTTTTCTCAGCCTGTGATGACAATAAACAGTGTGTTCACATATTAACAGGTTTTCCTGTTTTAACTGGCCGTATTAAGGGTAAAGTAGGAGGATTGTGTTTTTCCCCCCGGTTCCCTGGGGACTGCTTCATCCTCCTATCAGAGTGGACATGTTGTTGCACTACATTGTGTCAATGTGTGGTAGGGATACGATGTAACCCTTAGCTTGATTGCTGAGGTTGTGCTAAATCTGCTGGAGAACCTTTATTTTCCTAAAAGAAAAGATTGTTGGTCGCTTTCGTGTGTGCTTAGCAAGGCCTGTGGCCGATACTAATCGAGAATTATGTATTCTCTCATTATGAAAAACGGCGTTCCTCTGTAGAGTGTTTTTGCCATTTTTTGTAGGTGATGATGGGTTGTGTGTGTCATGTGACCTACAACTGGGTTGGACTGGCCACAGAAGCACATGTGTAAGTTTGGACCGGGGCTCTTAGAGAGCCCTCTCTATTCTGTGTTTTTTCCTTAGTAAAAATCAGATAGCAGGTTAGCTCATGCGCTGTGTGAAGCTGTCAAACGCTTCATAGAGCTGACTATGACTGTGTCATACTCTCTTTTTGTCATTACATCGTATCATGGGTGTGGGGTCGTAAAGGGGTGAACTGGTAACCTTTCCTCTCCCCCTTTTTTCTGTTGGTCAGGGGTACACCCCCTGTCCTTCAAGGTTCCTGTCACGTTGCGGTTCGGCATGTTACGGGGTGAGGGGGGGGGGGAGTTTCCTGGTCCCACGGCCTGGAATATTGGGCGTGTGCACCGCAGAAATTCCCCCGCCATAGAGTACGTCACTGTGCGCGTCTCTGTTGGTAGGACTTCCGTGTGCTGTTCAGGTCCATGTGATGGATCTGTTTTTCGGGGGGTGGTCAGGGCTCCTCCTCACCAAGCGCCTATTCGGGCCTTCTGTGAGTTCGGACTCCTCCTTCCATGTGAGGGAGCCTCCTTCAGAGTACAGAGCCTCCTCCTCAGATTGTCAAGGTGAGTGGACCCTCTAGAAGGTGTCCTATTCTATTGTGTATGTATTCGATTCAATTCGATTATTGAGTGTGTATGGGTTCAGTGCCTCTTCCCCGGAGAGCCCTAAAACCAATTTTTTACATGGCTCAAGGTGCAATATATTCTTTTCAATCTGTACAGCTCGCGTGGGAAGTCTCTGGGGATTCCCGTCTCCTTCCTATGGGAGGGTGGTGGGATGTAAAAACGTGAATTTTTTTTACCCCTGGCTGTGTAGACTGGGATACATACTGTTGGTGCTTCCTTCTTTTCTATTAAAAAAGAGTTGGAGTTAGGAAGTGTCACACCCCTCTTGTCGTTCCCCTGGGCGCCTTGGGGATTCAATGAAAGGTCTAAATAGCCTGTTCATTGATGTGGGTGTGTCCCGACGCACGTATAGTGCTAGCTCGCTGTAAACAGGCGACTGACTGGCACGCCTTGGTTGCTTGAGGTTAAAACTGCGTTTTTATAAAGCAACTGGGATGGAGGTTTTTCCTCTTCCGACGACCACATCCCACGACCTGGGTTGGTTATCGACGGATTCTCGTTCATGTCTGGGGGATGATGACGGAATGGATCTGAACATATGTAGAGGGGTCTCACGCCCTGGGGGTGGGCCACCGGGCGCGGTTCGCCCGAACGTCTGGGTGGCGCCTTCTTTTCATGTTAAGATCAACACGCATATCTGCCCATTCTCCTGGAGTAGGCATGTCGGCGTGGTTAGGGCACGGGACTGGTTCTGGTCACGCTGGTCCGGATCAGTTGAACCCGTTGTCCGCCGGGGATGCAGATCTGCTGTTCTGGTACCCTGAGGGACTTGGGCTTTTTTCAGGGGGAAAAATGCCAGGTCGGTCCGGGTGTCACAGGGTTAAGCGCTATGGAGACCCTGGTTGGGTACATTTTTTACTCAGCACTGTCGTAATGGCTTACGGCCATGCCAACCTGTACACGCTCGATCTCGTCGGATCTCGGCCGCTACACAGGTTGGTCCTGGTTAGTACTTGGTTGGGAGACCGCCTGGGAATACCTAGTACGGTGTGCTTGGGGCTGGTTTTTCCATTCTTTTTCGCTCTTCTCTCACGCATGGCGAAGAGGGGCCTGTTGGGGTGGTCTTTGACCTCCTCTGGTGACCCTGTGCTTCCCGTATCGCCAGGCCCGGTCCGAAGTAATGTTTCGTCGACCCGTAGGCCTGGGTTAACCCTTTTTTGAAAACTGAAACACTTGTACTGCGGTATAGCCGGTGTATACCCGCAGGTGTGTTTTGGAGTTTTTTCTTGAGGGGTTATAGGAACAACCACCGCATTGGGTAACACCAAGGTGGTTGATTCCCTGGTGTGTTGGAGCAGTGTCAACTCCCGGGTTCACCGGTTGAGGGTGCCCCTGCACGTTCATGACGTCTGCCAATCGTGTCAGCCTTCTCTGCCTCAACCCCTCTGGGTGGGGGTTTTTAAATGGAGGCTTGGTCATGCAACAACGCCAGCATACGCCCCTTCCGCCGGGGCGGCTGTGTTCAGCTGTCCCCTCTGGCGCCTGTCTCGTCCGCAGTCTCCAGGCTAGGGTTAACAGCCTGTTGCCTGGTTTTTCCCCGGTGCGCTGCCTGCTTTCGTTGGTTAACCTTTTTTGTGTGCTTACGGCCATGCTGACTGCCTGTTCTACAGGGTCAGTGTGCCAGGCGGTGTACTATTGGGGGGACAGGGCCCGCTCGGCTGAGGGGCCTTTGTCCGAATACGCTGGCGATGTGGGGGGCGGGGTCACTAAGTGCCCACCTGGTGGGGTCTTGATGCTGGCATCATGGACTTCTCCGGGCCCCCGTTCCAGGGGGTCCAGTCCCTTTGGTGGGTCTGGGTCTTCCTCCGCGCTCCGCTGCTACGGCCTTGCCACGGGGTTGGGTTTGCCCTTGACCCCGTGATTCTGGGGGCAGTAACGAGGTTGTTTCCTCCGTTCGTTCCCGGGTGGCATGCGGGTTGTGCGTGTGTGTAGTCGTGGGGTCAAGCCACGGTCTGCTCACCCTGTGCGTTGAGTTGCTTGAGTGCCTCTTCGCACGGTCGGGTCCGTCGCCCTCCAATAGGCCACCAATAGGGGGGGTGCCCTCCATTAGGGTGGGTCGGGGGGGCTCGGCCCTCCCTGATCTGATGGCTGTGGGGGGCCTCAGCGGGGTGTATTTGTCGAGCTTCTAGCTCCCGCTGAGCTCCTATTATGCATAGAGATGCAGAGCGGGAGCTAGAGTGATACAGAACGTTAGGTTATGACTATAACCAAGTTCTGTTAACACTAGTGGACGCTCTGCGTCTAGACGCCGCTGCGGACCTTGATTTTTCATTGTGGTGAAATTTGTTGGGAAGGAGATGAGTGTGTGGCACCACCCCTGCTTATATAGGTAAGCGGATGGGGGTGTGGCCAGATGAATACTGGCATTTAAAGGTACATTTTTAAATGTATTCAGTGTATATATGCTGAAGCGAGATATATGCATAGAGACGCAGAGCGTCCACTAGTGTTAACAGAACTTGGTTATAGTCATAACCTAACGTTATCTTCTTGTAGTTGAATACAGTAGCAGTCGTCTTCTTGTTGTCGAATAGAGTAGCAGTTGTCTTCTTGTAGTTGAATAGAGTAGCAGTCGTCTTCTTGTAGTTGAATAGTATTCTTGTTGTCGAATAGAGTAGCAGTCGTCTTCTTGTAATTTCGCACACAGAACGACATATCTGTTGCAAGGAGGCCGGAGGCCGTTGAATAGTCATGTCTACCAGGTGCAGGGAGTAGGGAGGTAGGATATTCATAGCGGGTGTGGTTTGTACAGGCCGGGGGTCGTCGTTGGTGTCTTAGTTGGGGCAATGGTGGTTGTATTGCCGACTGGTGTGCGTGGTAGGGGTTCCTGTGGTGACACTGGTCTGCTGGAGGTCTTTGGCTCTGCAGGCACAGGGGAGGGAGCCAGGGCGGGGGATGAAGAGCCGGGGGGAGAGGCTGGCCGGCCACCAGGCGCCCCAGGCTGGGCAGGCTCCGGGTCTGTGATGACGGTCTGTTTGAAGAGCTCTTCGCGGAGGTGAGGCAGGAAGCAGACGATGCGCTCCCAGGTGATCTCCCACAGGTCAGAGTATCCCGTCCTGGAGTCTGCGCAGTGGAAGATCCCCGCCGTGTCCATCACCAGCAGCATGTTCTTCAGAGACTCTGGGATGGCCTCCAGCAGGAGGTCGCTGGAGCCGGCATGCATGTACTTGTCCATGAAGTCCAGGATAGTGAGCCACAGGGCAGCAAAGGTGGGCAGGGACAGCAGGGGGGACAGGTGCTGCAAGAACACCTTTGACAGCAGGTTACAGGCTCTCATCCTGGTCTCCTCCATACCGCTCACGTCTGCTGGGCTGATGTTATCAAGCAGCTTAGTCAGCAAGGGGAAAAGCACCTTGTTGAAACAGGACTCCCACTCTGTAGCATCGAGTGTCTGGAGGTCGTGGACCAGCAGGGCTCTCTGTAGGTAGGTGAGGGCCTGCATGCGCACCTGACGCCTGGCATCACAGCAGAGACACGCAATTCCTTGCAACAACGGACACCAGCAGCTGGTCCACAGGGTCTGGGAGTCGGCCTCGATCTTCTTACCCTCGGCCTCCAGGTGGCGCTGCTCCTCTGCCCAGGAGCTGTAGATGCTGGCGGCCCGAGTGTGGAGCATGTGCATCAGGTCTAACAACTGTAATGACACCATGTGGTAGCTGGCCAGCATGCCCTCGTCCTCCTCGTCATCGTTGTGGGAGCGCGAGGGCCGCTGGCTGGAGGCCCGGCCGCCGCCCCGCTTGACCCCGCCTCCACCCTCCTTCTCCCGACCACCTGCCTTCTTCCTCAGCTGTGACTTGGACGAGTCGTACTTGTGGCTCTTTTTCTTATCGTGGTTCCTGTAGCCTCCGTTGAGGCTGACCTCCACAAACACGCGGATAGCTTTGACACACAGCTCGAAGTTGTCTGGGGTGACGTGGGCAGCGTCGCGGACGATGAACGACAATGTCTCCACACACTTGATGAGAGACTTGGTGTCATGCTGGCCCAGGTCCTGGCCCAGTGTCAGACTGTACTGGTTGACCAGCGGGTTGTTCAGAGGAGCCTTGCTGCCTCCTGCTGTGGCCGTCCTGGCCTCCAGGTCATCCTTACCAACCACCAGCCATCCACTGCTTGCTACATCTATGTCAGGAGGGGAGCGAAGTATCCTGGCCTTGCCATGCTCAGTATAGACCTCTGAGTCAGAGGTGTAGCCTCGGTCCAGGCTCACCTCACTGGGGTGATGAGAAGACAACTCACTGTCTGACTGGGCACCTGTGTCGTTATCTGTGGTGGGGGAGGCCAGCTGGAATGAGGCGGGTGGTTTGACCCCTGCTCCGATGCACTCCAGCAGGGAGAAGAGGGTGTACCAGTCGTCGGTAGAGTGGATGTTGGCCGCGTTGGTCTTCAGCAGCTCGTGGAGGCCATAGGCCACCTCCCTGCTCACCCTGGACATGACATGATGCTTCATCATCAGCAGCAGACGCAAAGACAGGAGCACCTGGGAGCTGATGTCCTCTCTGTGAAGCAGGCGAATGGCCAGTCTGAGGAGCCCCACCACAGCCCTCTCCACCAGGAAGCAGCTCTCATTGGCATGGACACACAGGTGGCACAGGTGGTCCCGTACAGCCTGCCACACGCACGACACGCGGTCCTTGTTCTCCAGGACAATGTGCAGCAGCATCTCCAGACAGAAGGCAGCATCCTCTTCATCATAGGTCTCTTCATCAGGAGTGACTGAGATCAGAGCCTTCATTAGTTCCTGTAAAGACTCCAGCTGTAGAAATTTACTCTCTGTGATCAGCTTCTCTGGGTCACATTGCTTGATGCAGAGGATGGAAGCTTGCTTGGCCTCCTGGTTCTCAGTGGAAGGGCCTCTCAGTCCAGATTGCTCCGCTCCACTCAGGGTCAGCCAGTTGACAAAACTCAGAACCGCTGATTCACCCCGATTTGAAGGAGTCTCTTCTCTCTGAAGGGAAATCTTTCCATTTGGCTCCACAAAATCCTCCACCTCCACCATGGCTTTAGGCAGGAGCTCTGCTCGGAAGAGCTGCAGCATGGAGTCCATGATGTTCTTCCATCCCTCCCGCAGGATGTCGCCATGGCGATGAGCCAGGTGGAACACCGTCTTTGCCGCCGCCTGGGCCTTCCTGTTGCTGCCGAACACTGTGGGCAGGTTCTCCACCGCCTCACTGCTGAAGGTAGTAAACTTGCAGAGTGAGATGATCAGATTGTCAAATACGTTGCTGAGGCCAAAGTGAGCGGAGATCATGGCACATTTCCTGAATCCAGCAATAGCCTTCTGGACGATGGTGTCGTCCAGGCTCTTGTCAAAGACATAGGAGAGGGCAGCGATGGTGGGGCCGCAGGTCATGGTGAAAAGGTCGTGGTCGTAGCTGCCTGCCGGCATGCAGAGGAACAGGCCCTCAGACGTGGCGCCGCGGTGGAGCAGCACGCTCCACACATAGTTCTCCTTCACCAGACCACTCTGCTCGTCGGGCATCACAATCTCCTCATTCTTTATAGCATTGTAGATGTCCTCCAACATGTCCTGATCAAAGTCTTTGTTTCCGTTGACTGCCTTCAGATTCTTCTTGAATTGCTCTACGGTCATGGTAATGTTCTGCTTGCGGACATTGTGGTTGTGCTGGTCGGTGTTGAGCATGATGACACCATAGGCCAAGGCCAAGCATATGTCGTTGGTCATGAAGGGGGAGCCGTTGACTTTATGCCAGTTGTCTGTGAAGGTCTCCAGGAGCCTCTGGATGACAGGAGCCTCTCCAGGCAGTCTGAACGCCTGCAGATAGAGTCGCAAAGCCTCATCGATACGCAGGCCTTGGAAGGTGAACGTGTTGACAAAGCTATCCAGCAGCTCCATGTGCTTGCGGTCGCTGACGATCTCCCCGATCATCTTCTTGTCCAGCCAGGGGTTCTCACGCAGCCAGCGGGCCACCTGGTCGTTGTCCATGGGGCTGCTCAGCAGCTTTTTCTCCTGCAGGAACTGGATGCCCTTCTTGTGTTTCTGGTTGAACTGCTCAGTGCCTGTGATCAGCAGCTTCTTTTTAGTTCTGATGTCCATCAGTTCTTCAGAATTCGGTAAATAGGAGGTGAAACGATGAGGCTTTTTCAGGGGTTTCTTCTCAGCAGGGTCAGTCTCTTCCTGGTCCTGTCTGCCGAGTCTCATCTTCTTAGCCATCAGGTGCCCGCTGGTTGGTGGGCATGGCGGTGAGCTCTCAGCTTCTGGAATGTTCTGCCCGTTGGCACTAGTCACCAATCTACTGTGGTCTGTTGGTGTGTCTGCACTGTTATTCGTTGAGCCCTCTGCTCCTGCCATCAGAGTATCTGATTGGTCTTGTTGAGCAGCGCTGTTTAACACCTTGGCCTGGCAGTGGGCCTCTGTGCTGTCGATCACAGTCAACAGAGCCTCCAGTGAGAGGAGGTGAGTGGTGTAGAGCTGCCTGGACACTGGGAAGGCATTCTTGGACAGCAGCTTGGTGAGGTCCTCGAACAGGTTGGAGCAGTAGAAGTCACAGTCATAATTGATGTATAGCTCAGTGACGAAGCTGGGGATCCTCCATAGCTGCACCAGAGCCTCCAGGGCCATCTCCTTCATCTCATACGGCATCTTGATGTTCTCCGATGTGATGATGTCCATCATCCTCTTCAGGTACATCTCGAGTTGAAACTTGAGATGTACCCTCATGCCTTCAAAAAGCAGGAAGCAAAGCCGTATCGAGGCAGCATACAGGTTCATACGCTCCACATTCAGCAACTGGAAGAGGTGTCTGCAGAGCTCGTCTTTGACCAGCCCAAGCAGCGACTGGTAGGGAGCGATGTGCGCAGCCTCCAGGGCCACGGTCAGCAGCTGCAGGCCCATGTGCATCATGGCATCGGTGTTGTGGCGGTCGTGGGGGTTGGTCAGCGAGATGAGGACGCGGAAGAGCTCCCGCAGACAAGGCAGGCCATACGCACCATCTCTCTGTGTAGACTGTGTAAAGCGGACTCCTCGGGGGTTGACATAATCCATGTCATGGATTGAAGCGTTGTCCGACTGCTCCGCCACAAACTCTCTGTCCTCCAGAACCTCTGGGATGGACTCGAGAAACAGAACCCCACCAGACAGGTTGTTGCTTAGGGTGGCAGGCTCCATCAGTCCGGAAGAGCTTCTCACCATGTGACGAGGCGGTCGTGGTGACCGCTTCTGCTTCTTCCATTTAGATGACTCACTCATCCCACCCGCACGCATCTTCACCTTCTTCATGTTGGTGCCGACAAAACTCTTTGCCTCTTCTTTGAACTGGGGTAATCTGGAGAACAGTAGCTGTACCATGTCAACCAGTGTGTGTTCCGCTGACTTCCTCAAGAGCTCACTAGGACGCATCTCAAAACAGATGAGGAAACAGGACTGCATGATTTCACATACAGACTCGTTGGTCAGATGGGCGCCCACCGCTGTGAGCAGCAATGTCCTGAGGACCTGCAGGATCTTCATCAGCACCACTTCATCACTGGCCGGGTCCGTTCCTACGAATCTGGCATGCGTCACGGTGTCCGCCATGTTTTCGATGGCCTCTGCTGCGGCCTCATGGTTGGCGTCTATGAGGCCGTACGAGAGGAACTTGTTGACCGAGGTGAGGGCGAGGCCTGTGATTGGTCCAGTGGTGTCCTCGGAGCGAACCACCTCGAGGAAAGGCAGAAGGAACACGTTGGGCTCCACATCTGACAGCTCTTTTATGTTGTTGAGAACCTCCTTCAGGTGGCTGAAACTGTTGAGTAATGGGTCCTGTTCCTCATCCAATGGAGTGTGGGTATTCCATCTGGAGTTCCTCTTGATGGCACCAACTACCGTACATATCTCACCTTGGACAATGTAGATATTCTTGTCCACCATCCTGCTTTCTGTGTATTTGCTATTCCAAGATGGAGTCCTGCGGCTGCTGGTAGGCTAGCTCGACAGCGAGCAAGCTGTGAATGAAGAAGACCCAAGTTTACTTTGCTAACAAATAGGGAAACTACAACTTTCTGACATTTCAGTACGTGAAAACCATTAACACCAAACACTGTTGATTCATTCACTGACTAAAATGTTCTAATTATGGACTAAATTAACACATCTATCAGCTGTCAATCAGTTCTTGTTGTTTAGTCTATCTGTTCAGTATACTGTTCAGTACTGTTTCAAGATGCACAATCTTCTGAGAGAATTGTTGAATACACAAATGTTCTAGAATGTTTGATTATGACGTCATACTGTGACATCACAAATGTTCTAGAATGTTCTATTATGACATCATACTGTGACATCACAAATGTTCTAGAATGTTCTATTATGACATCATACTGTGACATCACAAATGTTCTAGAATGTACTCTTTTTTTTATCCACTTTTTCTCACATTTTTCTATATTTTCTCCCATCCCAATTTCGTATCATCCAATTTCAACCCTCCCCTCCACAACGCCCGATCCCCACCCATCAGTTTCCCACCCCCTAATACGGCCAATGTGTATTAGTACGGACAACCAGCTAAACTGAAAGCAAATGTGGAGCGCTGGGCTCGAACTGACGAGCCCAGCGTCTCCAGCATTTCGTGGCGAGTGCCTTGCCCACTACACCACGTAGCCGCCCCCTCGTTCTAGAATGTACTCTTATGACATCATACTGTGACATCACAACGGAACATGTTTGAGTTCCATTTGAATAATATAAATAATATGTTTGGTAAGGCTGTCCCCGAAGCCTGTTTTTGGGATTCAAACTTTGTCAGGGTTCTTCGAACGGACATCATACTGTGACATCACAAATGTTCTAGAATGTACTCTTTTTTTATCCACTTTTTCTCACATTTTTCTATATTTTCTCCCATCCCAATTTCGTATCATCCAATTTCAACCCTCCCCTCTCACTGACGCTGTTTCTTGCCTCCCACAAGCCGGCTGCAATGTGTACTAAGTCATACATAGCACAAGTCCCCTCCGGTACTTGAGGTAACAGCAGTCGCATCTTTTCACCTGCGCAGCTCGATCTCTCAGTGGCGAGGAGTAACGCATGGGAGGCTCACGCTGCCCCCGACACTTCCTGATTCTACTGCGCAGGAGCACCAACCGACCTGTGGGAGTCGCTGTCCACAACGCCCGATCCCCACCCATCAGTTTCCCACCCCCTAATACGGCCAATGTGTATTAGTACGGACGACCAGCTAAACTGAAAGCAAATGTGGAGCGCTGGGCTCGAACTGACGAGCCCAGCGTCTCCAGCATTTTGTGGCGAGTGCCTTGCCCACTACACCACGTAGCCGCCCCCTCGTTCTAGAATGTACTCTTATGACATCATACTGTGACATCACAACGGAACATGTTTGAGTTCCATTTGAATAATATAAATAATATGTTTGGTAAGGCTGTCCCCGAAGCCTGTTTTTGGGATTCAAACTTTGTCAGGGTTCTTCGAACGGACGTTCGAACCTTCGTTTTTAATAAAAAAAACTTTTATTTAAAAAATAATAAAGAAAAATAAGGTCCACAGCCGCTCCGGTGTAAAACAAATATATCCAAATGGTTTATTTCTCTTCCACAGCGGTCTTTCTTTACAGAAGTGATCCTAAAGCTATTTTCCTAAATATTCACGTCACTACTACAAGGTAAGAAAACTATTTTCCCAGTCTCCAAAATCACCGCCAACTCGACACATGACAATTCCTCCTCACCTGAAAGCCGTAAATCAACTTGCCGGCTCTTTCCACAGCAAAACGGTAGACAAGGCACCCTGGTCTAGAAATGCAGGCTTCAATCTATGTTGTTTAGTCTATCTGTTCAGTACTGCTCAGCACTGTTTCAAGATGCACAATGAGCTCTTCAGAGAGAATTGTTGAATATATATAGATACACAAATGTTCTAGAATGTTTTATTATGACATCATACTGTATCATCAAGAATGCTCTAGAATATTCCATTATGACATCATACTGTGACATAACAAATGTTCTAGAATGTTTTATTATGACATCACTGTATCATCAAATATGCTCTAGAATGTTCCATTATGACATCATACTGTGACATAACAAATGTTCTAGAATGTTTGATTATGACATCATACTGTGACATCACAAATGTTCTAGAATGTTCTATTATGACATCATACTGTGACATCACAAATGTTCTAGAATGTACTATTATGACATCATACTGTGACATCACAACGGAACATGTTTGAGTTCTATTTGAATAATATAAATAATATGTTTGGTAAGGCTGTCCCCGAAGCCTGTTTTTGGGATTCAAACTTCGTCAGGGTTCTTCGAACGGACGTTCGAACCTTCGTTTTTAATTAAAAAGAATTAATTTAAAAAACAAATATATCCAAATGGTTTATTTCTCTTCCACAGCGGTCTTTCTTTACAGAAGTGATCCTAAAGCTATTTTCCTAAATATTCACGTCACTACTACAAGGTAAGAAAACTGTATTTTCCCAGTCTCCAAAATCACCGCCAACTCGACACATGACAATTCCTCCTCACCTGAAAGCCGTAAATCAACTTGCCGGCTCTTTCCACAGCAAAACGGTAGACAAGGCACCCTGGTCTAGAAATGCAGGCTTCAATCTATGTTGTTTAGTCTATCTGTTCAGTACTGCTCAGCACTGTTTCAAGATGCACAATGAGCTCTTCTTCTTCTTCTTCTTCTTCTTCTTCTTCTTCTTTAGAATTTCCGGCAGTGTAGACGCATCGTGGCGTATTACTGCCCTCCGCAATTCTTTTGATGAGCTCTTCTTCTTCTTCTTCTTCTTTCTTCTTTTGAATTTCCCGCAGGCGTATTACTGCCCTCCTCAGTTCTTATACTACGCTAGTGGTGTGCCATAGTTAGGCCTCTGGTAAACCAACTTTTGATTGTTTACCCTCTTCTTCTTCTTCTCATCTTCAAAACACACTATCTCCTTCTCTGCTCCTCTTGCCTGTCCAATACTAATAAATACAGTAATGCTATATCCTCTGGTACAACTCTGAAGCATGCAGAAATGTCAGCACTGCCTCTGTGATCAGCTGGTGGTTCTCATTATCCATGCCAAAGAAAGATTTAAGAGAGAAGGAAGAGACTCCCAACTCTACCAGACTTTTATAGAAGATTTCCCTCTCTTTCCTATACCTTTCACATTTTAGGAAGACATGCCCGACAGTTTCAGTCTCTCCACATTCACACCCCCCATCACAATGCACAAGGTACTGTTCAACCCACAGTGTCCCAGCCTCAATCTATACATCTTCACCCTATCACTCCTCGACCCATATCCATCCACCTTGATTTTGACCCGAGGCTGCAGAGAGAAATAGTGCCTTCCCTTGGTCCCCCTTTCCCACTCAGCCTGCCACTCCGCCTCAACTCCTTTCTTTATCTTCTCTCTGAGTTCTACTCTTCCCATTGAAATGCCTATCTCTTCCTCCCTTCCCAGGCTCTGTTTGGCAAGGGAGTCAGCCATCTCATTTCCCTCAATCCCAGCGTGCCCCGGGACCCAACAAAACTCCACTGACCAGCCTGCCTTTGTGACGGATCATACTGGGTCTGCGTTGTGTTTGATGTTAAATGAGAATGTCCTGAGGGGGAGTCGAACAGGGGGCTCCCGCGTCGGCGGGCGACGACACAGGCCGCTGCACTAAGAAGTGAATTCACTCCTAACTACCGTACCTATGCGTCTGTTAACCCTGTTATGGGGAAGTGAGTTTAATTTACCAGCCCGCACTGCCACAGTCACTCGTCAACACACCTGTTTCCGTGACTGTGGACATACCCACGGGCTTCCTCGTTACACCTTCGCAATCCTATATAAAACCAACATTATTTCCTGAATGAGATCAGGGCGAGCTTTAGACCCACCTGCACTCAGAGCCATCAGTGCAGCAGCTGAGTCAGAGCATATAATCACCTGGCTTGGGCCCACTTCCCTCACCCACCACAATGCCCAGAGGATGGCAAGCAACTCTGTCACAAATACAGAGCTGCCATCAGATATTCTTTGTCCCTTACCGATCCCTAACCGAGGCACACACCACCCAAAGCCTGCCCTCCCACTTTCAGGATCCACAGAGCCATCAGTGAAAACCTCCAGAGACCCTGATTCCAGAAGGAACCTCTCTATTTCTCCCACAATCTCGCCCTTATCATCCTCCATCAAGAACCTAAATTCAATGACTCGATCAGGCACTAGCCAAAATGGCACTGACAGCCAACGAGTGTGCTCCGCAACCCCCCCCCCCCCCCCCCCCTGATGCAATCTCAACTTCCTGGCCCACTGATCAATACTGGCCAAAAAAGGCTTATACTTATCCCCATCTCCTGAAAGTAAACACCTAGCTGGGAAGGACAGACTTGTCCCACCCAATTTTGCCCAGTACTGTAGCCCTAACTTTACTCTCCTCAGGTTTAAGGGCCACTCCCCCATTTCCACCAATAGTGCTGAAACTGGGGTGGTCTTAAAAGCTCCACAGCAGATTCTCAGAGCCTTGCACTGAAGCACATCCAGCTTTCGTAAATTAGACTTGACCGCAGAGCCGTACACATAACATCCATAATCAATTACTGACCTGATCATCGCCTGATATATCATGCTCGTGGTCTCTCTATCCGCTCCCCACCCACTCCCAGCCAAACTTCTCAGCACATTCACTATTCTTTCACACTTTGCCAGGGTTTTCTCTATATGAACAGCCCAATTCAGTCTTTCATCGAACCAAACTCCCAAAAATGTAAACACCTTCAATCTCTCTAAGGGAGACCCATACATAACCAGCCTTCCCCTAGGCACCTTCTTTCTAAAACCAAAAATCATATAATTAGACTTAGAGGCGGAGATTTTAAAACCCCACTTGTCTCCCCATTCCTCTACATCCCCCAGAGCTTTTTGTACCTGCTTTAAACAATACTCAACATTCTTCCCTCTTTTCCATATGGCCCCATCATCTGCAAATAAAGACAACCCAAACCCTCTTCCAATTCGCCCAAAAATGTCATTAATCATGACATCGAAGAGGACCGGACTAATCACGCTTCCTTGCGGGGTGCCATTTTCTATTTTTACAGTTTTTGAGGTTTGCCCCCCCACACGTACTTGGATCGTCCTGTCTAATAGAAAATCCTTTATCCAATTAAACAATCTCCCTCTAACTCCTAACTCATACAATTTCAAAAGCAACCCCTCTTTCCACAAAGAGTCATACGCCTTCTCAATATCCAAAAATACACGTATCACTACTTCCTTATTGTCAAAAGCCTGTCTAATGTCCTGGTCTAGAACCGCTACTGATTCCATTGTAGACCTGCCATTTATAAACCCATTCTGATACCCAACATAAAGATCCTTACTTTCTAAAAAATAAACTAATCTATTAGTAATCATCCTCTCCATAATTTTACACAATACAGACGTCAGGGCTATGGGTCGGTATGACCCTGGGTCAGCTGCTACTTTACCTGGCTTCAAAATAGGAATGATGACGGCATGCTTCCACTCCTTTGGCAAGCAGCCTTCTAGCCACACATTATTAAACAAACCCAGTATTTCAACCTTTACAAATTCGTCCAAATTCTTAAATAATTCATAGGATAATCCATCTCTGCCAGGCGTCGTATTTGCACCAGCCTGGATAGCATCCCCTAACTCTTTCATTGTAAAGTACAAATTAATCGGATTATTATTTTCTGAGCTCCTTCTCAACTTCCACTCATTCTGCGACAGCAGTTCAGTTCTCTTTCTCCCTCTCTCCTCCCCCAGACTCCCAGAGCTATGCACTGCCTGAAATGCCTCCACCAGCATGTCTGCCTTCTCTTTATTGGTAACTGCTTCTACCCCACCCTTCTGAATCACTGGAATCGAGATTTTTTTATATATTCCAGCCATTCTGTGTACGACTGCCCACAACTGCCTCACAGAAGTCTCAGGGCCTAGTGTTTCACAGAACTTCCTCCAACTGCTCTTTTTAGCATCTTTAATAACTTCGTGCTACTCCCCTTAACCTCTTATATTCTACTGCCTGGCACAACCCTGGGTACTGTCTCACCCTCGTATATGCTTTATTCCTATTCCTTACAGTTACGTCACATTCTTTATTCCACCAGGGAACCATCTTTCTAGCTCTGGGATCCTCCTTCATAGGGATTGTGTCCTGCGCTGCCCTATGTATCATCTCACTAAGAGAAGCATTCCACTCGTCTACACTCCCATCAGAGTCAATCTCTCCTATCAACTTCCGGGCCGCCTCCAAGAACTCTTCCCAATTAGCTTTTGAGAAATTATACCTGGGCACTCTCTCCTCAATTTCTATTATCAGATCCCTTCCAAATCTTCTTCTTCTTCTTATTTGAATTTCCGGCAGTGTAGACGCATCGTGGCGTATTACTGCCCTCCACAATTCTTGCTTCGTTCACACTTGAGAAAGTTTACACTCCTCTTCTTCTTCTTCTCATCTTCAAAACACATTTCTATCATCTGTCTCCTTCTTCTCTGCTCCTCTTGTCATACAATCACAATACAAACATCATCTCCTCTCTTGGAGGGCCCCCCCAAGAGGGGGAACCCTCCATCTCAGATAATTGTTGAATACTCAATGAGCTCTTCTTCTTCTTCTTCTTCTTATTTGAATTTCCGGCAGTGTAGACGCATCGTGGCGTATTACTGCCCTCCACAATTCTTGCTTCGCCCACACTTGAGAAAGTTTACACTCCTCTTCTTCTTCTTCTCATCTTCAAAACACATTTCTATTGTCTCTGTCTCCTTCTTCTCTGCTCCTCTTGTCATACAATCACAATACAAACATCATCTCCTCTTCTTCTTCTTCTTATTTGAATTTCCGGCAGTGTAGACGCATCGTGGCATATTACTGCCCTCCACAATTCTTTTTATGGGCTCTTCTTCTTCTTCTTCTTCTTCTTCTTCTTCTTCTTCTTCTTCTTCTTCTTCTTCTTCTTCTTCTTCTTCTTCTTCTTCTTCTTCTTCTTCTTCTTCTTCTTCTTCTTCTTCTTCTTCTTCTTCTTCTTCTTCTTCTTCTTCTTCTTCTTCTTCTTCTTCTACTGGACCCCGTCATCAACTACATTGTCCATTGGAGTGCAGCTAATGCTGCTACTTCCTGTCAAATGTTCTAGAATATTTTATTATGACATCATACTGTGACATCACGAATGCTCTAGAATGTTCCATTATGACATCATACTGTGACATAACAAATGTTCTAGAATGTTTGACTATGACATCATACTGTGACATCACGACTGTTCTAGAATGTCCTTGTGGTAATATTGAGTTGAATTTCATAAATAACCTTGTATACTGGCTAGCAGAGTGGGTTTTCAGTGCTAAATATAGATGAAACAGGGGTGACAGAGAGCTATTCTCCACCCCCACTAGGTGATCAGATTAGTACTGTATGGTAAATAGCCCAAAGGGTCAAAGCGTATTCACACCCCCCACCAGAGGACATCATGTCACACCCCCCCTCGTGAGACAAGACAGGCCCCTTCATCTCAGCAAAAGATCACATCGACGGGGGCCACCGCTGTCCCATCACGTCGCCACAACCCAGGGGGGAGGGGCTGCCAGCGCCCACAGGAGACCCCCCACAGGAGACGCCTGATTGGATCAACTGTAATAGTGAACTGTATTCTATTTTGGCTAGAAATTGTAGTATAAAGGAGGGGACATTTTGGTAATTCGGGAGCTCTCAGACCGGACCAACCCCAGGGGGTCTGGGGGCTCCACCGCTCCTTCCACCAGAGAGACTGTGCTGCTGCATTTTATGTGAGTAAAATCATGGACCCATGGTTGGTTAGAATAGAATGTATAGATACTTATGTCTGAAACCAGATTTACTCATGTATAATGTGTGCAGCATGGTCAATGTATGTTCAGATTATGTTACCGACTGTTTTATGTACATTATTGAGGTTTGAGATGCAAACCTGATTGTGATATTTCTGTACACAGACAGCCCTGTTAATGTTCTCTGATAATCTTTTGTATGTAAAAGGCAACCTTCTATTCACTCTTGGCCCTGGCTCAAATAAATCAGTTGAGTTGAACTACAGTTCTGGTTTGTCTGGCGTACACGTTTTATTCCTCATCTGCTCAAGTCAGATGAGGAGACCAACAATTCTATCAAGTATGGTCCCTTTCCTCCTCCTTCCAGATAGTCAATCTCATTGTATTGTACTACAATAACCTCAAATTATTGTAGAAAGTCTGTGGGAATTTACCACAGAAATGGTGCCGTTCTTCCCACCCTTTGTGTCTCCCCCTGAAAAGGTGCGGTAGGGTCTTGTCATATCAAGTCTGGACCTTGCTGTGTGTTGGGGACACGGGGCAAAGAGCTGGGGTGTTGCTGCGTTTGGAGTGATAGACGAGGGGCTTGTTGTCTGAATGGAGGAGAGAGAGGGACAGGATGGAGGTTGGTTGTGTACGCCACTGTTTGGGGCCCACGGTGAATATGGCTTCTGCATGCAGGGTTGGGGGAGCGGTGTCTTAGGTTAGGATGTCCGGAGGTATGAAGATCGCGCTTGTTGTGCAGTGAACATGCAAACGTGGGCTTTTTATGTTTGTATGTTTATTCAGACACAAGAGGCCGGTCTCGGCCTATGCGGGCCACGGGGGTTGGGTTGGTTAACTCGTATGGAATATACTTTATGAACTGTACGGGGGAGTTGAAGTAATTACAAGGCCTCATGTTATAGTAATGTGATTGCGTATTGGTGGCGCACAGACTATCTGGTCATGATATAACGGGGGTGGCGTCGCATGACGGCAGATAAAAGGCTTTTCTTGCTAGGAAGCACGGTTATTCTGGTGTATACGACAGGAGCGCGTTCTGAGTATGTAATTGCCCTAAAATTATTCTCAGGAAGAGGGCGCGGGTAAGTTGAGGAGATTTGGTGTTCTGAAATGGGAAGAGAGCTGTGTCCAATGTGCATATGACCCTGCTTAGAGCCACAGAATAGGCGGGACGGGGACCGTGAGTGGGTCAGTATGGGCATAAATGCGTCGGGCTAAGGGCTCTGTTACTATTTCAGAACATGCAAGTCAAGTATGGTGAAAGATTGGTAGACCCTGGCATGATCAGCGCAGGGGTCTGTGCGATTACAGGATAAAAACGTAGTAATTAATAGAAGTGTAGGGTGCCGGCGTGTTCAGGACAAGGCTTGGGAAGGGACGGACTGGAGTCTGGGGGACCACTCGGCCTGTTTTAAATGTAGATATATTTGCCGTCCTTAGGCATAGTATCCTTTTTAATCTTGAGCGAAACCGGCCTGTTGATTAATTACGTTCGCTATGATACAAAAACAATTCGGTCGAAATGACTGATAAGTACTTAATGGTTGTATGGGGACTATGGCTATGGTTAGGAATTGTATGGGGGACTATGGCTATGGTTATGAATGATTGGCGAAACGTGGGAGCTTATTGTTGTTTTGTTATGATATTTTAATGACCAACGGACATATGTTTGAGGCGAGTCCTACTGGTGGTTGGGGCTAGCTGGCATAGCTCTGTGGAAGAGTCCGCGGTGAAACTGGGGACATTACGATGGCGTTATGAGAGAATTGTTTAAACGCTGTGGCGGCGATTGCAGGTAAGAGGCGAATCTTGACGTGGACTGGAGAGATTGTGGCCGTTTTGAGGGTTATTATTGATGCGGTAGCGATAGTGTATGATATTAAGGAGTCGCTGCTTGTTGACGTCATGGTGTTGTGGAGGGTATGTAACGTTCGCGGTGCTATGGAGTGAGGCGGAGAAGGTAGGAGAGAGGATTCGTGTTGAACTATATGTGCGGCGCTGGTTGGTGAGAATGTTTTAAAAGTTATTTTCTGTTAGAGTGGTTGGCTATTTTAAGCTTGTGTGAATTGTTTATGCTTTGGTTGGTACTGAGCGAATTGCGTGGATGAACGGATCTTGAAAGGCACGACTCCCGTGAGGGCCTTGAACGTCGCATTAGAGCTGGCTAAGCTAGTTAGCTTGCGTGCCGGTGTTTTGTGGCGTTTGCGGGCGGCATAGGTTACGTTTCGAGTTTTGAGAATGATGTTGGGGAAGGGGTAGGGGACGTGATGAATGTCGTGGCAGGTTATGAATGTCGGGGCATGTTATGAATGTCGTGGCAGATTTTGGTTGTCGTAAGCGACGTTATAACAGTCGCTTCGGTTGCCACTGCGCATGCGCGGTACGATGTGGATTGGGTCTAGTGCATTCGGAGTAGTTCGCTCAGGGGACAGGAATAACGGGTAAGAGAATATTCTGCATTATGTGAAAGGTGTATTTGTATATTGTACATTGTATTTTTGTGTAAGCAGGGGAAGAGATGTAACATGTATGGTGGTTAGATTAGGGGAGATAGTCAGTAAGGGTTTACTTAGGCTGCAAGCAATACAGTGAGCCTATTGAGGAGGAATGAAGTAATGGATACATTGCCTATGATAAATCTGGAGTTCACAAACCGGCTATACGGGGTAGATTGTATTATTGTCTTTGATACACAGGGGTATATTTTTAACCAGGGGGGAAGGAGTAGTGATTGATTAAAAATAAGTACAGTTAAGAACATACAGTTGTTAAGGGGATGCAGACTAGAGACGGAGTCACCCGTTTTAAACACATCATAACTTTTATTGCATACATGGTACACAGATAAACGGGAGTTTGAGAGTAGCTATAGGCTGAATTTGGAAAGTGGCTCTACACTAGAGTTACATGTTGCTTGCAGTAAAATCAATTTATCACACGGGTATGAAGAAAGGAGCATTTAGGACTAACCACTATAATGTTATGCTGAAATGAATGATGCTTACATGTATAATAATTAGAGTTGATGGACATTTCCAGTTTTTTTATTTGTGTAACGTGTACAATTGTAAGCTTGGAATAATAATGTTGTGTTTTATGTAGCTTGAATTAAGATGCTTGTATAGAATGCATTGATGTTGAAATGTCAGATATTGATACTTGTTATAGCTTTAAGGCCATTGATTTAAATAGGATAATGTTTAGATTAATGTTTGCTGCAAGTCTTTAGATCATGGGGATGATAATTTAGTGATGTAGGCTTGTTGGGGTATATTTTCTTTGCATTGCTAGGTTGGAATCTGTTGATGCTGGTGTAATTGGTTAAATCTTTAATACACTGTTAATATGGTTAGGACATGTGTTTATGCTTGTTTTAGATTGGTAAATCTTTAATACACTGTTAAAATGTTGACACAAGCCTCCGACTTGTAGGATAATTTATTGATGGAGGCTTGCTGCAATGACAAATTTTGATATGGTTGTGTTTACAGTGATCGACATGATTGTTTTTATTGATCCTTAATAATTTTATACGCTGGGGAGGGGGTTGGCCTTCTCCCTGGGAATGTGTGATTAATTCAAAAACCTGCGGGCGGCTTGCCTCTGGGAAGATGAGAAGTGTGATTAACCATTTAATGATTTACAGATGGAGTTATTTCATGAAGTGAGGAGATAGGGTCTTTGTGTCAAAAGCCTTTATGCTCAGGGGAGACTGTATGCATGGAGCATGAAAGAGACAAAAGTTGAGGAGGTTATATTGCCCGGGGGGTAGGAATCCTTTTGAGGCAGTAAACGGCCCAAGGGGGGTCGTGTATACAGCTGCTTACAATGGCGGTTCTTATATGACAGGATGGCGTGAGATTAGATGCAACAGGAAAGAGGCCACAGGTGGAGATAAGGAGAGAACAGTCAAAGTGAGATAACAGATGGAGTTATTTTTAGAGCAGAGGACAGGAGGTGGGGGTACTGGGCCAGGGGGCCAGGAAGTGACAGGAAGGTGAGACAGGGGACGGGTTTGTCAGGGAACAGCTGGGTGAGTGAGTGAGACAATCAAGGAAGTAGGCATTCATTTGGGGTTATGACTTATGGATGTTAAACTATTTTGATAAGGGAATATTTGGATCTGTCTGTGCACTGGAGGGCATGGGTAGGTCTGGATGAAGGATGGACTCCAGTCCGTCTTTGAAGTGAGAGTAGAGGAGCTGATGTGAGGAGGGGCTGTAGAGCCTGAGATCAGAGTAGCCTGAGATCAGAGCAGAGGATTGAGAGCAGAGGCGTTGAGCGCAGTAGAACTAACCTTTTGTTTGTCAGAGATGTGAAATGATTAACGAGTGTGGTGAAAGGTATATGTTTATAATATGAATGTTGGGTGGATGATGTTGAATTGTGATGTTTGATTGGGTTTTGCTTTTATTTTGCTTTTAAAAAACTCTCAGGATTGAATGTGTTGTGACACTGTGAAATTGGATGTTTGGTTGAGTTGGTACAGAGGGTATTTTTTATTTAAATTAAATTTTTGTATGTATGTGTGAGATTGAGATGTCCTTTTGATTTCAGTGAATGATTGAGCGGGGGATGGGGGCCAGGAGGCCTTAATTACCCATTCACACACAGGCACACACACACACACACGCACACAGACACACACACGCACACACACAGACACACACAGACACACACACACACACAGACACACACAGACACACATTCACACGATCTGATTTCACATACATACACACACACAACTTAGCTTTCACTTAAGGTGAAACTAGTCTTAAAAATAACAAAATGTGTTTAGGTAAGGAGTGTATCGAACCACTTGGGTTATACCATTATCATTTGTTTCATGTCATTTGTTTTACTGAAGGAGTTTGTTTTTATTACTTTCATTTTGGTTTGGTTTCTTTTGAATGTCTGGTATGGGTGTGAATGGAGCCTGTAGAGAGAGACTGTGCGGGCTTGAAAGGTGTCAAAATCACGAGGATAGGTGTGATGAGGTTTAGATGTAGGGTTTTAGATTTCTTTTCTTTTCTTTCTAAATAACCATTAAGGTGGTCTGCGGTTGGAGCTGGTTAATTTCATTGATTTGCTTTCGCATCTGTTGGAATGTTTTTTTGATTATTTGCCTTTTGTTTCTTAATTTCTCTGTTATGATCTGGTGAGAGGACGGTTGAAGGGTGAGATGCATTGGGACAGATCGAGGCTGGGATACATTGGATCAGATCGATGGCAGTTAAGTGGTCCCATCACGTTTGCATAATGGTTAAACATTTGGCTTCTCTTGAGAAATATTTGACATATTGTGTAAAGAAAATTTGTTTTGTGTTTTTGTTCCCTTGCAGTTCAGTCGGAGGGGGAGGATGGACCATCACAAGTGGAGGGATCATGGGAAAAATGTGTAGGAATACATTTCATTAGATTATGACACGATGGTGTGAACCCGTTCAGTCAGTTCCTGTGGGAGATTGTTGGACTGTGGAAAGAGGTCGTTTGTAGACGCTGCCCCTCCGTCAATATAGCCCCGGATACAAAGGCCGGAGGTTTGGGACAAATCTGTAGATCCATGGAAATACAGTCATGGCTCGAAATATGACGAGATCACAGGCCTACAGACGTTGGCTTCAGCTGAGGCTGGCCGACATGGGGTGGAGGGGGGGGGGCGAAAACGGTCGGAGACTGTGCAACCAAAGCGTTGAACAAGGGCCTCTGTGTGATTGATTGGTATGTTGAACGGGAGGTGACTGAACGGTAACAACTGGTATAGATTATGACACAACGCAAGAGTACTAAACTAAACACATACACATAGGTAGGATATTAGGTGTAGGTTATGGCCGATAATTTCTGGTGAACATTTTTTTCCCTTGAGTGCTGCTCCGCCCTCCCTGTCGACTGTGCGCTGAGGTGGTAGGTGTTATGTCCATGGGATGTTCATAAAAGGGGGGAGAGGTGAGAAGACCAACTGAGTTGATTATGCAAAATGTGATTGGGCTGACTTGGAAAAGGAATTAACAAGAGAGGAGAAGCAAAATGTATGAAAGAATGAATAATAATTTCTGTGTCCTCCCCAGATCATGTAAACGAATACTGTAATTTAAAAAAATTGTGATGGATTATACTTTAAATGTGTAATGTTTAGATTAAATTGTTTTAATTGTTTTTAGCATATTCAAAGGGCCCAGAGGAACAAAGCCCAATGATAGTAGGTGGTAAACACTGGATCATGAGGGCAGAGTAGGTTAATTAGAAAAATGGAAAAAGAAAAAATGCAGACATTTTGAAAAAATGCATTTTAATTTTGGAAAAAATGAATTTTATTATGTATGGTTAGAATGTATAGAAAATCAAGTCAATATATCATATGTGACGATAAGAATCGTCAAAACGGGGAAATGTGGTAATATTGAGTTGAATTTCATAAATAACCTTGTATACTGGCTAGCAGAGTGGGTTTTCAGTGCTAAATATAGATGAAACAGGGGTGACAGAGAGCTATTCTCCACCCCCACTAGGTGATCAGATTAGTACTGTATGGTAAATAGCCCAAAGGGTCAAAGCGTATTCACACCCCCCACCAGAGGACATCATGTCACACCCCCCCTCGTGAGACAAGACAGGCCCCTTCATCTCAGCAAAAGATCACATCGACGGGGGCCACCGCTGTCCCATCACGTCGCCACAACCCAGGGGGGAGGGGCTGCCAGCGCCCACAGGAGACCCCCCACAGGAGACGCCTGATTGGATCAACTGTAATAGTGAACTGTATTCTATTTTGGCTAGAAATTGTAGTATAAAGGAGGGGACATTTTGGTAATTCGGGAGCTCTCAGACCGGACCAACCCCAGGGGGTCTGGGGGCTCCACCGCTCCTTCCACCAGAGAGACTGTGCTGCTGCATTTTATGTGAGTAAAATCATGGACCCATGGTTGGTTAGAATAGAATGTATAGATACTTATGTCTGAAACCAGATTTACTTTTATGTATAATGTGTGCAGCATGGTCAATGTATGTTCAGATTATGTTACCGACTGTTTTATGTACATTATTGAGGTTTGAGATGCAAACCTGATTGTGATATTTCTGTACACAGACAGCCCTGTTAATGTTCTCTGATAATCTTTTGTATGTAAAAGGCAACCTTCTATTCACTCTTGGCCCTGGCTCAAATAAATCAGTTGAGTTGAACTACAGTTCTGGTTTGTCTGGCGTACACGTTTTATTCCTCATCTGCTTAAGTCAGATGAGGAGACCAACAATTCTATCAAGTATGGTCCCTTTCCTCCTCCTTCCAGATAGTCAATCTCATTGTATTGTACTACAATAACCTCAAATTATTGTAGAAAGTCTGTGGGAATTTAGCACATCCTATTATGACAAATAATACGGTTCAATGACTTTATCTAAGGCTGAGGTTATACCTAGGGTGTTTTTCATTTTGTTTTCAAGATGAGTTTCGCTTTCCCGGTCGCAACGTAGTGGCAGCCGAGTTAGACATTCGTTTTGCAACCTGAGCACTTTTGTTTTGCCTCCTGAGCACAGTGATGTAGTACAATGCCAAAGCAGTAGGTGGCAGTAGGTGGCGAACATGAAGGCAATTTTCAACCAATCAGAACTTGAATGTGCCAATACACTTCCTGCAAAAAAGATTATAATAAATGAATAAACAAGCCGCCATCTTGAAATGCCTCCTTGAGCTATTTAGCCACTGTAGCACTTATTTTTCAGCAAAGAACGTGCAATAAACAAAACGGATACATTCACTGTGTGTTCTGCCTCTCATTTGTTGATGAAACAAAACTAACATCAACACAATTGAACACCAAAAGCGGAGTTTTAGTCTCATCTGCGCCGATTTTGTTAGCTTACATGCTAACGTGAATGGAATATGCCAGTATAACAGTATAGCATTGTGGCTAGCAGCTAACGTTAGCTCACGTTAGTTAGCCAGCCAGCACCAAACTGATGATATCGGGAGCTATCAGTAACTAGATAACATTAGAGGCAACGCCTCATGTATTAAACAAAAGTGAATAGATGACTGGGCCATTTTGTTTAATGCTTGTTATGTTGAAAGAGGGGCTCTGAGCTAACAGGGTCTGATAGCTAACATTAGCTCACGTTAGCCAGCTGCTCATGCAATCGTTAATGCTAGCAGAATTAATGGATGTAAACTTTATTTAACATATTGCAGAATGGGTACAATACAATACGGCTCAATACAAACAATTGTTAAGGGAATGCAGACTGTTGTAGCTTGGACTGGGGTCCTTATAACAATAACTTGACAACACACGGTAGCTGCAGCTATTTGGGACATCTCTGTCGTGGTGAGGGCACGCAGATGTCGGTATCTACTGCGCATGGGCGTTGAGCAACAACGGCTCCGCGCAGATTATATGACACGTTGCCGGCGAGTTTTGGCGTTTTTCCAAAACGGAAACACAATTTCAGCGTTTTCCTGCCAAAACGGCATTTCTATTTAACAGGGACAGCAAACGTATTCATTCAGCAACAAAACGAAAACAAAAACAACTAGTCTAACCATGGCCTAAATCCAATCAATATTCCTAATGCCGTTTCAATGTAAAGGTTATAAAAATAAACATATAAACATTCATATAATACAATAACCTAAATATATAGCTTTGGCTCCTCTATCCCGGCCCCTAATTGTACTTCTAATATAGAGACAATTACTAACAACTGAAAAACAAGGAGCTAAACCAGACACTATTATAACTGTCTCTGCTGCTGGATAACCAATACCTGGTGCCAGAGGTCACTAGTACATGGCACACCGTCTTTACCACGACGGTCTTTACCACCGCCTCATGCAGCTTCTTGGAGAAGACAGACCTTAGTGATAGGTCTATCTAAAGTGGTTGTCTTCGTCTTGACACGGACCCGGCGCACGAGCCCGTGCTGGTCAGGAACCGCCTCGATGACCCTGGCCAGGACCCAGGAGTTGCGGGGTGCAGAGTCGTCGATGATCAGGACGACGTCTCCCTCAGCGAAGTTGCGTGACACACGTGTCCACTTCTGTCTCTCTTCAAGTTTCAAGTTTCAAGTTTCTTTAATAGTTGTCATACAGAAGTACAGAATACTTTTATACAAAATGCTTCTTACTGTTACGCTCCAGAGACTGTGCTAGACAAGATAGTATGAAATAAAATAGTATAGCATGTAAAATAGAAGTAAAAAGAGGTCACAGTGTTCAGTATAGACACATGTACAATGTTCGATGCAGAATAGAAGTAACTGAGTTACCATACAATATACAATATTCTATGCAATGTACTAATATACAATACTATATAGTGCAGAGCAGAAATGGGATGAGGTACAATTTAGGTACAATTTACAGTAAGGTGTACGAGTTGTAGTGCAAATCCTTTACCAATAAATATAAAGTGTAAAGTGTGTTTAGGTGATCTAAAGTGTGGAGAGTGGGTGCTGTAGTGTGTTGTTTGTTTAAGTGAGTGTGTGCGTGTGGGTGTGTGTGCATGTGTGCATCTTGGATCTGAGGTAGATATTCCTGTGTCCATCGTTTCCAGAATATGTCTGCCATATACTGGACTTGTTTCCATCTCCTGCGGGAGTAGAGCTCTTCTTTCATGAAGAGGCCTGGAGGCAGGGAAGGCTTTGACTGGAGGAGCAAGAGGTGGTTGGGGGTAAGCGCTTCCAGGTCATCCGGATCACTAGAAGCCTTGGTTATCGGTCGACTGTTAATTATGGCTTCTGCCTCACACAAGACGTGTGTAGGCCTTCTTCATCCAGAGTCTGGAGTTTTAAGGTGGTGCTGAGAATCTTCCTGACCGACCTGATCATCCGCGCCCAGACTCCGCCATGGTGAGAACCGGTAGGGGGGTTGAAAATCCATTGGATTCCCCTCTGTCGTAGAGTGTTCTTGATGTTGGAGCTATTCCATTGTTCCATAGCTCTTCTTAGCTCGCGCTCCGCTCCAACGAAGTTAGTCCCGTTGTCTGAACGGAGGATTTTCACCTGGCCGCTTCTCACGAGGAAGCGAGGGAGAGCGTCAATGAATGAGTCGGTGTCCAACGATGATGCCACCTCAATGTGGACAGCACGGATAGCCAGACAGGTGAAGATGCAACCCCACCTCTTCACGACGCTTCTGCCGCGTTTGACTTCGAAGGGACCGAAGTAGTCTACCCCAGTGTTGGTGAAAGGGGGATCATCTGGAAGAACCTGTCCATGCTAGCTCCATGCGTGGGATAGAGAGGGGCTTGAGCGGGGCCACTCTCGCTTTCGCCATGACAAAGGCAACATGAAGCTTTTTGTCATCACTCTTCTGTAGCATATAGCTCACCGTTCCATAGCCTTCTTGGCTAGCATCTGCGAAGTGATGCAGCTGATTGAATGTTGCCTCGCCGAAGCCCTTGGGCTTGAAACTCTGAGGCACTCTGAAATCCTCCAACAGACGAAGGTCCTCCATCCAGCTGGACCATTGTAGAGCGAGGTGCTCGGGGATGTGGTCATCCCATCATAGTTTTAATCTGCAGAGCTCTTGGAGGATCCTCTTCGCTGTCAAGACCACTGGAGCTAGGAGGCCCAGCAGATCGTAGATTGAACCAACTATAGAGAGGATGCCTCTTCTTGTAGGTGGTCTTTATTGTAGGACAATCTTGAACTTGAAGTTGTCACTCTCAGCATATGTGTGTAGGTTTTTAGATAACAGGTATTAGGGGTATATCCTGTATAAGACATTTGACTAAATGGTAATTTCATTGGATATGCACTGTAATTAATGCTTGTATATCTTATCGTGTGTTGTCATGTTTGTTTATATGTTTGTTTAAAAAATAATAAAAAAATAAAAACAAAAAAAAGTTGTCGCTCTCAGTACACCACCGGACTCCCAAAGCTCGCTCGACCGGGAGCAAGTAAGAAACTAGGTCAAATCCAAATTTTTCTCACTCAAATACATTCTATTACTGTTTTGAGTGACAACTTATTTTCCAAATCACTATTTATGTACTATGCTATTATTTTCTGTATGTTGTTATTCAACTAAATTACATCATCTCATCGCTTTGTGCTTTCCCCATTTTACTGGGCTATTGCCTCGGGTCTAGCACAACCTCCTCTCTTTGAACGTGTACATACCTACACGGTCATCCTTGTGTCCGGAAAGATCCTCGGCCCGGACAGGTGAATCCCCAATGACTTCCGTCACCAACTCATCCCCTGTGCATGTTACAAACCACCTTTTAATTTCGTGTTCTCCACCCACTCTGCCAGCTTACTTAAAGCTTGTTGCAGAGCCTTCTATAAGACAATCATCAGTTTCACATGTCTGCCCCCTACATCAATTGACTACTCGGCCAATATCTGCCAAGATATCCATGAGGGAGGTTATGGTTTTATCCCCTCACGGCATTCTTCAGAGCTTATCTATTACAGAGAGTCTTGCTTTTCCAATCACACACATGCAACATCATTATGACCCAACCGCCCAGATTGCTACCTCTGGATCTAATGAACGGAAAAGAGATTATGAACCAGCCCTAGTTCACTCTTCACTTTCCAGTTCATTATACAGATTTCTCTATCAATCTCGTTGTGTCACTCATACAGCCTGTCCGACAGACGAGAGAGTTCAAAAGATTATTTTCATATTGTCTCGTCAATGTTAGTACTCAACCTAATTAATCACAACTTTTCACTTCATTGGTATCTCGCTTTCCCTAAAACATTCCCTTTCTCTACTGTTATTATTCGCATGTCTATATTCATCTCATACGTAATAATCATTACATTTTTTATTAGTCTTTGCCTCACTTGTTGTGAAATACCTAGTATCTAAATATGTTGTCAGGAGCCTCATAGGCCCTCCATTGTGATGCCTGTCCGTTCCTCCTACCCCTGTGCCCCTGCAAAAACAATCTTTCAGGACAGTCGCGTTGCCAGTGTTCGAATTTTCCGCAAAACCAACATCCATGTGCATTTCTTTGAGGGGCGGAGCCACAAGCCACGGGGGCCCCCTGCCTGTAATTGGATGGCCCCGGTACCACCCTTAACCGCAACTGCGGCCCACCCTCAATGTTCCTTCTTCGCATAGGGGGTCTCAGAAACTCAACCCCCCTGCCTCGCATTACCTCCTCACTGTCCCATACCGGCACGGCTCCCCGTCTGGGCAGCGGTGCTGGTCTCGTCTCCTGATCGTACAGCACTTGTCTTGCTGCTTGAATTTGTACTCCCAATGCATTTATTGCCATTATTGCAGTTAACTCAGACTCTTTTACCTTTTGTAGCTCAGCCCAATCGATAGCCAACTGTCTTTCCGCCAAGTCTCTGCGGATTGCCTCACCTCTGTCGGATGCTTCCACAAGCACCCTCTGCTGTTCATGAGAGAGACGCTCTTGCCTCTCTTCCTCCGCCCCTCTACTGGCCGCCTGGCTCCTCATCACTGGGCATCTCGCTCCGACTTGGTTCTGTCTCTGGGAGGGACTTGGGTAGTGGGAATCTATGTGCTGAGGACAGTCCTCATGCATATGTCCATACCTGTTGCAGGTCCCACATCTCATGGGCTCAGGATCTCGTTGTAACTGACACTCCCTCAGTCCCCCCAGATTCTGTCCATTCTCAACCCCAGCCGTAAGGCCAGGGTTGCTTTGCTCCGACTGCTGTAATAATGCAGCCCTTCTCTGTTTCTTTGTCCTGTTGTTACCTGAAGCGGTTAATCCAGTTTGGACCTGTCCAGTTGACCCTTGTTGGACTGACACCTGTTGGACTGAGACAGTTACTTCATTTTGCCCATCCTCGTTAACACCCTGTGCAGGAGTCAAAGTAGGTTCCTCAATTATCTCTACTCCTCCCACCGTGTTTGTCACAAGATAGGGGTCTGTCATGTCCAAATCTATCAGATCAAAATCACTGGGCAACACTGTCTGAGAATTATTTGCAGGGGTCATTTGCTGTCCCTCACACCTGACCCTTTCCTCTTCTACACTACCTTGATCTTCTTGAGTAAACAAATCTATTAACATGGTTGCTTTCTCTATTTGGTCTACATTTCGATTGGTCCTATAATGCTCTATCAATCTTTGTAATGGCCTAAACAATTTTGGCCATTGTTTATTCCTTGGTTCCAATATATTATCGGTCTGTGAGATGGGCAAATTGTCTACTGGGCTTACCACTGCTAAACTACCTAAACTCAGTGGCAGCTAACAAAGTCCTCCCATTGTTGACTTGTACTTCACTAGACATTTTCTCCACCTCTGACATAATTATTTACCGTTGTCAAAGCAAGTTCCTCTGTCTTTGTTTATCTTAGCTTGGTTTAAATTCAACCACACTGTTCGACTACTGGTGCAGACCAGAAATTGATGACCCTCTTATTCTCATACAGTACCCCAAGGCGTCTACAGCGTTATGTTCTGGTTGGTATCGGAGCCGTCAGAATTTCACCTCTCCTGTCCAAGAATCTGTCAAAGACAAAGCAAAAATGCAAACACTTAAGACTTCAGTGTCATTCCAATCCACATTATTTTCTAGTGTTTTACTTTCTCAGAATCTGGGCTGTTTATTCTAATCAAAAACACAGAGAGATTGTCATTTATTTGAACATAACAAAAGGCCTTAGCTTTGTTAGATCCAGTTGTCTTTCCAGGTAAATACTGGATTTCCAATCACACTTTGTCATGGCCTCTCCCGTGTATTTCAGAGGCAAAACTAAAATTCTGCATTACTTCCTCGGCCTACTCTTGATATTATCCGTCCCGTCTGGTTACTCTTCCTTGAAAACAACATAACACAGTTAATTTCACAGAGGCCTATCATTTTCTAACATTCTTTCTCCTTATCCTTACTGTATGCCACCTACTATGGGAAAATCAAAATTAATTTACACATCTATCTATTAATATCACTCAAAATATACATTTTGACATTACACATTCTGCTTCACATAACATCTTATTACAATTTTACATAATCATTCCAATACCACCCTGGACACAAGCTTAGTTTGTGTCTTACATGACCCCATACCATCTCACATACATCCAACGAGGACAAAAATAAATCTTTAGCGACATTATTACCACTAAAATCCCTGTTCCTATGCAGTATTCAGCCACCCATGTCATAATCCATGGATCCCGAACACCACACACTCCTGAATCCCTACAGCACCCTGATATACAATCAAAGGTCCGTCACTACTCGCCTAAGGCATATTTCTCCCACATCTGCAGAACATGAAAGAAATAGCACTCCGGCTCCAATCTACAAGGAACTCCAAGATGCACACAAACCTTCAACCATACAGGCATTCAAATAACTAATTCCGTCCATAATGGAATTCAGACTAACTTAAACACACACCCATACACATCCTATTAAAAATAACTCAGTTACCCAGTGAGACAACAGCCCCACCAAAGCCAACACTAAATTAAACAGAAATTGAATATCAACACTCCACACTCCAATCATAGTCCTCTAATTTAAATGTATTTTCTGAAGTATAAAACAACTGGTCAGACTACTGCATATAGCCTCACTCCCTCCCCCATTTTAATACTCTAATCTCTCCCAACATCAAGTGTCTTATATGTGTTAACTGTGTGAATTTTAACCTGATACTCTGTGTATGTATATATCTGATATTTGTGTACAAAATTTGCAATGTGATCAATGAAATGCAGCGTATATCAACAGCTCAAATTTCCTTTGAAGCTGTTCTAGTTTCTATAACCTACCATATCTATCTATTTATTTTATCTGTAACTATTTTTAACTTCCATATCATTTAACATGTAGGGTAACCTTCTATTGAAAAGATCTATTTGCTTTATAGCATAGGCAGCGTATTTAACTTATAAAATCCAGCCATTGTAATGGATTAAAAATGATTTGCTACCACCTTGTGGTGAAAAACGGAAATTCCTCATATACATACACTGCATTATTCCAGTCAGACACACTCACATCACGTCCTGTAATGATAAACTGTACCTATTCTTAACTTCTATATCATAAAAATAGATTTTAACAACACTTTTTATTCTACTTAATTTAGTTATCCAAGTTGCAACATCTTAGGGCAATATCCTATCCTATCAATAAATGCTATTAAAGGGGAACTATCTTATAAATGGCCTTTTTGAGTGTTTAGCATTGTTTCCTAGCTATGTGAACTTATATTAATATGATCTATGTCTCAAAATTCTCATATTGGCGCATTCTTCCAATTCTCCTCTCACAATATTCACCCTCACTGAACTGAGTCGTTTGAAAATGTGCCTATATGTGATGTCATATAGTCACTGCTGCATGTTAATGTTCAGCAGGCGGCGCAGGCCACACAGTGGTTTAGGTGGCACCTGCAGCTGCGGCTGCAAAACAGCTCGAAATCTTGAGGTAGAAAAATGCTGTTTTTGAGGACTTGATTAGAAATACAAAACAATGAATAAAAAAATATATATATATTACAGAGGTGTTCCATAGACTCACAGGAATTGTGTAAAAGTGCCCAAATAGTGAAAGAAATAGTAAAATAGTTCCCCTTTAAGAATCTTTCCTTGTCTTTTCGTCATACCGCATCACAGGCTTAGGGATTTTATAAAGAAAGTGATACATTTTCTATTACATCTTTTTCACCCAAATGCATATTGACAGCAGGGAAATTCATAAAGTAATAGTCTATAGCGAGATATTTGCCATCTTACTGCAACAAACCATCAAAAATGAAATAGAATATCCAAAGTATTCCGGTATATTTGCCAAACTTTGTCAGTAAAAATAGCTAATATATTGTAAGCAAAACCGTGCGTTTTAAATGTAAACAATATTTTTTCACATACTTAATTCATCTTCATCATTCATTCTGTGCAAACGCTCAAAGTCAACTGCTTCATTCACTGTAAACCCTGGATGTTCCACCCGGAAGCAACTCCATTTGCATAACCACGCAGCGGTCATACTGCTCAAATCATACTTTAGCCCCCCCCCCCCACAGGCTATACATACAAAACATTCATCCAACATTATCCAAACATATTTTCCTTCTCTGCTAAGTTGATACAGCATGTCAACGCTACTAGTATTTTTTGTCAATGAACTCTGTGTTCTCCCGTGGGAACTATTTAGCTGACGTCATTCATATCTGCGCATGCACTGATTCACCATTCGCTTGTTTGGACCAATGAGAATTCATGTTGCTACCAGTCACACAACAAATTTAACCAATGGTAAGTGTCGTAATTCAAACACGTTCTCCATTGTCCTTGATACCGAAAGTAGCTCTTAACCAATGGTAGGTGTCGAAATTCAAAACACTTTCTCCATTGTCCGCGATACCGGAAGTAGCTTTTAGAAGTATCATGACTTCGTTTTAAAGACGTTTCCTTATGTGAATCTACATGATAACATCGTTATTCTGACATGAATCGATATAAACTATATTATATGTATGTATGCTGTTCTTAAAATGCTCTTTTTGTGTCTTCTATGTATAGTTTTGAAAGTTTTTTTTGAAAGCACATAGTTCTTCTCAGTACCAAGGACAGCGCCTTTATTAGAGTGCATTCAATGTCTTCTCGTATCGAGCACAGTTTTTACACATCATATAGTAATGTCGCTGCCTTATTAACTTATTAAGTGCAATTTCATAGTCAAAGGTTTTTTGAAAGACGTCTCTTTCTTCAGTACATATATGTAGGCACCATGGATTTGTTCTCTCTTTCCTCAGAGCTTGAAAATGTGTCTTATCAGACTGTCAACGTCATCGTTTCTGGGACTCTGAATATACATATCTATTTTCTTATAATAACTTGTTTTCGTCCACTTTTTAACAGCACAAGGTCTAGTCAATTCAGCCTATTAGTAATAATTTTTACTATGTTACCTGTTAATCAGTGCAGGGTCTAGCCAATCAACCTAGGATTATCATTCTTTACAATGCGGGACTTCAATTAAATAATTCTATATTATTCAGAGTATTCAGTAACCATAACTTTGAGAACCCCAACCTCATAACAGGCCTTTTTCCGTTCCCCACCCAGGCGGGACCATGGATTTCAAACTATTTGGCAAGTTAGCAGGTTCCTAATGAATTATGCCAATAGCTCTTGATTAAAACACTCATCATCCCCAACGTCGAGTTCGCGCATTTCCACCTCTGGCACTATTTTACCACAATGTTCTCTCTTTATCAATAGTAAGATTATAATTGTCATTCTATATTTGTCGTCACATCTCTAAACGGTGTGGGATCTTCCAATTAGTTTATTTAATAATAACTTGTCTTCGTCCACTTTTTAACAGCACGGGGTCTAGTCAATTCAGCCTATAGGTAATAACATCGTTGCCTGTTATTGAGTGCGGGATCTAGCCAATTAACCTATATCTAAACTCCTACTATTTGGCAATTCACCTGACGATGAGAAAACTTAAAAGATTGATTATTTTTATTCTGTGATTCTCCGTAAACTTTGTTGCGTCTGCCAACATGTTACTTTGTTCCCCGAATCAGTCATCTTCCCCCGGTTCTGACAGTGGCACACAATTTCACGCTTTGTTAACATGTTGCAGTTTTACTCACCTCCTTGTTTAGAAGAAAAGAAACTTAGCGAGGTTCTCAGTGTTTGAAGATAATAACTTCTGTTCCTAGCGATGTCCTCCTTAGTTGTTTGAAGAAAATAACTTAGTTCTGCTGGCGAGGTCCAAAAGTTGCCTGATTCTCTGTCGATTCGGTTCCCCTGGTTTAGATCGTTCCCTGGATTTCGACACACCACTTATGAAGTTACAAATCAGCTGTGACTTTGTAAACAACAATGGCAAATGACCAATTTCAGGGCAAGAAAGTAGACGCTGGATACAGGTTGAAATTCAATGGTTTTCAGATTTCTCCAGTTGATTTATTCAGCATAGCAGTCGCGGTAGAATCGATTCACAGGATACAAATAATCTTTCAGTGACACGGACAGCTTGGTTCTGTGGTGTGTGGTGTGTTCAATATGACTGCCTTATATTATGTGCTCAACCCGAATCTAATACTGTTCTGTAATTGGCTATCACTACTGGCCAACTGGATGGGTGGGTTTCTGATGGCTGAAAGTGTGCGAGTCATCTGTCAATTGGTCATGGGGTGTGGTTGATCAAATTGCTCTAAGAAACTAGTTTGTCCTGTGCTGGTTCAGACCTTGGTCTCTGGGGGGTCATGTGAATCTAGTGTGTGTGTGTGTGTGTGTGTATAAGTGGGTGTCACATGAATCTAGTGTGTGTGCGTGTGTGTGTGCGTGTGCGTGTGTGTGTGTGTGTGTGTGTGTGTGTGTGTGTGTGTGTGTGTGTGTGTGTGTGTGTGTGTGATGTAATCACTCAGTTGTTAACAAAAGGTAATTTAGTCACACCCTACTCAACAGGTTTCATGGGGTGGGCTCTCTCTCGCTCTGGAGAAACCTGTATGACGAGTAAGCTTTGATTCCGGCCGTGGGGGACAGATGGCAAAATCCACATTATTGTCTTGTTTCAACTAGCCAGTCTAATTATGCTATAATAATGTCTAATAACCATTAATAATTAAACAAAAATATACTACACCTACCTTCGGGACAAGGCATCGGCCACAACATTGTCCACCCCCGTTTTTATGGCGTATGTATGACAATGTTGTAGCCCTGCACCAGAAGGGCCCAACGCATCAACCGTTGGTTGCTGTTGTACATGTGGGCCAGGAAGACCAGAGGATTGTGGTCATTATAGACCAGCACTGGAGAAGAACTGGACCCCACGTACACCTCGAAGTGCTGGAGAGCAAGAAGCATAGCCAGGGTTTCCTTCTCGATGGTGGAGTAGTTAAGCTGATGGGCTTTAAACTTAATGGAGAAGTAACAGACTGGATGATGCACATCACTGTCACCCTCCTGCAACAACACCGCACCAGCCCCAGCAGCACTAGCATCGACCTCCAGCTGAAAGGGACTAGAAAAATCAGGGGCCGCCAGAACAGGGGCACTGCACAGAAGCGTATTTTGCTGCCTTTGAAAGAATCGTGCATGCCCTGCGTTGGCCAGTTGAGATGTGGGATATTTTGTTTGTCTCTCTGTCCATTGAAGAGAGCTTGGTTTATGAAAATGTAAAGAACACTGTCTTGCGTGTGTGTACCAGAAGCGTACAGACAACGTTTTCGTAACTTGGAGAAAACTCCTGCCCAGACGTATGTTGATTTCTCCAGGGAGGAGGGGATTCTCTTTGATCGCTGGTGCATATTGTAAAGTGAATGACTTGGCATCCTTCCGCGAGTTGGTGCTAATAGAGCAATTTAAGACTTGCATGCCCAAACGCACCGTAATATATCTGAACGAGCAGAAGGTGTCTAAACTTCAGCAAGCTGCGGTTCTTGCTGATGAGTTAAACATAAGTAAGTAACTCATAAACATGTTTTTGTTTATGACCGATGCGTATTCCAAGCGCAACACCCCCCCCCCCCTTCTGGTGAGTCGAGTCGATGTCTGCACTCTTAAAAAAAAAATTATTTTTACGGGACTTTCAATGTATTATTTTACAGATTACTTTTGTTTTTCTACTTTAAGTGTAAATGCCATAAAAATACAGGAAATTCCATAAAAATACAGTAAATAACCTTTAATACAAATATTAACCATTAAATAAAGGTTGTAATCTGTAAATTGATTTAATAAGAAATTATCTTTTTTTTACAGGATTATTCCATTGCTTAATTGTCTTGAATGTTAAATTACATGTAAAACACCTAGAATATACATCATTTTACTGTATGTGAAAATAAGGCAACTTTCTGTTTTTTTGCTGTTAAACTTTAAATGTAATGTTAAATAATGTTAAAAAAGAGAATAATATAATTAAAAAACAGTAAAAACCTTCAGTTATTCTACAGGTAATTCTTTTTAAATACATGTATTTGCTTAATTGTGTTGAATGTTAAATTACATTGAATTGTATGTAAAAACACATAAGATACTCATCATTTTACTGAATGTGAAAATAAGGCAACTTTCAGTATTTAAAAAAAATACGATCAAACTCCTTCAATAAAGTGACAGAACTTAAAGTTCACCAGTGAAACACTGTTATTTCACAGGTTTTTCCTACATTTATGATGAAACACCTTCAATTAAGTGACATAACTAAAAGTTCAGCAGTGAAACACTGTTATCTTACAAGGTTTCCCATAATTGTTACAATCAAACTCCGTCAATAAAGTGACAGAACTTAAAGTTCAGCAGTGAAACACTGTTTCTTCACAGGTTTCCCCATTATTATTACAATCAAACCCCTTCAATTAAGTGACAGAACTCAAAGTTCAGCAGTGAAACACTGTTATTTCACAGGTTTTTCCTACATTTAAGATGAAACACCTTCAATTAAGTGACAGAACTTAAAGTTCAGCAGTGAAATACTGTCATTTGACAGTATTTTCCTAAATTATTACGATCAAACTCCTTCAATTAAGTGACAGAACTTAAAGTTCAGCAGTGAAACACTGTTATTTCACAGGTTTTTCCTACATTTACGATGAAACACCTTCAATTAAGTGACATAACTTAAGTTCAGCAGTGAAACACTGTTATTTTACAGGTTTCCCCATAATTATTACAATCAAACTCCTTCAATTAAGTGACAGAACTTCGTTCAGCAGTGAAACGCTGTTATTTGGCAGGTTTTTCCTACATTTATGATGAAACACCTTCAATTAAGTGACAGAACTTAAAGTTCAGCAGTGAAATACTGTCATTTGACAGTATTTTCCTAAATTATTACGATCAAACTCCTTCAATTAAGTGACAGAACTTAAAGTTCAGCAGTGAAACACTGTTATTTCACAGGTTTTTCCTACATTTACGATGAAACACCTTCAATTAAGTGACATAACTTAAGTTCAGCAGTGAAACACTGTTATTTTACAGGTTTCCCCATAATTATTACAATCAAACTCCTTCAATTAAGTGACAGAACTTCGTTCAGCAGTGAAACGCTGTTATTTGGCAGGTTTTTCCTACATTTATGATGAAACACCTTCAATTAAGTGACATAACTTAAAGTTCAGCAGTGAAACACTGTTATTTCACAGGTTTTTCCTACATTTACGATGAAACACCTTCAATTAAGTGACATAACTTAAGTTCAGCAGTGAAACACTGTTATTCTACAGGTTTTTCCAAAATGATTACAATCAAACTCCTTCAATTAAGTGACAGAACACAAAGTTCAGCAGTGAATTTTTTTTTACAGATATTTGCTATATATTCTCTGTATTTTTACAGCCCAACTGCTGTATACAAATTCAAAATTACATTCAAATTACCTATTATTTGAAATCCCTTTAAAAGTATCTGGACAAGACATTTTTCTTTTTTAAATGTCAATGCACATTAGGGAAAATGAATGATGTTCAAATAAAAGCCCAAGTTCTAATCTATCGGTTTTCATTTCATGTTTCAATCTGCTCCAGAGGCTGATATAAAAGGTTTTATTAACTGACAATTCTGAAAATCTTTCCAAAAAACCCTAATTGCATAGGTTTTAATAGGAGTTTTTAGCAGGCGTTTTATGTCTAAATGGGTTAAGTATTCATTTTGCATGGTCTCAGCTGCACTCCAGTTCAACAACCCACAAGCAAGCACTCTTCTCAGTATATTTGGAGTACATACAGTTGATATATACAGTTGATATACCTTGTAAAAGTCAGTACAGTTAATGTGTCAAAAGTAGAAATAAGCATTTAAAAGCTCTATTCTCCAATGTGGATGATAATCTGCCAATGGTGAAAAGGAAACGACTATATCTAGCATAATATTGTATAGTGCTGAGAGATGAGTCGGCGGTGGTGTCTCGAAGGAGAGCGGTATTTATTAGCACAACATTTTATATGGAAATCACAACATTTATATGGAATGTCACTGTAAACCAGTGTTCATTTTGGCAGCTATTTTCATTTTAGTTTTAGTCTTAGTAATGTGTCAAGTGCTCCTTTTTCGTTTATCATATTTAGTCATTTTCATTTATTTTTTTCGTTTAGTCAGTTTTAGTCAACTAAAATGTCTGAGCATTTTAGTAAACGGATGACATTTTTGTCTATTTTTAGTCAATGGAAAAAAACTTGGCAGAAGTCAGAAATAGTCAACATGGAACATATTATGATTTAAATTGCGTATTTATTTTTTAACCTAGGGGAATCTGAGTCGGCGGCACAAGTAATACACAGGAAGGGTGCAGCACTCACTGTCGATCTGTGAATGGAGAAATAACTTAATAAGACAGTCACATTATGTCTGGCCTTGCTCACCTGGCAGCGATTTATTTGAAAATATTAAATAACAGTAACAGCAGCCAGTGTAACAGTGTCAACAACACTAACAGGATACTGTGTTTTGTAAACAAACAAACACAGTAGTAGTTGAACTTGAGTAGATAATAGTACAGTACAATAGTGTATAGTACACACAGTAGCAATCTGATTGCAATCTGCTTGCATAAACATAAAATGATAAATCACATTTTGAGGTTGTTGTGTAAAGTGCCACATGGTGATGGAAGGTCTGGTTAGGGGTTAGATTTAGAGGTGGTCTAGGTTTGGTTAGGGGTTAGAGTTAGAGATGGTCTAGAGGTCTGGTTATGGCCTCTATTAACCAGACCTAGACCACCTCTGACTCTAACCCCTAACCAGACCAAGACCACCTCTCTGACTCTAACCCCTAACCAGACCTAGACCACCTAGGCTCTTACTCTAACCCCTAAGTTAAGTTTGGTGATGGTCATTGGTCAGTGCTGGGCTGCTGCTGGCAGCGGTTTATTCTATAACAACATGATACTGTAAACTAAACACAGTAGTACACACTGATTGTAATCTGCTTGCATAAAAACATACATTCTGAGGTCAGTGTACTGTTAAAGTGCCACATGGAAGAGGTCTGGTTAGTGTTTAGAGTTAGAGGTGGTCTAGGTCTGGTTAGGGGTTAGAGTTAGAGGTGGTCTAGGTCTGGTTATGGCCTCTATTAACCAGACCTAGACCACCTCTGACTCTAACCCCTAACCAGACCTAGACCACCTAGGCTCTGACTCTAACACCTAAGTTAAGTTTGGTGATGGTCATTGGTCAGTGCTGGGCTGCTGCTGGCAGCGGTTTATTCTATAACAACATGATACTGTAAACTAAATACAGTAGTACTAGTAGTACACACTGATTGCAATCTGCTTGCATAAAAACATACATTCTGAGGTCAGTGTACTGTTAAAGTGCCACATGGAAGAAGTCTGGTTAGTGGTTAGAGTTAGAGGTGGTCTAGGTCTGGTTAGGGGTTAGAGTTAGAGGTGGTCTAGGTCTGGTTATGGCCTCTATTAACCAGACCTAGACCACCTCTGACTCTAACCCCTAACCAGACCTAGACCACCTAGGCTCTGACTCTAACACCTAAGTTAAGTTTGGTGATGGTCATTGGTCAGTGCTGGGCTGCTGCTGGCAGCGGTTTATTCTATAACAACATGATACTGTAAACTAAATACAGTAGTACTAGTAGTACACACTGATTGCAATCTGCTTGCATAAAAACATACATTCTGAGGTCAGTGTACTGTTAAAGTGCCACATGGAAGAGGTCTGGTTAGTGGTTAGAGTTAGAGGTGGTCTAGGTCTGGTTAGGGGTTAGAGTTAGAGGTGGTCTAGGTCTGGTTATGGCCTCTATTAACCAGACCTAGACCACCTCTGACTCTAACCCCTAACCAGACCTAGACCACCTAGGCTCTGACTCTAACACCTAAGTTAAGTTTGGTGATGGTCATTGGTCAGTGCTGGGCTGCTGCTGGCAGCGGTTTATTCTATAACAACATGATACTGTAAACTAAATACAGTAGTACTAGTAGTACACACTGATTGCAATCTGCTTGCATAAAAACATACATTCTGAGGTCAGTGTACTGTTAAAGTGCCACATGGAAGAGGTCTGGTTAGTGGTTAGAGTTAGAGGTGGTCTAGGTCTGGTTAGGGCTTAGAGTTAGAGGTGGTCTAGGTCTGGTTATGGCCTCTATTAACCAGACCTAGACCACCTCTGACTCTAACCCCTAACCAGACCTAGACCACCTAGGCTCTGACTCTAACACCTAAGTTAAGTTTGGTGATGGTCATTGGTCAGTGCTGGGCTGCTGCTGGCAGCGGTTTATTCTATAACAACATGATACTGTAAACAAAATACAGTAGTACTAGTAGTACACACTGATTGCAATCTGCTTGCATAAAAATATACATTCTGAGGTCAGTGTACTATTAAAGTGCCACATGGAAGAGGTCTGGTTAGTGGTTAGAGTTAGAGGTGGTCTAGGTCTGGTTAGGGGTTAGAGTTAGAGGTGGTCTAGGTCTGGTTATGGCCTCTATTAACCAGACCTAGACCACCTCTGACTCTAACCCCTAACCAGACCTAGACCACCTCTAACTCTAACCCCTAAGTTACGGTTGGTGATGGTCAGTGCTGGGCAGCTGCCTGCTGGCAGCGGTTTATTCTATAACAGTGTAAACGTCCGTGCGGAACCAAAGTGCTCAACCATAATATACTATAATGTGTATATGTACTGTATATCACTTTATATACATGCCAACACTAATGTATTAATCATATTGTAAATAAGCTGTGTATACCAACTATGGGGTGCTCTTTGCCATGTGTGTATGGATATATATATATATATATATATATATATATATATATATATATATATATATATATATATACATACACACACATACATATCCATGGCAAAGAGCACCCCAGTTGGTGTACAGCTTATTATTTATAATATGATACAGTATTTATGGGATAAATATATATGCGTGTGTGTATATGTGTATGTATACAGTATATACAGAACAATGCTATAAACATCATGTATGAATATGTATCATGTATGAATATGTGCAGGTATATATGTGTATAAAAAAAGGTAGTCTTCAGGCGTAGGCCCGGCAAGCTATATAGTGCTTCTCCCTAGCCCTTTTCGGACAATGCTGCAACAGCAGCTGGTAAAACTTGCGATTTATGACCATTGTCATGTGTCCAATATAAAAATTAACTGAACTGAAAACAAGAATGTTATTCATCCTCTTTCTTCCAGTGTTGCTGTATCTTGTTTCGCTTCATTTTAGTCCTGATGGCTCTGGATTCTCTGTAATACACACAAACAGAAATACTATTTCAATCAACCTCATGGAGAAATAAAGAAGAAATTGCATCAGATTGATGTCCAAATCTTCAGAATTTGGACATGAGACCATTCTGATCTTGTGAGCTCACGTTTCACTGCCCACATCATTCTGGCAAATCTCCATAGAGAGAAGTTTGTAATCTACGAGAAGAGGTGGTTTAGGTGTGACAACAGTGAGAAGCAACTGTTCATTTCAAAACACCAATGGCGGAGGTTAGCGTAGATGCTGCTATTAACATTAGTTATATCTCAAATGAAATGAGTTTCTTAATTGGAAGAGCAAAGAACAGCACTGAAGGTTTTTTTTCCTGTGGAAACTGTATTCGCTTTACTCCCGACCTTGTGGTGGAAAGAATTAGATTTACCTGAATAGAGGTTGATCCGATCACCTGCCAAATAGTTTTGAAAAAAGGGACATGAAATAAATCACAAGTAATCAAATGAATTATCAGCAAACTCACCAGTCATTACAGCCAGTCATGCTCTGATATCTTCGATATGAGTGACAGGACCTTGGGATTGACTGCGAGACACTTCTTATTGCCTTGTTTGTGGACTTTTGAGCCCTTGTCCGGATTTATCTTGAACATGCATCTGTAGAGGAGTGGTACATAAAAGGATTGACATCGTTATCAAATGGTGTACATTTACACAATTCCGTTCATTCTCACATTGGTGGGCCTTGGCTGCATACCGTGATACTGCTATAGCCTATGTGTGTGCTGCTCTCAATGAATGTTTGAAAGAATGGGCTCTGTCACTCATGCCCTGCCTTCTGCACTGCATTGATTCACTCTCAAACTGCTACAAGGACTTTATGATTAAAAGTTCATTATGCTGGTAAATGAATAAAAAGATGAAAAAAATATACAATTACCTTTGAAGAAACTCCATTGTTGCACCCAGCTCTACAGGATAGTCGATGTTGAGGGCATAATAGATCATGAACATGGCATTGACTGCTTCAGTGAACGTTGAGACTCCATCATTGACCACCACCTGGTCCACTGCTACCATGAAGACAGATGCAGTCAGTGGGCTTTGTCCTGTGAAGGTATGACAGACACACGCGCACACACACACACACAGAAAAATAGACAAAACTGAGCTGACAAGTTTTAACATTAGCCAAAATGCGGGCGGCTAGGTGGCGCAGTGGGCAAGGCGTTCGCCACCAATGCAGGAGATGCTGGGTTCGAGCCCAGCTCTCGGCGTTGCTACCAGCTTGGCTGGTTGTTCATACTAATACAATTGGCAGTATTAGGGGGTGGGAAGCTGGTGGGTGGGGATTGGACGTTGTGGACAGCGACTCCTACAGGTCGGTTGGTGCGCCTGCGCAGTAGAATCAGGAAGCAACGAGGGCGGCGTGTCTCTCCCATGCAGACCCTCGCCGCTGAGAGATCACGCTGTGCAGGTGAAAAGATGCGACGGCTGCCTCCTTGAGTACCGGAGGGGACACGTGATGCAAGGCTTCGTCCACATTGCAGCCGGCTTGTGGGAGGCATGGCCTAACAGCGTTCGAGACAGGGGAGGGTAGGGGGAAGGGTAGGGTAATTGGACAATACGAAATTGGGGACGGGAGAAAAATAGAAAAATGGGGAGAAAAAGTAGATAAAAAAAACATTTATTTTTCGATAATTCACCGCTGTCATGGGCAACGCGTAATAATGACCGCTGTCAGGGGCAACAGAGCGCTATTGACCAATCACAATCAAGCATTTTGATCGCAGTCACGAAAGCTAAGCATTACCATTATGCACAACTGCACTACATCAGTGCAATCAAGTCCACACACCTGCCGGGTGCCGGCGATGACAGAGGAGCCACAGAACAACTGAGTCTGCATTTGATCTCATCTTGTCGATGGTGTAAAATGAATTAGGTATATTGTTAGTAAGTTAGCCATGTAATAAGCGGGATAATGTATAGCTATACTCTGTCAATGTCGCAAAATAATTGACCTTCACTGGGTTTAGAACACCTCGGCTGTGCCTCGGTGTTCCAGAACGCAGTGTCTGTCAATTATTTTGCGACAATGACAGAGTATAGCTATACATTATCCTTTACCTAACTTACCACACAGCAATATGCATGGGGTTGTGGGAAGATCCTGAGAGTTCACATCTGCTGCAAGACAGGTATCGTCAACATTTATGAGCATCTTGTTTTGGTCTTCTTTGAAGTGAGCTAAAAGCAGTAACACAGTCCCAACGGAGTCATCACAACCCGCAGCCTGGATTTGAGGTTGGAGTTTTCCTGCAACACTATCTCTTTCTGGGCGCAGACACTTGAAAAATCCCAGGACTCTTTTGTATTTTACATTCATGGCCTCTTGGAATTCTTCATTTATCTGGACCCCAGTCAGTTCATTGAAATGAGCCTTCAAGCCAGTTGTGTTGAAAAGATAGGGCCATTCTTTTTTCAAAGTCCGTGTGTCTTTCTCATCTAGGACATCTCTTCTCTGGGAGGCAAACGTGTTAGTCATCAATGCTTCTATTTTCTTCTCATCTTTCTCATTTTCCTCAAACATTTTATGTAGGTCCTCTTTCATCTTCCTCTGTGATTCGTCATTTGCAGCACGCAGTTGAGGTTCTGGGTTCACACATCCATAAGACATTTTCCTTCGTGTCTTTCCCTTGTCAACACTGCTGGGCTGAGTCATCGTTGGTGGACCTATCCTTTTGTGGTTGTCCACTCTGCATTGTAGTTGTTTTGCTAGAGAATCGTAGCCACTACCTATGACTTGATCCTCAATCACATCCTTGAAGGACTTAGGATAATCCAGTACCATCTTGCGGGCAATTTCATTCAAATGTTTCTTTTGAGGATGTTTGCAGACAACCAGGATTTCTGCGGAAATCAACCTGACTATTTCTCTTCTATCCCTCGCCGTTGGCCGCTCTTTATTCTCCAATGTTTTTAGTATATGCGACGGCATGATGTTCCACTGTATCTTGAAACTGAAGTGCCAGTTATTGTCCAGTGCTGCTGTTCCCTTCTCACGGCTGATGGAGCACTCATTGGTGGAGGACAATGAGGACATCGGCAGACCTGGAATACAGTAAGCCATAATTAGCACAGATATGAGAGATTGGTTGTTTTGCCTCTGAGACAATATCATTTGTATTTTAAATGAAACAATGAACTATGAGGTAAAAGTTCAGAATGTCTGCTTTCAATTCATGTGTTGTTTTTTAACATACATTGAACCATTTTAGAATAGTGCCATTCTGTATGACAGGTGTTTCTTTTTTTTTTAAACACATTTACATAGTCAGTAAGAACAGTTTTGGGCCGACCATTTACCAATTGAATTCAACATCCCCAACAGTATACATGGTAAATGTACGCACGTTTATTTGTGATGGGGCATAGTCTTGGCGTGAACGGAGGTGACAAGGAGCTTGTAGGCGAGCTTAGGCAGGAGTCAAACAGCGCATCCGCATCTCTGTCTGGAGTGTTGTTGGGAAAGTCTGTAGAGGGGTCCAAAATGGTAGTGAATGATAACGTTATTTTCAAAACAGGAACAGAGGAGTATTATCATATTGTTTGGACCACCACCTCTGCAAGTACACTACTCAGTGCGACCATGGTTGGATGTTAACAGTGAAGACGGCAACAAATTGAGCCCACAATATGAAACTCAAATTTGAAGCTTAAATCAGTGTATTTAAGGGGGGTAGGCTCCCAGATTTCTATGTACTTTTTATTATAATCTCTGCATTTGTCATAATGTCTCGATGGTAATCAATAGATTATGATGATAGGTGCATTCTGGTTCGGCTTCTGACGCACAACTAGGCCGTCCAATTAAACCTGCTGGTTTGAGTTTTGATTGGGTGGAGGTAAATCTTCCCCTGACCCCTTATCCATTATGGATTTTGATTTGACATCATAATTTATTGATTACCATCGAGACATGACAAATGCAGAGGTTATAACCAAAAAAAAGTACACAGTACATTTCACAGAGTAAATTCTACTCAAACTGAGTACATTTGACTCAAACTGAGTAAGATTTTACCCAAACCAGTTTGAGTAAAATGTACCGTACTTTTCGCACTATAAGCCGCACCTGAATATAAGCCGCAGCAGCTAAATTGAATGATGTGTACATATATAAGCCGCACTGGACTATAAGCCGCAGGTGTTTTAATGTTTAATTACCATATGTAATTAGCATTGGGACACAATACTGTCGGACAAATAACAAGAATGAACTCATTTACAAGTTGTATTAAGTTTAGAAAATAAGGGAACAGATAAATAACATTTCAATGCAGTCAAAAAAGCAATATTTCGATTTTTACATTTTCGGGTTTGGTCACGTCGAGTCACATATAAGCCGCACCGTTATATAAGCCGCAGGTTCAAAAAATGGGGGGAAAAGGCACGGCTTATAGTCAGAAAATTATGGTATTCGTCTGTAGCTGTTGGCTTTGTTTGTGCATTAACTGCACTGATTCAGTGGGATTTAATCTCCAATAAATGTAATGTTCAATACGTTTAAGAAATTTGAAAAAGAAAAAAGATATATATAAATATATATTGAAATATTGATATGCCTTCAAATGCCCATCCCTATTCCATACTAAATCCACTCGCACCCCCCGCAAAAAGGTCTCGTCGAGTTGTCTACCTGGCTGAGGTATCTTCTCCTGGTTCTCCAGGTTCCGACTCATTGTTAGGTCCAGAGGGGCATCTGGGTCGGCAGCATCTGAGGTAAATCTTCCCCTGACCCCTTATCCATTATGGATTTTGATTTGACATCATAATTTATTGATTACCATTGAGACATGACAAATGCAGAGGTTATAACAAAAAAAAAGTACACAGTACATTTCACAGAGTAAATTCTACTCAAACTGAGTACATTTGACTCAAACTGAGTAAGATTTTACCCAAACCAGTTTGAGTAAAATGTACTCAGTTTGAGTACAATTTACTCAGTTTGAGTAAAATTTACTCTGTGAAATGTACTGTGTATATCTGGGAGCCTACCCCCCCCCCCCCCTTAATAGGAGAACCCATTAGAACCCTAATACTTGAACTCATTCCATGTGTACCTCATTAAGGCAGCAGCTAATTATGTAATGAGCACAGTGCAATCTCCTTTCTGGTCGTAACAGACCTCTCAAGTATTGTCATTTGAAAGGAAAGTGTGCACAATGGTTTTACTTACTGCTGCTAGAAGAAAAAATGCCTGAACTGGCAGGAAAGGCTGTAGACGGGCTACTGGAATCTTCTTCCGATTCTCTGCGGTTGTAACCTAAAGATAGATACTTTATTAATCCCATTTTGTTAAACAAAAGTCAGTTTGACATACACTCTACTATATAAAAATGAAGACATGCTCAAATAGAGTGACAGTCAATGTTTCACTTACGCTTGGCATGAGCAAGTAACTTTCTGGATTCCACCGGCTTCAGTACACCTTCAAGTTCATGCGGTTGCAAAAACTGTAGATCGTCCACACTAGTCACTCCGAGGCCGTCAAGTAAATCCAGTAGTAAAGGTTGTAGTCCAGAGCCTGGAAGCACTGCAGTTATGTAACTGGCCAGGTCACCCATGACTACAAAGAAAGATAAACACAGCTTGAGCCCAGATTTAGCTAAAAGCTAGCAGGTGAAAAGATGCGACAGGCTGCCTCCACATGTATCAGAGGGGACATGTGATGCAAGGCTTCGATCCTCCCTACAACCGACCAGTGGGGGGCATATGCGAGCAACAATCAGGACAGGGGAGGGAGAATTGGCACAAGAGGTAAATTGGGATGGGGAGAAAAATCACAGAAAAAGCAGAAAAAGTAGATAAAAAAAAAACAGTAATGAAAGCTGTTTAGGATGGTAGTTCAATGCTAAATAAATACGGCTGTTTTTATTGGCTCACCTGGGGTGGCATTGGCTGAGGGGCACAGCTGTTTGATGCCAGCTCCTCCTTGCAGTGTGTGGAAGTGTGTGAAGACACTGAACGCCCAACTGCTGACACCTATCCTGCCACTTTGCCTGAGTCTGTCCTCAGTGTGTGTGTGTGTGTGTGTGTGTGTGTGTGTGTGTGTGTGTGTGTGTGTGTGTGTGTGTGTGTGTGTGTGTATGAGAATGATTTGGATGCCTATACTACATGTTATATATGCCTCGTGCAGCAATTTAGAATGTATGTACCCAATCAATTATGAATCGAATCATTACTCCAAAGAATCAAGATCAAATATAACTGAGATTCCCATCCCCTCCCCAACTAATCAGCCACCCCATATATCGTCAGTAGCGAATTCAGTAAGCTACTGATCCAGAACACTGTGTTTAAGGGACAGGACTGTCATTCCACATAGACTATATGCAGCTAGTGGATACAAGTCCAAACACTGTTCAGCATTGATGCAAACCATTTGTCTAGCTGCTTCTCCAAGGTTATAGAGGCCATACTCTGCCAGATAGGATGACGAGTGTGGTATCACCAGGAAGTACACACACTTGTTTTCCTTCATCAGAATGAGCTCAATTTGTCCAAATTCCACTGACTCTTCATTCTTAATGCATAGAAAATAGCCTTTCCTATACAGGGTACCCTTCCACTGCACTTCTGTGGACACCAACTCAGGATGTGGGAGCGAGCTTGCTTTAACCGCATCACGCACTTGGTCACTGTACAAGTCAGTGTGGTAAGGAAACATGTTTTTTACTTGCAAAGTTGCAGGAAAGAAAGAGCTGGAGTTCAGATATGACTGAAGCAGCTGATGATTGTTTGCAAGTGTCTTACACACATTTTTGAAGTTCTGTGTCCTCCTTATGCATCTTTTGAAGTATGAGTGTTTGCTCTCAAACCTCATTGTCCACAACCGTATGAGTGGACCAAGTTTCATGATCAAAGAGGGATAGTGGACGAGGTAGTGATGTTTTGGTTTGAGTTTCTCTGTGGGAAATAGTTGTTTCCTTGTTTCAAGATAATCTTGAATCTGAACATTGAGGAAACAGATTTGAGGTACAGATATCTTGGGCGCACAGACCAACTCACAAAGCTCTTTCAGCAAGATCAGTAACTGCCACACTGGATCCTTAGTATCCGACATCTTATCCCCAATAATCACTGGTAGAAGTCTCAAAAGACACCAATTCTCAGCCGCCTGACCACCAATCTTCATACCACTTATACTTACTTCACAAGGAGCAGAACCAGCATCAGAACCCACATATTTGAACTGTGCGATTCGTCGGTTCAGCTGTGTGTATGTGAACCATTTCTTCACCTTTACAAAATACCTCAAGTAAAGGGTAAGGTCATAGGCTACTACGCCTTCAAACAAGTCATGGCCTATGCATGGTGGGAGCCCTGGCTGGCATACATGGAAATACTTAAGAGAGTTGAAAACAGAGTCAAACTTGAGTCCCTTTACATGTGTTGCCTCAGAGTCCTGTAGTTGTCGCAGTGCTTCCTTGTAGATCTCAACTGTCCTTACCGGAAACCGGTCTGTCGGGTTGTCCATTTTATTTGTAGGCACTAAGCAATACCTGCAGCAGTGACTAGCAGTACTGAAATTCTCAGTAAAGCCACCGATCGAGTGAGAGCCTAAATTGTCCCCCAGAATACATACGACTGTTGCCCGCACCACCTGGCCAGATGAAGTGACCAGTCCATGCCTCTCAAGTTCTCTAATATCTGACAGCATCCGTGCAAACAACTTTTCATGTGCAAAGTACTTAAAGTACCTCTCAGGACACAGAAGCAAAAGCTGCAAGTTGTCAACACTAGAACGATAGATGGCCTCGAAGTTGGCAAGTGTAAAGTAAACTCCTACAATTTTGTGCTTCTTCTTTGATGATCCAAGAGGGTTCACTACCTCAAATGCATCCTGGTACAAGATAAGCTTTAAGCTTATACCTGGCTCCATGAATAAGTCATTGGACTTGAAAACAGATCCATCGCAAATATCAGTGAACACATTAGTAGAAGCAGCATTATTTTGTGGCTTCACACACTGTTGCCACACAACTGGGTCTTTTAACATGGATCATAAAGTATCCTGAAGTGGGATATATTGTGCATAGCACTCCCTTCTATTCTCGTCTGTGCCAAGATAAATAGCCTGTGGGTGCACATATGAAAAGTTCTTTTGGAAGAACATCTTTCTTCTGTGCCCAGTGGAAAGGTGAGAGCTGCACAGCGAATGCAAATCTGCTTCTCCCAAAATACTCAAAACACTGTCAATATCAGTCTCAGACAAGTTTGTTTTAGCTCCCATTAACTTTTTGAATTCCTTCTTAGTGTACCGATGACACGTATCATTCAAACTGTCAATTTCTTCAACAATAATCTGTATTGTTGATGATGGAATGAGGCATTTAGCCTGCAGACGCATGTAAAAAAGGCATAGATTTTTTTGATACAGGGCTCTCATTTCAGTGTCATCTGGCATGTCGTCAGATGAACTTGCTACATGACTTTCATCTAAATCCCTTTGCACCTCAGCGGAATCCTGAGTAGACTGCGATTGTGTAGGGCCAGGGGTTACAAACAACTCTGTTTGATTCATATGCAACCGTGCGATATGGCTAGTGAATGATGATTTTACTTTATAGGTTTTGTCACAATTTGCAAATGGACATTTTACTGTCTCTTTTTTCAATATATGCAATTTCAGATGTGCAATGACATCCCTGATATTAGTATATTGCTCCTGACAACTTGCGGCCTCGCATTTGAATGAACATCCTATATAATTTCTTTGTGAAGCAGAGATGGTCCTGTGGTCACGGTACATATGTGTTTTCAAAGCAGTATACTTCAGAAACTGATGTTTGCAGTCAGCCACACCACAAGGGAATTGCTTGTTTGCTTCATGTCTATGAAGTAACTGATGGTCAACATAACGTTTAAGCGATTTGAATGACAGGCCACAGGACTTACATTTACATGTATGACCAGGCATTTTTCAGAAGTTAAGTATTCCCTCAAATCTCATGTTCCATCTAACAATTCCAGGAAGTTCTGTGTGTGTGCATGTGTATGGATATGACAACAAGTAAGGTATTGGTGTTTAGCAAACTTGTGTATACATGTGGACTAACCTGTCCTAAATCTGCAGATAGGCTAAATGTTGCAACTGATGAAGCGGAACTGCAATCCAAACTGTTGAGACAAAATAAGTGTAAGTGAAGCACAAATAAACTTCAAAAAAGGTTATTTCTAGTGCCGTCAGGCAATTAAAAAAATGAATCTAATTAATCGCATTTTAACCGCATAACCATTTTAGGCCTGATATTTTATATTCTATAATCATATTTCAAATTGCATGTGTCCGGATGGCAGAATTCAGTACTGTATCTACAAAACCTTCTGTTGTATTTTTGCTCAATAAACAATGTGGACTAGGCCAACAGTGACTTTCATGAAGAATGGGGAAAAAAAGTATTGAAATTGACCCAGTTTTAGCGTTTTTATCAAACATTTTGTCTGCCCAACACAATCACCACGCACGTGCATATTTTAATCAATGGTTCATAACGTGCGTGTGTAATCGAAATGATCGTCACAACAGGTGCAGGGCACCAGGGGGCTCACCAGGGGGCGCTGAGAGTCACACACAGCTAGTGGCAGGCACTGATATATGCTTGCTACTACTAGCCGAATGAAAATGTATCTGTTTCACCTAACACTATTGCTCCGTGATTATAGCCACCCATCTCTAAAGCCACCACCCATCTCTAAAGCCACAACCATGTTACCATATTTGTAATAATGTAAATCATTGTGTCGTTGTACACATATTGTGTTTATAACGTTAGTAGCTAACATAGCTTAGCTTGGTAGCTATTGTGCTAACAAAATATCCCGACATCCGGCTCGCTGGCCGGCATGAACGGCCGACCCAAAATGGTTCTCTCCTCTCTGTACACCCCGTCCCCACGGGTACCCTGCCGGGGGGCCATGGACGTGACAACGGCGACAATGGTGGCAGCCTGTAGGGCATAGATATCTATAATAGAATATAGATGTCTATGCTGTAGGGTGCTCGAGCCCGTAAAGGCTAGTGGTTCACGATAGCTATGAGCTAACAACGGCCGCCGCTGTTGTCGCGTCCACAAGCTCCTCTGCAGGACACCCGCGAGGACGGGGGCACACAAAGAGGAGAGAACCATAGGCTAACGTCAGTGTAGTGGTCCTGACTGTAGGCAGCAGGGACGGCGGAGCTATATAGGCTAACTGTGATGCACCTAGTGGGCCACCATTGAACTAGTACTATGACCCGGACGGGCAAGGCATTTCCTGAAGTGACGTCACGGCCGTGCTAGCTTTTAGATTCGGCTCATTAATATGCACCTGGCTGTAGTGACGTCGGCGTTTGATACGCTTTTTTGATTCGCACGTGCATGTTATTCGTGCGTGGACCTTTTAAACTTTTTAACAGAGTGGCATTTCCGGTGTCAAATTGAAATAAATAAATAATGAAATTATATACCAATGATGTAAACTACCCATAATTGATCAGTAGGGTTTAACCTGGAGGTTGGGCTTTAATCATCTTTAGGATAGAGGGGGGTATCATGCACCCCCCGGAAATATACTTCTAACCAGTGTTTCTAGATTTGAAAAAAATTATAGGCTTATGTTAACAAGTTGTCAGAGTGTCCCATGTATCATTTATATGCAAATTAAGGACATGATTATCAAAAAACCGCAAACAAATCTGTTTAATATATCTCAGCCAATATTGCAGATAACTGAACCAATTTGGACAAGTCAATCAGGGCAAGCTTATTTGACGCATATCTCGCCTAGAAAGGCTTTCGAAATAGTGAAATGCCATTTGATGGTAGAAATTCGTTTGTTTTCACTCATAAGATGGCGGCGGTCTCGTAACAATAACCTGCAAACCATCCACGTGGTACATACATGTACATAGGCTATACTATAGGTGGCAGTGAGATCCTGCTGTAACAACCTCTGTGGAAATATTATCACATTTAAAAAAAGATAAAATCTCCTAACACTTGGTTATAAGTTTAACCTTAACCTAAACAAACGTATTGCTGAAAATATACACTCTATGACTGCTGTCATATACTGCTGCAGAGAACTCTTTCATGGCAAATAAGTAATCTGGTCTTTCCAAAGACATGCGGGACACGTGTGCACGAATACACCTTAAATGATTTTCGAATATAATGCAGCGTTTTGTTCATATTGATTCTACCAAGTGTATACTTTTTATTTCTGAATTTCCCATTCTTAATTCTTACATGTGTGCATGAACACATTCATTGCTTTAGCTGCTTTGCACGAACAAACATGTACGCTAGCATATTGTTACGGTAAAATACGTGGAAATGTACATTTTAAGACAAGACGACAGTCGCAGATTTCTATTATATAATGACTATTTGAAAACAATGACTTAATATAAATGTCTTACTGGGTCTTGCTGCTGTTCCTGCTTTTCAGGGCGGACATTTTTTAATTTTTTTTGTGATGAGGATTTATATAGAGCCTCATGCATGCATGGGGGGGGCTGTACATTGGAGGTGGGGGGGGGGGGTTGGGCAGGGGGGGGGGGGACAACTGGGTTAGGAAATGTTTCAACTCATTCAGAACGCAGGGGCCCGCCTGATCTCAAACCTACCGAAGTCGGCCCATGTCACCCCACTTCTTAGGGACCTGCACTGGCTCCCCATTGCTGCACAAATCCGCTTCAAGGCCCTCGACCTAGCATACCGTGCGGCAAAGGGAACCGCTCCCGCCTACCTCCGGTCAATGGTTTCTAACTACACACCCTCAAGACCCCTACGCTCTGCATCTTCTGGCCGCCTCAGACCTACTCCTATCCAAGCTCCGGGAGGGTCATCAAAGAGAAGTCGCCTATTCTCAGTCCTTGCCCCACAATGGTGGAATGAACTATACCCACCCCAGTTAGGACAGCCGAAACACGTCCAATCTTTCGCCGTCGACTAAAGACGCACTTCTTCAACCATTATCTGAATTAAAAAAAAATAATCTAACCCTAACTAACCGTACTGTCATGCACTTGTCCTAATAAACTAACCAGCACTCAACACTTTGATGAACATTGTTGCTCAGCTTGTGCCCTTCCTGATGGCTTGTCGTACAGAACATGTGAGTCGCTTTGGATAAAAGCGTCAGCTAAATTACTAAATGTAAATGTAAATGTAAATTTGTAGGGGCCATGTTTCGAATTGCAGTATCCCGTATAGGTGTTCTTTGAGGGTGTTTTTGAAAGTGGGTAGTGATTCACATTCCTTTACAGCTTTGGGTAGGGCGTTCCACATTGATGTGGCATAATTGCGAAACGTGTTTAGTTCATTGTTTGAGCCGAATCTGGGTTTAACATGATTTGTTGAGCTTCCTCTGGTGTAGTGGTTGTGGTATTCACTGACCTTTGGGAAGTATTTTGACATGTACATGGGTACCTTAGTCGTATAGTGTATCTTGTAGACCAGGCCCATTGCAAGTTGCTGTACTCTGTTGTCTACTCTAAGCCATCCTAGGTTGTCAAAGTGGGCAGGGGTGAGGTGGGTTCTGGGGGTAAGGTCAAGTAGTAGTCTGACCAGTTTGTTTTGTGTTTTTGATGTTTGTAATTTAGATTTAAGCGCCTATGAGGTGCTTTGGTACCATGAGGTGCACGCATAGTCGTAGTATATTGAATGAGGGCTCCTGCCAGAGTCTTCAGGGTATTCTTGTTTCTTGAGAGGAGATCCGGTACAAGAATCTAGTTCGTTGGTTGACTTTTTTTATTACATTGGATGCCATTTTGTCACAGGAAAGATTTGCCTCTAGGATGGAACCCAGGTAGGTAATTTCGTCTTTCCTTGTGACAATATTGTCACCCATGCACTGCAACTGAGAAGCCGTCGGTCTTGCTGAGTTTGTTATTTGAACCGAAGAGAATGGACTCTGTTTTGCCCATGTGTAATGATAGTTTGTTATCAGCGAGCCATATGCAGATTTTGCCTATATAGTTCCGAGCTGAGGGTTTTTTCAACCTGCAACTTGTTCTTGTCAGAGACCAGCATGGCTGAGTCGTCCGCAAACAGGAACAAGTTGCAGTCACAGGCTGACGACATGTCATTTGCATAAATTAGGAAGAGTAGCGGTCCTAGTATGCTTCCTTGTGGAACACCACAGCTCACTGTGAGGGGGGGGGATAGAGTACCGTTTACCTCTACCATCTGTTCTCTCACCTCCAGGTAGGATTGCATCCAGCTCACTGATAAGCTATCAAAATCAATTGCTTTTAGCTTGTCAATCAGAATGGAGTGATTGACAGTATCGAAGGCCTTTTGTAGGTCCAGCATGACCATGCCACAGTATTTGCCCGCGTCCACCTCTTGTTTGATGTGGTCGTTCAAATAGAGGAGGCATGTGTCAGGGAACAGCTAGCTATATAGCTTAGCACAAGGGCTGGAAGCAGTAGGGAGCAGCTAGCTATAGCTTAGCACAAGGGCTGGAAGCAGTAGGGAGCAGCTAGCTATAGCTTAGCACAAGGGCTGGAAGCAGTATAGGGACCAGCTAGCCTATAGCTTAGCACAAGGGCTGGAAGCAGTAGGGAGCAGCTAGCTATAGCTTAGCACAAGGGCTGGAAGCAGTATAGGGACCAGCTAGCCTATAGCTTAGCACAAGGGCTGAAAGCAGTAGGGAGCAGCTAGCTATATAGCTTAGCACAAGGGCTGGAAGCAGTAGGGAGCAGCTAGTTATAGCTTAGCACAAGGGCTGGAAGCAGTATAGGGACCAGCTAGCCTATAGCTTAGCACAAGGGCTGGAAGCAGTAGGGAGCAGCTAGCTATATAGCTTAGCACAAGGGCTGGAAGCAGTAGGGAGCAGCTAGCTATATAGCTTAGCACAAGGGCTGGAAGCAGTAGGGAGCAGCTAGCTATAGCTTAGCACAAGGGCTGGAAGCAGTATAGGGACCAGCTAACCCATAGCTTAGCACAAGGGCTGGAAGCAGTAGGGAGCAGCTAGCTATAGCTTAGCACAAGGGCTGGAAGCAGTATAGGGACCAGCTAGCCTATAGCTTAGCACAAGGGCTGGAAGCAGTAGGGAGCAGCTAGCTATATAGCTTAGCACAAGGGCTGGAAGCAGTAGGGAGCAGCTAGCTATATAGCTTAGCACAAGGGCTGGAAGCAGTAGGGAGCAGCTAGCTATAGCTTAGCACAAGGGCTGGAAGCAGTATAGGGACCAGCTAGCCTATAGCTTAGCACAAGGGCTGGAAGCAGTAGGGAGCAGCTAGCTATATAGCTTAGCACAAGGGCTGGAAGCAGTAGGGAGCAGCTAGCTATATAGCTTAGCACAAGGGCTGGAAGCAGTAGGGAGCAGCTAGCTATAGCTTAGCACAAGGGCTGGAAGCAGTATAGGGACCAGCTAGCCTATAGCTTAGCACAAGAGCTGGAAGCAGTAGGGAGCAGCTAGCTATAGCTTAGCACAAGGGCTGGAAGCAGTATAGGGACCAGCTAGCCTATAGCTTAGCACAAGGGCTGGAAGCAGTAGGGAGCAGCTAGCTATATAGCTTAGCACAAGGGCTGGAAGCAGTAGGGAGCAGCTAGCTATATAGCTTAGCACAAGGGCTGGAAGCAGTAGGGAGCAGCTAGCTATATAGCTTAGCACAAGGGCTGGAAGCAGTAGGGAGCAGCTAGCTATAGCTTAGCACAAGGGCTGGAAGCAGTATAGGGACCAGCTAGCCTATAGCTTAGCACAAGGGCTGGAAGCAGTAGGGAGCAGCTAGCTATATAGCTTAGCACAAGGGCTGGAAGCAGTAGGGAGCAGCTAGCTATATAGCTTAGCACAAGGGCTGGAAGCAGTAGGGAGCAGCTAGCTATAGCTTAGCACAAGGGCTGGAAGCAGTATAGGGACCAGCTAGCCTATAGCTTAGCACAAGGGCTGGAAGCAGTAGGGAGCAGCTAGCTATAGCTTAGCACAAGGGCTGGAAGCAGTATAGGGACCAGCTAGCCTATAGCTTAGCACAAGGGCTGGAAGCAGTAGGGAGCAGCTAGCTATAGCTTAGCACAAGGGCTGGAAGCAGTATAGGGACCAGCTAGCCTATAGCTTAGCACAAGGGCTGGAAGCAGTAGGGAGCAGCTAGCTATATAGCTTAGCACAAGGGCTGGAAGCAGTAGGGAGCAGCTAGCTATATAGCTTAGCACAAGGGCTGGAAGCAGTAGGGAGCAGCTAGCTATAGCTTAGCACAAGGGCTGGAAGCAGTATAGGGACCAGCTAGCCTATAGCTTAGCACAAGGGCTGGAAGCAGTAGGGAGCAGCTAGCTATAGCTTAGCACAAGGGCTGGAAGCAGTATAGGGACCAGCTAGCCTATAGCTTAGCACAAGGGCTGGAAGCAGTAGGGAGCAGCTAGCTATAGCTTAGCACAAGGGCTGGAAGCAGTATAGGGACCAGCTAGCCTATAGCTTAGCACAAGGGCTGGAAGCAGTAGGGAGCAGCTAGCTATAGCTTAGCACAAGGGCTGGAAGCAGTATAGGGACCAGCTAGCCTATAGCTTAGCACAAGGGCTGGAAGCAGTAGGGAGCAGCTAGCTATAGCTTAGCACAAGGGCTGGAAGCAGTATAGGGACCAGCTAGCCTATAGCTTAGCACAAGGGCTGGAAGCAGTAGGGAGCAGCTAGCTATAGCTTAGCACAAGGGCTGGAAGCAGTATAGGGACCAGCTAGCCTATAGCTTAGCACAAGGGCTGGAAGCAGTAGGGAGCAGCTAGCTATATAGCTTAGCACAAGGGCTGGAAGCAAGCAACTAGCCTATAGTTTAGCACAAGGACTGGAAGTAGGGAGCAGCTAGCGCTCTGTAAAAAAATTAACTCTGACGCACAGAGATGAAATTGATATCCATCTTCTAGTTTGACTCTGGGGAAGATGGCAAATAAACATATTTTCAGAGTGTTCCAGTAAGCCTCACGAAAAACACCTCGAGTCTTGTCACACAGTGATGCACGTCGGGTTGAAACGTCAGACTTTCTGTCTTCGTGTCAACCCAGCCTGAATTTGGTGGTACAATGACTCACTTTGTCAATTTACATGAGACGTTTCTCAAACCCACGGGTCACGGATGGTGAAGGACGAGAGGCCTTGGAATGAAGAAGGGAGCCTGTAGCAGAGACGCCACTGCCAGAACGTCTCTTTCTTTCCTCTCTCCCTTCTTATAGGAGATCTGGGAAGATGCTTATCAGAGGGGGAAATGGCTGATTTGAGCATGCCGTTCTGCCGAGGCCTTGGAACTCATTCACATACAGAACACACACACACACACACACACACACACACACACACACACACCCTCGCACACCCCGTCCCCAACCCCCGTGACATAAACTCCCGCACTTCTCCATTACAACAATAAGTCAAGTCAAGTCAAGTCAAGAGTTTTATTTGTCACGGCATACGAGTATACAATGAAATGCGGGTGGTCTTGCCCGCAACGATGTGCAATACAGTGGTACAACATATAATAGAATCCAATACAAAAAACATTGTGCAATAAACAGGTAACAGGCAACATGGTGTGACATCTCGGCATTTGTACATAGTTATTTACAGAGTATATAGGACATGCTAGGTAGCTTTGGTAGTGCAATACACTGTTACTGTTGCTAATACTAAAGTGGCCTTTCCTTTTGGCAATAAGTGTGGGTGTGTGCGGCATGAGTGTGTGCCCGCTCATGTTAAAGTGTCAAAGTGGCTGCTAGTGTGTGAGCGTGCACATCGTGCGTGTCGTGTATGTGCTCATGTGTGCTTATGTGTGGATAGTTCAGTGTTCTGTGGTACTCAATGTTCATTGTTCAAGACTCTGATGGCCTGCATGGGGGAAGAAGCTGAGCCTAAGCCTCTCTGTCCTAGTAGCTGGGGTTCGCAGGCGTCTGCCTGAACTCAGCAGCTGAAACAGGCTGTTATTGGGGTGGTGGGGGTCTTTCATTATTCTGCAGGCTCTGGATTTGCACCTCTTGTTGTATAGAACCTGCAGGGGAGGTAGTGCAATACCCGTGGTACGCTCGGCTGAGCGCACCACTCTCTGTAGGGCCTTCTTGTCCTGTGCCGTGCTGTTTCCATACCAGGCAGTGATGTTTCCAGTCAAGATGCTCTCTACAGCTCCTGAGTAGAAGGACTGGAGTATCTTCCCCGATACTCTGAACTTCCTTGACTGTCTCAGGTGGTAGAGGCGCTGTTTCGCCTTCTTTACTACTGTGTCTATGTGTGTTGACCATGTCAGATCCTCTGAGATGTGGACCCCCAGGTACTTAAAGCTGCTCACCCTGTCCACGGTAGCCCCGTTAATCATCAGTGGTGTGTGTGTCTCCTGCTGTCCTCTCCTATAATCCATGATCAGCTCCTTGGTTTTACCAATGTTCAGGAGCAGGCTGTTGTCCTGGCACCAGCGTTCCAGTACCTCAACCTCCTCCCGGTAGGCCTTCTCGTCGTTGTCCGAGATCAGCCCCACCACCACCGTGTCGTCTGCGAACTTCACTATGGAGTTGGAGCTGAACTTGGCCACACAATCGTGTGTGTAGAGTGAGTACAGCAGGGGGCTCAGAACACAGCCCTGGGGGGACCCGATGCTCAGGGTGATGGTGTTGGAGGTCTGACCCCCCACCCTGACCGCCTGGGATCTTTCACTCAGAAAGTCCAGTACCCAGGCGCTCAGGGCGGAGCTCAGACCCAGCTCGATCAGCTTGTCCACCAGTCTGGTGGGGACTATGGTGTTGAACGCTGAGCTGTATGAACAACAGTCTCACATAGCCCCCCTTCTGACGGTCAAGGTGAGAGAGGGTGCTGTGCAGTACCTGGGAGACCGCGTCGTCAGTGGACCTGTTTGTCCTGTATGCAAATTGCATAGGGTCCATATCACTGGGGAGGGAGGCACAAATGTGGTCCTTGACCAGCCTCTCGAAACATTTCATGACCACAGAGGTGAGTGCCACCGGTCTGTAGTAATAACTGTGAATTGAACTTGCATTGCTGCACTATAGTCCATCCGTTGCAAGTCAACGCCCCCCCCCCCTCCATCCATTAACTCAACTGGACTGTCACTGTAATATTTATGTACAGTTGTACAGTGTCCCCCACCCACCCCTCCTACCCAACCCCCCCACCCACCCAACCACCTCCAATGTACAGTCAGATTGGTTATTTTTGGTTGAGGTTGAAAAAGCTATGTTGATTCAATATTTAATTACAGATACCATTTCAACATTTGAAAAACTGTCGTTGAATCAATTTAGTATAGATTCCCCCTCCCCTCCTCCCCCTCCCCTCCCCTTCGAGAGGGTATAGTCCTAAGCAACTCGCGAGACCTAGAAGATCTCACGGGACTTGAGGTATTCAAACGTAACTTTGGCGCGATGGATGGTGTCTTCACTGACTGGCTTGACAAATAGTCTGAGCCAAACTCCTTGGTAAGTCATTGACAATATAATGTATTATGCCATTCACATACCATAATCTTGCTGTCATCGTTTGACTACATGCTACTTTGTGAATTATTACCGTGGTGGCAACTAGTAGGCTAGAACGACGCTTGTTAGCATTATTAGCTAACATGCTAGATGGTATACTTAACTGGTAAGTGAGTTCTTATGGGAATAGTATGATTCCGTTCAGATACCATCACCGGGCTGTTATCGTTTGACTAAATGTTATCTCTGTGCCGTGACAAATAGTTTGGAGCTTGTTTGAGCAAATAGTGATGCATATTATTACAGCTACTAACATTAGCTAGCTAGCATGCTAGCTAACGTTAGTCTGCCATTTTGTTTCGTGATTAAAATGTATGTTTTTAATAGTTACATAAGCATTGTTGTAACTAGTGTTAACAAATACTTTATTATAGATCAATTGTGTTAAACTTGGGACACAGCCATGGCTCTATATTTTATTTCGTTTTGTATGTGAGGCATTTTAGCTTGCAGTTGTTGTGTTGCATTGTGGGTCTTCAGCACAAAGTAATCCCTTGCTGAGGGTAAGATGGTTTTCTGTCTGCTCAGACTCAGAATACTTAATTAACATGATCTGTGCTTCATAAAAAACAGATATTATTTATCTGGTTTTGGTTATTTTGCACAGTAAATACTTATTCAGGCCTACCTGCAATTCAGAATTTAATCCAGCAGGGCGGCAGTGATGTTCATTCTGCCTTTTGTTATATATAAAAAATGGGGCTTTGAAAGACTGACATATTTGAACTTCTAGCTCCTGCTACTCTAAACATATATATATATATATATAATATACACAGTCTTGATAAATTGCATACAAGGTTTTTTGAATATTTTGATCGTCTTCTTTTTAGAATTCGCTGGCAATCATCGCTGCTATCAAGGTGAGTTAACTAACACATTCTCAAATCATGTTTTGTTTTTACCACCAGACATGCGCTAGGTATATGGAGCTAGGTACACTTGCTACTGTAGGTTATATGGTGCTCATTGATAACTACTTTGATGGTGCTTATTTTTTTCCTTATTTTGTTAATTATGTTGCTCTTTCTCTAGGAATGCCAATGTATAACTCCAGCCCCTATTACCACACTGCCATTGATTCAGCTCAGTAAGTATTATCTTTCAATTCAATATTGTCTGTCTCTCTCACCCCACTTCAAACTTCACACCTTTATCTGTGTTTTCATCTCTGTCTTTCTGTCTCTCTCACCTCGACCCCCTCCACTTCACACAACACCTACATTGCCAAAGCCTTTGTCATTTGATGACACAGCAGTGCTATGTCTGTCTCTCCCTCTATCTCCGTCTCCCTCTCTCACTGGCATAACATTTTTATTGTCGTATTCAATATTTCAGAGATTCTTCGCCAGAGGAACTTGAAGCCATTCCTGAATTACCACCAGAGACCAGCAGTTGCACGCAGGCAGAGACTGCCTGTAGCGTGAGTTGAATTGTATACACAAGTTCACTGGTGTTTATTCTTATATAAAACGTCTCTAAAGACGTATGTTTACCTTTGCATTGATTGGCGGATTTTTGACTGAAGACATTGGATCTTTCCTGCTCTCCCATCCAAGTCCCAGGTTGTAATGACGTAATCATGACACTTAGTTGATTTTGAGTAGACAATTACTCGTTGCATCTGGGCTCATAGTCATAGCCATATAGGAATGACCGCTACACCGTCGCGCCAATAGCGGCCGAGGGAGGGAGAGTTAAGCGATTTCTTTGTCATTCAGACAGATTCTCCTATCTGCACCTATCTGACACGTATAGCCACTGATGGTGGAGAAGTGCTGTCCAATTAGCCATTTTGGGGAAATTCAGGCATAAAATAATATTCTGTTGTGTGTCACTGTCAAACAATCCAATATTTCAGAGATTCTTCGCCAGTTGCGGGAAGTATGTCACCACCTGAAGACGCAGACCACCACCTGAAGCCCATGTAGAATTGTGAGTTGAATTTTATACATGATAGATCAGTGGTTCTCAAACTTTTTACACCAAGTACCACCTGAGAATGTAGCTGGCTCTCCAAGTACCACCATATGACCGGTGTTAAAATACAGTCTATTCAGCTATGCACAGTTCACGCAGGAGGCAAATGTATTCCTAATACCATTATTTATTGTTAACTTTTGTCAGACACAGCCACAATGTACAAAGGGATAGCACTAGAACTAGCAAACGCTTCCACACAACTCATACAATGCAAGGGGCATTGAGAACATAATAACTAACATTCTCACATAGCAAGTGAGAAAATTAAGAACAACTGTATTTCAGCAAATGTACTTAATCTCTATCTCTCTCTCTCTCTCTCTCTCTCTCACACAGCAAGCAATTGTCCATCATTCTCTCTCTCTCTCTCTCACACACACACACACACACGCACACGCACACACACACACACACACACACACACACACACACACACACACACACACACACACACACACACACACACACACACACACACACACACACACACACAATTATTTTGTTACAAAAACTTAATTTCCTGCATTCTGGTGCAGGACTTTTTGAAATTTTACCCTTTAAATGCCAGTTTGTGTGATGGCATCACAAATTATTGTTAAAATAAACACACAAAGTAAAATATGTTCAATAGGATAGGAGCCCCGCATTTAGTGATCTAGGAGGCAAGTATTTTGTAATAAGATCAGATAGATAGAGCAATCACAAAATAAAGAAATGAGGCTCATCGTGCTCGCAAGCCACTGTCTAAAGTCTAATAGACCTGTCTCAAACCCTGCCCCTTTTCTTGATCCTCCAATCACAGCTGTCGCTTACCTCTGACTTCCTCGTACAAACTTTGTTTGTACGAGGAAGTCAGAGGTAAGCGACAGCTGTGATTGGAGGATCAAGAAAAGAGGGCAGGGTTTTGAGACAGGTCCATTGTGTTCTCAGAGGGATGACACTGGTGATCTACACCTCTACCAGAGGCCAGCAGCCAGAGGGGGACCCTGCTGACCACAAGGCCATCTGAATCATCCTATGCTGAATTGACATGGATGGCATCTCCCTTAAGCTGATGTGAGTATAACTTCCATGTACAAACACACCTATCTATATCTCTCTTCTAGGACATGTCATCATCATCAAACCTTTATTTAATTCTTGGGAGAACAGTAGGGTTGTAAAAAAAAGTGTAAACATCTTCAAATCATTATTAACACATCCACGCTGTAAAGGGTTATTGCCCGCCATGCTTTGACCGCCAGATCTCGCGAGTAGGGTCGAGCTGCAGACTCGGAGCCTCGGTCCAGATTGGAACTTCCGCCCTGCCACAGGACTATTACTCCTGTGACAGGGCAATGCGCTGATTGGCGGAAAGTACGGAAGTATCTCGAAGTACGTCTAACGTATCTCGAATTACGTCTGACGTTTCTCTACGTTAGCGAACATTAAACGTTGTATTCATAAAATAATATAAATTCAGCAGCATGGGGAGGGCCGGGGGGAGGGGAGGTACAGGTAGTAGAAGACATAGAGGTACAGGTCACATAATTATAGTACAGTGGAGAAGTAAAAATAGAATAAAAAGGCAGTGGAAACAATATACAATATTATTAACTCTAATAATAACACGCCTCGCGGGCTCATTATAATACGAGAGCCGTGGGTCTGCATTGTATAGAGCGGATCCCCCGGCCGTATTCAAGCGCTGGAGCGCTTTGCGATGGATAAAACTGTATTAATATAGTAGTAATAATAGTAGTTGGCTAGTTGCACGCTTCTGGCCACCTCCCGCAGTGCGCGCATACACACATACTGTCTGTAGCCTATACAGTACGTGCAAAATTAGTTGTCAAGAGCCAATCGCACAGGTTGCCTCATCTCATCTGGCTCTGCAAATAGATCTAGAGTCTGAATATCATATATAGCCTGCTGATGATCTCTCTCTCTCTCTCTCTCTCTCTCTCTCTCTCTCTCTCTCTCTCTCTCTCTCTCTCTCTCTCTCTCTCTCTCGAGGTGAGAGAGGGTGCTGTGCAGTACCTGGGAGACCGCGTCGTCAGTGGACCTGTTTGTCCTGTATGCAAATTGCATAGGGTCCATATCACTGGGGAGGGAGGCACAAATGTGGTCCTTGACCAGCCTCTCGAAACATTTCATGACCACAGAGGTGAGTGCCACCGGTCTGTAGTAATAACTGTGAATTGAACTTGCATTGCTGCACTATAGTCCATCCGTTGCAAGTCAACGCCCCCCCCCCCTCCATCCATTAACTCAACTGGACTGTCACTGTAATATTTATGTACAGTTGTACAGTGTCCCCCACCCACCCCTCAGTGGTGTTTCTCATTCCTGTACTGTTGTTTATACTCTGCTCCTGTGTTGTAACCCAACCCCCTCCAATGTACAGTAAATGACCAAGTATGGTTTTGTCAATATTCCAATGTACAGTTTTGCTTGTACAGTTGTACAGTGTCCCCCCCCCCCCCCAAGGCGAAAGTCTTTCTCTGGTCTGCATCCCCTTAACAATTGTGTGTATTGAACTGTACTGTACTGTACCCATTCTGCAATCTGTTAATAAGATGTTCTAAAAGGGATTGCAGACCAGAGAAAGACTTTTGTTTTGTTTACATCAGGGTCCCCCATTTACAATTCATAATGAATTGTAAGTAAAGGTGCAATTAACACCGTGCAATCCATTATTTGTGGAGCCCGCCCTTTAAGTCTTTGAGCTATTAGGCTACTAGGGTTCTTACTTTGCATTTTGGTGTACTGAAAAATGCTCCGATGTCTGTATTTTTTCTTTTTTCTGCCATGTTACCTGGTTGGCTGGACACACACACACATTTTCATTTCAGGTATTGTACCTTAAGATAATTGAACATCTTGATTTACCGTAAATCCTCAAATATAGGACGGGTCTTCTATTTACCTCAGCTGCAAAGAGCACCAGGCCTTTATTAGAGAGGCTTATATAAGAGGCAGGCCTTAATTTCTAAAAATGACACTCATGGACATAATCCCTTCATTTTCAGACTTTTATTGCATTATTATTATTATAAAAAAAAAAAAAAAAAAAAAAAAGTAAAACATTATTTTTTTTGGGGGGGGGGGGGGGATGTGAAACACTTTTATTGTATTGCGTGGTAGAACCTCTACCACTCAATAGTAAACGACATGTCTAACATAAATAATCTTAAAAATCCTAAACAATTTACTGGAAAATCCTGCCTGCCACCAAATGACACACTTCTGTGGCCTTTGAATTTACACTCAGCCTACCTGCAGCCCAGCGCCGTGCGCCACTACTGTCTGCTCTGCTGTGCTGGGGGTTGGACTTGGAGAGGCACTGGATCAAACCATATGGGGGAGCAGGGGGGGGGGGTCGCAATCTTTGGAAACTTAAAAACTTGCTATTAAGTGTCATTGCGTATTATTAATTTGATTGAAATTACGTAGTTATGGTTAGATTTATATATGGGAGGGGGGGGGGTATATCATATTTTTCATATGATCAAAAAGTGGGGGAGCAAAATCAGACGTTTGCCCCCCCATGTTCAATAGTCGTAGAGCAGCTGCTTCCCGTGCTCTATTGCGCAGGCGTCTATGCAAGCTACGTGCCCGCTCCACTGCATTTGTCTCAGGCAACGCTGAGGACTATAAGAAGGCCAGATACAACCTACAAGACCATCACCATCGTGCCCCTGCCAAAGAAAAACACTGTGACCTGTCTGAATGACTATCATCCCGTTGCACTCACCCCAATAGTGATGAATAACAAATAACAAATAACAAATAACAAATAACAAACTCAGCAAGACCGACGGCTTCTCGGTTACAGTGGGTGACAATATTATCACAAGGAAAGATGAAATTACCTACCTGGGTTCCATCCTAGAGGCTAATCTTTCCTGTGACAAAATGGCATCCAATGTAATAAAAAAAGTCAACCAACGAACGCGATTCTTGTACCGGATCTCCGCTCTGGTAAACAAGAATACCCTGAAGACTCTAGCAGGAGCACTCATTCAAGGGTACTACGACTATGCTTGCACCTCATGGTACCAAAGCACCTCAAAGGCACTAAAAAACAAATTACAAACATCTCAAAACAAGCTAGTCAGACTACTACTTGACCTGACTCCTAGAACCCACCTCACCCCTGCCCACTTTGACAACCTAGGATGGCTTAGAGTAGACGACAGAGTACAGCAACTTGCAATGGGCCTGGTCTACAAGATACACTACGCGACCAAGGTACCCATGTACATGTCAAAATACTTCCCAAAGGTCAGTGAATACCACGATCACAACACCAGAGGGAGCTCCACAAATCATGTAAAACCCAGATTCGGATCAAACAAGGGACTAAACACGTTTCGCAATTATGCCACATCAATGTGGAACGCCCTGCCTAAAGCTGTAAAGGAATGTGAATCACTACCCACCTTCAAAAACACTCTCAAAAAACACCTACGTGAGACTGCAATTCGAAACTGGCCCCTACAAATGTCCTAACCTAGTTGTACAGTAAATGACCAAGTAAGGCTTTGTCAATATTCCAATGTACAGTGTAAAATGTGTGTGTGTCCCCTTCCCAACCCCCCCCTCCCCCCCCCACCTCCAATGTACAGCCCTCACCCAACCCCACCCCACCCAACCAACCTCCTCCAATGTACAGTTTCTATGCCAAATGTATATACACTCCTTTTCTGGACACTTTTGTATCACAAACAGTACTGTATTTGCAAATCTGATATGTCATAAATGTATAGATGTAGCAGTACTGTCTATCTGTATGTCATGTATGTCATATATGTTATGATGAATTGAAAATGGGGGACCCTGATGTAAACAAGTCGAAAGTCTTTCTCTGGTCTGCATCCCCTTAACAATTGTATGTATTGAGCTGTACTGTACTGTACCCATTCTGCAATCTGTTAATAAACTTTTCAATCAATCAATCAATCAATGAAGTGTTTCGAGAGGATAGTCATGTCACACATCAAGTAGACCATCCCAGACACACTGAGGATATGAGACATATAATATATATATATATATTTCTTCACACTACCTCCCATGTTATCAGTGAATAAAACAACCACAGGCTAACCGGGCTAACAGCTAGCTTGTCGTTTAGCTTGTGTACTCACACGTGTTCACACAAATGATTAGTGTGGGCGACAGACTGGAACCTTTCATCGCTACGGCTGGCACGCACACACACACTCACTTACATGCACACGTAAACACTCAAATACATGCACACGCACAGATTCACACTGACATACTACATACGCCCACACGCACACACACACACACACGCACACGCACACGCACACACACACACACACACACACACACACACACACACACACACACACACACACACACACACAGACACACACACATACACACCTTGATGTAGTGCTCAGACAGAATGGGTGTTGGATTGGAACTTTGTATCCTGTGGCATGTAATGGCAACACACATTAGAGAAGAGAGAGAGAGATACATTTGGTTTGTCAAATACATTTTATGGTGTGTGTGTGTGTGTGTGTGTGTGTGTGTGTGTGTGTGTGTGTGTGTGTGTGTGTGTGTGTGTAGGTGTGTAGGTGTGTAGGTGTGTAGGTGTGTGTGTGTGTGTGTGTGTGTGTGTGTGTGTGTGTGTGTGTGTGTGTGTGTGTGTGTGTGTGTGTGCGTGCGTGTGTGTGTGCGTACGTGCGTGCGTGCGTGCGTGCGTGCGTGCGTGCGTGCGTGCGTGCATGCGTGTTAGCTCAAATGATCCTCTCTCTTGTGAGTTTAACTTTTGGCAGAAACAAATTTGCTCTGTCTGAGTAGGACAGAACATTACATCATTATGGTCATGGTCCTCTGTGATGGACAGAAGAACATTACAATATGTTCATGTTCCTCTGTGATGGACAGAAGAACATTACATTATGGTCATGTCCCTCTGTGATGGACAGAAGAACATTACATTATGGTCATGTAACTCATGTTCCTCTGTGATGGACAGAAGAACATTACATTATGGTCATGTTCCTCTGTGATGGACAGAAGAACATTACATTATGGTCATGTTCCTCTGTGATGGACAGAAGAACATTACATTATGGTCATGTTCCTCTGTGATGGACAGAAGAACATTACATTATGGTCATGTTCCTCTGTGATGGATGTGGTGGTCCAGCAGGAAAAATACGCTTTAATACACCGAGATGGTACCAGGTTTCACATTTATGTGTATGACAGACTGTATTATTTACATACCGATGGTGAGAACAGTGACAAATGTAAAACATGTCACGACATACAGGGGTGGCATGAGATATTAGGCCATTGTAACTATGATGATGTCATTAAGTTGAAAAATGTCGTTAAAGGTATGGATATAAAGGGCAAGACAGAAAGACCCGTTCAAGAATGTGAGGTGTGTGTTCAGGGAAATTCACACAGACAAGGAATAGAAACCCTGATAAAAGAGCAAAAGCTCCCTTACAGTTAGTGCACACAGACCTAGCCGGTCCGGTACCTAACGAGTCCATAGAGACGGCTACAAATACGTGCAGTCATTCACAGATGACTATTCCAGCGCAATGTTCACATACTTTCTAAAAGCTATGAGTGACACAGTGCAAGCTACGGAAATGTTCCTAGAAGATATATGCAGAATGCAGAAATTTGGATCTGTATGTTATAGGCCTACGTACAAACAGAACAAGGGAAAACTTGATGCCAGATGTGACAAGGGATATTTTGTGGGTTATGATAACAACAGCCCAGCATATTTAATCTATCACCCAGATACTGATAAAGTGCAAAAGCACAGGCTGGTCAACAGTGTTAATTTTGGCAGCTATTTTCATTTTTAGTTTTAGTCTTAGTCATGTGTCAAGTGCTCCTTTTTCGTTTTCATCATATTTAGTCATCTTCATTTATTTTTCGTTTAGTCAGTTTTAGTCAACTAAATGTCTGAGCATTTTAGTCTTAGTCAGTTTTTGTCTAAATTTGGTCTTTTTTGTTTTAGTCTAGATTTAGTTGACGAAAACGGATGACATTTTTGTCTATTTTTAGTTAATGGAAAAAAACTTGTCAGAAGTCAGAAATAGTCAACATGGAACATTTTCTGATTTAAATTGCGTATTTATTTTTTAACCTAGGGGAATCTGAGTCGGCGGCATAAGTGATACACAGGAAGTATATATGTTGGTGTAGACATGGTCCAATGTATTGTTGCTCCTACAGTATATGTTGGTGTAGACATGGTCCAATGTATTGTTGCTCCTACAGTATATGTTGGTGTAGACATGGTCCAATGTATTGTTGCTCCTACAGTATATGTTGGTGTAGACATGGTCCAATGTATTGTTGCTCCTACAGTATATGTTGGTGTAGACATGGTCCAATGTATTGTTGCTCCTACAGTATATGTTGGTGTAGACATGGTCCAATGTATGCATCAAAGAGAGCATTACGGATGTGGTGACGTTGTTTCTGACCAGAGAGACGACACTGAATCACATTCTGAGGTCAGTGTTAAAGTGCTACATGGAAGAGGTCTGGTTAGTGGTTAGAGTTAGAGGTGGTCTAGGTCTGGTTAGGGTAACTTAGGGGTAGTTAAGCATTCATTATAATTTATTATTATTATTTAGATAGATGGATGTAAAGGGCTAGAGTCAGACCAACTCTTAACCCCTATCCGGACCTAGACCACCTCTAAGTCACAACCCTAACTTAGGGGTTAAAGTTAGAGGTGGTCTAGGTCTGGTTAGGGGTTAGAGTTAGAGGTGGTCTAGGTCTGGTTATACTGATCCGATACCAGTACATACATAATTTTTTTTTTAAAGTTATATTATATAAATTATAAATGTTTCTTTTCTTTTTTACAGCTACTGTTTTATACTGTTTTTTAGTAATAACTAGAAAGTAATGGTATTTATTCAACAACAGGTGATTGTATAGATTAGTATTAGGGTGCTTTCTCACTCACCATCGGGGTCGAATCAGCTCCGTACCGTCTTGTACCGTATTTGGGTGCAAACTCCCCCCCCCCCCTCTCCCCCCTCTAGTTTGTGTACACACTTCAGTCTTGGTTCGCTCCAGGTTCTGTTTACGTTTTTTTTTTTTTTTTTTAATCTTTTTCCCCCTCCTTTTTCCTCCGATTTTCTCCCATCCCAATGTTAGTCGTTATGCCAATTCCCAATCCCCTTCCTGGTCGCTGCGCACTTACCCCCCACAGTCGGTCTGGGAGAGTGGAGGCTATCACGTGCTTCCTCCGACACACGTCCAGCCAACGCAAACCGTAGCGCAACCGCTTCTTTTCACCTGGCAGCACGGATTCTCACTGAGAGGGCGTAGCGTGTGGAAGGATCACACTATCCCACTTAGTTCCTATCCGCGCTTAGCAGGTGCCCCGACCGAACTGTAGGAGTCGCTGTTTACAACGACCCGGACCCACCCCGCCAGCTTCTCCCACCCTCTAATACTGCCAATTGTATTAGTGTGAACGGCCAGCCAAGCTGGTGACAACCCCAGAGCTGTGAGCTGGATTCGAACAGGCGAATCCTAGCGTCTCCGGGGTTGGTGACGAACGCAATCTCCGCTACGCCACCTGACCGCTACGGTTTGAGCGTGTATGCTTGCCGTAGGCGATGATGTCACGCTCGAAAATGTAAACACAGGAAGTGTTAAGACGGCTGGGTGCTGATATAAAATAAACAAATAACCAATAAATATGAAGTTATATTTGAACCTCTGTTGTCAAGCCTTGTCAATATAACCCACCCCCTTTTCTCACGAATGGATGGTGTTGTAGAGTCCGCTTTTGAGCGTTTCCCAGGGCTAACGCTAAGCTAACGGCGAACGCTAGTTAGCTTAGCCTATTACTAGTAACATTGCTTGCATCAATTATATTGAATGTCATTGATCTACCGGTCGCTCACGGCCGACTGGTTGGGCACCACTGGTCTATAGAAATAAATGCATTTGAACAAGAAAGTATAGTAGACATAGCAATGGCAAACGCTAACGCTAGCTAACGGCTAACGCTAGTTAGCTTAGCCTGTTCAGCAGATAACATTATCCCATCGCTCGTGGCAATTATATTGCATGTCATTGATCTACTGGTCGACCACGGCCGACTGGTTGGGCACCACTGGTCTAATAGAAATAAATGCATTCGAACAAGAAACCAATGTATAGACATAGCAATGGCAAACAAAATTGCCAGGCCTAATGCGAGCCAGGGAAGTGCTGTGCTTTGTAACGTGGCTTCATGTTTTCATCCACTGAGCTGTGAGGCTCCACATGCTTGTTTTGGTTGAGGTCTGAACTCGCAAATTGCCCATAAATATTGTTTTTGTGGGTATTGTCCAGTTGTTGCTGTGTGGTTTTATCTGCCCAAAATTCAAGCAAGCATGAAAGCATTACAGTAACGACGTTGTGTGTGTCACGCCCCCCGCTCCCACTAGCGCGCACCCGAGACCACCTATTTCACCGGTCCAGGTTCAGTGCCCCCGGGGACGAATCAGCGGGGGACGGGGGGGAGCGTTCTCACTCAGACGGACACACCCTTTTCTGGTGCGACCCGACACTGATTCGACCCCGAATGGTGAGTGAGAAAGGGCCCTCTGTATCATTAATTGACAACTAAGCTCAATGAGTTCACCCACGGAATGGTTGTTGGTACATTGGTTCCGCACGGACGTTACACGTTGTTGCGCACTTCCTATCCAGAAGGCTCTGTTTAGGTTAGTGTTATGTACCATGAGCTTGATCACTCCTGTGTCACTGGGCATGCAGGTGAGGGCTGCTAATTAGCTAATTGCTGCTGATTGGTTACCTGCTGGCAGGTTAAAACCAGTCCCTGAGACACACATGCACTCTGACTGTGGCTAGAGGAGGGTGTTCTAATCAAGACTTGTCACGTTCTCCCATACTTTGTTCTTTAGTTTGTACCAGTAATTCATTGTTAAAGTAGTCTTTTGGGTTAAACACAGGTTTTGGTGTCGGTTTGCACATAGGCCTTTGAGCCAAGGTCGTAACAGTTAGCTACTGTAGCAGAGGCTCTGTTGTGATTTTTAATGCACAATAAATATTCAACATTCTCTTTTGAGACTCCGCCTCAGACTCTTATCATTTGGCACTAAAAGCTAAACATTGTCACCGGTATGGCTGTCCGCAACATGTCATTAATTGTGTGGGAGAGGTCGATCAGTTAGCCACATTAGTGTGAGCTAGGTTAGCCACTAGCTAACGCGAGCTAGATGGAAATACAAACAATGTAACGTTACTGGTGAAAAAGTGATTTACCTTAGAATACTCCTTTGCCAACTTGCTGTACTTTGCTTGCAGGTCTGCAGCTGGATTATGAATAGTCTCAACTTTAGCCAAGGTAACGTTAAAGCTAAAACTAGCTTTTCAAATAGCTCTTCAGCTAATGCTAATAACAGCTCCCCGTCACACTGCTCTACTCGGGACGATGGCATTAAGAAAAGTTATAATAATTTTGTCTCGTCTTGTTTTAGTCAACAATATCAACATACATGAAGAGAAATTTCGTCCTGGTTTTTGTAAATTACATTTTTGTGTCCTCAGTTGTGGTCAACGATATTTAATAAACTATTTAGTCTTGTTAGCGTGACATGGTCTTCAATAACGTGACGTCACGTCTCGTTGTCGTCATGAAAAAAAACCTTCGTTGACGAACATCTTTCGTCATCAATTTAGTCAACAAAATTAACACTGCTGGTCAAGTTCATAAACAAAGTAACTGTGGAGAGACAGACACAGACAAACGAGTCAAATCAGAGTGATGATGACTATGACAATGTGAGACGGCCTAAAGCTAACGTGATCACACAGGAGGTTTATGAGAGTAATGAGAGCGCTCAAGAACAAAGTGTACAAAATAGTCCAGTAACTATGTCTGACACAAATGGTGAATCTGAGAGTGGGAGATATCCAACTAGAGAAAGGAAGAAACCAAGTCACTTAAAAGACTTCTTGACTGAAGTCAATGATATTGACAGGATTCATACCACCATAGATTACTGCTACAGAGCAGTGTGTGGTGTCCCACAGACATCTAAGGAAGCCATGGTGTCAGCAGATTCAAAAGAGTGGATCAAAGCGATGGATGAGGAAATCCAGTTGTTAGACGAAAACAACACATTCACCCTGACAAATCTGCCAAAAGGCCAGAAAACAGTGGGTGGTAAGTGGGTGTATGCTATCAAAAGTGATAGATACAGGCAAGATATGTAGCAAAGGGCTACAGCCAGAGAATGGGAATAGACTACGGAGAAACTTTTTCACCAACAGCCAACTTGACAAGTGTAAGAGTGTTAGTACAAAAGGCAGCACAGGAGAACCTTTTACTGCATCAGATGGATGTAAAGACAGCTTACTTACACTCCCCAATAGATTATGAAATCTACATGGATCAAACAGAGCGTTATGGTATGTAAATTGGAAAAATCTCTCTATGGTCTAAAACAATCAGGTAGAAATTGGAACAGAATCTTACATGATTGTCTAACCAATGATGGCTTTACACAAAACTTAGCAGACAACTGTGTCTATGCAAAAGAGACAATGAGCGGGAAGGTCATAATGATTATATGGGTAGATGATCTTATAATCGCAGCAAGTAATGCACAAATACTGGAGGAAGTTAAAGAAATGTCAGCTAAATTCAAGATGAAATATTTGGGCAGACTAAAACACTTCCTGGGTATCGACTTCAGTCGACATAGCTTAACTACATTTCTCAATAGTGTTGCTCCTTTTAACCAAGTAGCGTTCTTTGTAGTGTAGCTATTTTTAGACCCAAGTAGTTACTCGCTACTGCCCGGAGAAACTGGACTGCTAAATAAAGATTAAAGATCTAGCGTTGATGCTATTCAATGCTATCAACATTAGCTAAATAGCTAACAAACTAAATACAATGTATAGCATAGCTACAACTAGGGATGGGAATCGAAAACCGGTTCCCGTTGGGAGCCGTTTCCTAATGATCCGATTCCTGGAATCGCATGCCTCCGTGACTATCTATTCCCTTATCGCTGCCAGGTTTTTCTGACAGTTGCGCATTTTAAAACAATAATGTTAGCGCCACGCATGTAGCCATGGCAGACTATTTGATTCCTTAAGGGCTCGAAATTGCCTGGGTTTTGGTCATATGCTCCCGAAATGCTCCCGCTGTTTGGCTGCTTCTATGTGCAGTGAAAACTACTCCAACCTAGTCATTGATTTAGTTCAGGGTAAGCTAAGATTAGCCGCAGAGCTAGCACTAGCTAACGTGAGCTAACGCTAGCTAATCAAGCTCACAGAGAGAGATAAACAGCTGACAGTAGGTAGTACAGGTACAAATACAACAAAAAAGGGGGTGGGGGCTGTTGTGTAAACCTTGTACTCTTTAGTTCACATATAATAAGAGACGGAGAGCGTGTGATGATCACGTTGAGTGTTGTTTACTAGTCGGTAAGCCAGGAAGTACTGTGCAACATACAAACAGGTCCGTGTAGCAACACAAGCCAATACCTTTACAGGACAGGGGCCCGGGGAGGGAGCTCTGTGTGTGTGTCTGTGTGCGTGTGCATGTGTGTGTGTGTAGTTTAAGATATTGAACTTTAGTTACATTCAACAGGTCGTTATTCAATAGATTAAATTAGTTTAAGAATAAAAAAATAAATACATTTTAAGAGAATCTCAAATACATTATTTTATTTAAGTGTAGGCTATAGTTAATGTTTTATTTTTTACAGTTTTTGTATTTTTCTGACATGGGGGCTCAACAATAAATCAGAAATGTCAAGTTGCATGTTGTTATTCTAACCAGCTTAGTTCTGTTGCATTTCCAATTTATTAATTTAAATTATAAATGTATCAGGAATCGATAAGGGAATAGATAAAGAATCGGATCGATAAGCAGAATCAATAATGGAATTGTATCGATAAAATCCTATCAATTCCCATCCCTAGCTACAACACACAATAACGTTAATACAATTACATGCATCATTGTTTACAATGAACGGGTGAGGCTAGTCAAAGGACTGGACACGGGGACAAGTTAAACATGAATTAATTTATTATAACAGGTCGTTTCGAGTCGTGCCTATGCACCACAGGGCTATTCTATTATATGCGGCTTTGACGCTTCCTCCTCATCGTTGATTGCCTGTAGTAGCTGCATCTAACGTTAGTAGCTAACGTTAAAACTAACCTAAAGTTAGTTGTTCACCAACAATCTCAACATTTGTTTTATCATTAGCTCAAAAACACAGAACCGGATGAGACAAATTGTCCACTCATACGTTCTGCTAGGTCCAGGATAATAACAACAATACTTCCGCTCCGGTCGGTGGGTTTCAAAATAAAAGTCTAAAACACCGGAAAAGACGTTTATTTTGTACAGCGTTTTCCTCCATGAGTACTCGAGTACATCATGTGATCAATCGATCTGGATTATTTTTGCCCATCCCTAGTTTATCCTGTGCTGAAGTCTCCATTCCAATAGAGATAGTATATATTTTGGTGTTTATTTGATTATTGTTTCACTGCCTTTTTATTTATTACGTTTCCACAGTTTTTTCCTCATACTTTATTAACATTTTGTACATGGTACCGCAAGGTACATTAATAATACATGTACATGTTAAAAGGATGACACAAAAAGACAGACAGAGGGCTTGTTTCCAGTTTCAGTTTGTTTTATAATAAACAATCAACCTGAGAATTTTCTTATTTAGGATATTTAAAATGTCTTCCAATGTTAAATAAAGGTTTATTGCACTTTTAAACGGTTTCCTTGCATTATTATGCTATTATTATATTAGTAAAAAAAATAAAAAGGTTAATTGAAAACTTTTGGGAAATACATTTCTCAAAAAAATGTATCTCTCAAAACCGCAATAATATCGCTTATCGCAATAATTTTCTGGGACAATTAATCGCCCAGCAAAATGTGTTATCGTGACAGGCCTACTGGCGTGGTTTATTATTCACATGGCAGAGCAGTAACACTACAGGTCTCATCTCACTGAGAGGCTGGGGGAAAGAGAAAGAAGTGGGAGGAGACATCTCTATTTATACTCGCCACCTGGTGGTGTTCCTGAGTGTCTCTGCCTAGAACAACTCTAGTGGAAACAGTTATATATGCAGTTAGACAGTTACTAGTGTAAACAGTTATATATGCAGTTAGACAGTTACTAACAATCCTACACAGAACCTCTGCCTTCAACACTCCCACTTAGGGTTTAGCATACTGGATAACTTCTTTGAAAAACATTTTACAAAGGAAATAATATAATCCAAAAACATCAACAGGGTATGACAGTCAATACTTTCACATTAAACATGACCCTTGCAAATCCCTTCAATTTTTATTTGGAACGGGTTTCCTCATAGTGTCTGCTACTCTGTCGTCCGTTGGACAGTAAACCGGTGTCATTCTTTCTTCTCTGATGACAGATCTGATGAGATGATATTTTCTATATTGGCATGTTTACATCTATGTTGACACACTGGGTTCCTAGCAATCACAATGGTTCTCTGGTTGCCCTCATAAACAACAGCCCTCATATATAAACAGTGTCCATCATTTTTAAATGATGTTGACAAAATGCCCCTCATCTTCAAAAACCACCTTATCTGGTATAGAGAATACATTCCAATTACCTATTACATATTAAACAATATACTCGTAATCTTATCTCCATCACTTCTAACAGTTGTTCTGGATAAATACACTCATGTATGGTCATAGCTAGAGCCGTATATTCGGCTTCACTAGTTGATAATAACATTGTGGGCTGCTTCTTTGTTTTCCCACGAAACCAGTGAGCTGTCTGTATTCAAACTCACACAATATCCTTCCTGTACCTTTAAGATAACAAAAAAAACATGTTTGGCTGTAATCCAAATGCTCCTCTATGGGGTCAGCCAAATGCTGTGACAATCTACTCTCTACAAACCGTTGGTCAGGGCGGGTACACATTGTTGAATAAATGAGGCTACCCACAGCTTCTTCGTACATCTTTTACATTTGTCAGTTTCTGAGCATCCTCCTGATAGTCTAGTCTTTGATCACATGGTGCTTCCCTTGATCTACATTCCTACATGTCTAAACGCTCCAGGGGCTTTCCCACATAGTTACATCATTTTGTATTTAAACATGGTATTAAACATATGATCCATTTCAGTATTTAGACATGGACTCTAATCAGGTATTTAACCTTGATTCTACTCCTCCCGTATTTAAACCTAGAGTATCATCCTCCTGCCTTTAAGCAGTGTAGCCACCCTCCTTCAGTATTTAAACATGGGGTACCCTCCTTCAGCATTTAAGCAATTTTCTACTAACCATACTTTGTATTTGTCGTGGCCTTCAATACCCTGGGAATGCTAAACCCCCGTCGGCTTTATTTCTCTGTGCAGTGGATCTTTTTATTTGTGGAGGTTTATTGTTCCAAATAAATGTATATGCGGCGGATTGTAATTTTTGCCAGTAACCAACAGGGGGGGGGGGGGGGGTAACGGCAACATTGAACTGAAAAAGTTGATTCTAGGCAAAACATCCATCTTAACTATTGATGCTCGGGCCTGTACTGAGTTTTTTAGTTTTGACCACCTGCTGAAGTCGTTTGTGATCCTATCTAGAAATCCGGTATAATTATACTTCACCGTTTGGCAAATAGTGGGAAATATTTCAACTCCAAGACATCTAAAGTGTTCTACCATTGGTATATTTACTGGGAGTGAGGTAGTCTTTGCAGTCACATTAAGTGGAAGGAAGGCCGATTTTGGCCAGTTTATCTTAAATCCCGATAGATTGCCAAAATCATCCATTACCTTGAGAAGATGAGGTAGTGAGGTGGTAGGGTTTTGCATGAACATTATTACATCGTCCGCATATAAACTGATATGATGCTGTGTGCCCTTAATTGAGATCGGCTCTATGGATTGGGATTGTCTTATATACTGTGCCAGAGGTTCTAGAGATAGAGCAAACAGTCTGCTGGCTGTTGTTGTGTTCGTTGCCACAGGTCTTTATTGCTGATGGTGTTAGGCCAGCGAATCTGGAGGATTCGGCGCAGACAGGTGTTTAGGAAAACTTGTAGTTTATTGGTTGTTGTGACAGTGGTCCTCCAGGTCTCAGCGCCATAGAGTAGGACTGACTTCACGTTGGTGTTAAATATCCTGATCTTGGTTGTGATGGAAATGTCTCTTGAGCTCCAAATGTTTTTTAGTTGGAGAAAGGCTCCTCTGGCCTTGCCAATCCTGGCTCTCACATCAGCATCTGTTCCACCTTGCTTGTTAACCATGCTGCCCAGGTAGGTGAAGTTGTCTACCTCTTCCAACGCTTCTCCTTCCAGAATGATGGGTGATGTGTTGTCAGCATTGATTCTCATGACCTTGCTCTTCCCTCTGTGGATGTTAAGCCCAAGCCGAGTAGAGTTGTCAGCGATGGTACTGGTCTTTTCCTGCACTTGCTGCTGGGTGTGAGAGAGAAGGGCCAGGTCATCTGCAAAGTCGAGGTCTTCTAACTGCGTCCATAATGTCCATTGTATGCCATTTTGTTTCTCTGCCGTGGATTGCTTCATGACCCAGTCTATTGCCAGCAGGAACAGAAATGGTGATAGATGGGAGGCCGAAGGTCTCTAGAGGCTTCCGTTAATGAAATGATTGATCTGGTTTTACAGAGTATATGTTATTGTAATATGAACTACATAATATACTATAATAACACATTTCCGTTTGTTGGCAACGGTTTTTGGGTCATATCTTTATGAAAATTAATGTGTTGATAAGATAAAAACTACCTATGTTTGTGAAAAGGGGCGTTGCTGCGGAACCAATCAAAACGCGTTACAACGTCAGGTGACTTGATTTCTCCCAATGACATTCTTCAAGCCCTGGAACCAGGAAGTAAATATTGCTACTCGTCTGTCGACAACACTGGATAGCTCTGCATTCGGTAAGCTCTCAATTCATTACTATTACTATTGAAATGCATTTTTACTTAACTTTACAGCATTATTCAAACGTGATAGGAAGTTATGAGTCATCAGCAGTTTATATGCAGTCCGTTTTGACGTCCGATTACACATTGGAAAATGTTGTAGCCAGCTCACAAAGACTAACGTTACGTTAGCATTTTAACTTTCTCAGATAGCAATCTAACATTACGTTAGTGTAAATCAAACAACTCTAACCTAATACTAATAATAGTAACTTGTTTCACATTCTTGCTGTGTGTTACACTATGGTATAGCTGTCTGTGTTGTTGCCTGTGACGTTAGAAATTTGACGTTGTCACAACCGTTACATATGTACAAAATATACTGTCTCATAAATATACTCTTCCAATATATAAATATACATATAAATATATTGTTTTAGATGCTGTTGTCACTATGAATTACAAATGGGGGGCCCTGATGTAAACAAGACAAACGTCTTTCTCTGGTCTGCATCCCCTTAACAATTGTGTGTATTGAGCTGTACTGTACTGTACCCATTCTGCAATCTGTTAATAATGTTTTCAATCAATCAATCAATCAACATTTATAACACAATAACAAGTGTGAAAATAACATGTTATTTATTTTAACAGTAACATGTATTACAAAAACATATTCCCTGTTGTCCCAAATTACTGCTCCTTAATGATGATGATTCTTTAGCTTTAAGTATTGTTCAGAGACGATTTTGGCTGGCAGGAAGTACTGCTGAGAAAAAAAATTGGCGCTTTGATGGCAAGCTCCACATTCTCTGCCCTTTAATCACTGGAAACAGTTATTAGCTGATGTTGTAACAATGGAGCTTTCTACAGCTAGATTAAATGGTGCAAACTATCAAACAATAGATAGCTGGAACCAACAATGTGCATTGTATGCCTGTACCTGTGCCTATATTCCAAAGAAATAAAATATATGAAAAAAAGAAGAAAAAAAACTCCAGTGAAAACTTAGGATACAGTGTTCTGACAGTCCAAACACAGACACATGTCTGTACATGGTAGGTTGTTTGATTTGCATGTGCATCGCCCCTTCATGCATTGTGTTTTTTTGCAGGAGCAGTATACAAGTTCCAGGATTGCGACTGGGGCTGGAGGAAGTGACATCCAGTCAATCTCGAAGAAATCTCTGGACTGCTGATCACCACATGGGAACTGTATTGAGAGACATGAGCACAGTGAAGCAATAGTCGGGTGTCTGCTTCCTCCTGTATTGAGAACAGTGTTTGTAGTGGTAACACCTCCACCCCTGTGCCACTGCTGTTGACTCTGATGACATGGCACTCAGACCCATGTCCAACTATCAACGTGATGTCTTGCATTACCTCTTTGCTGGATTTTGACCATGTCTCAAATAGAGATTGCTGTAGGTTTTCTTTGTTTTCGCCACAAGCTAAGAACTTGGACCATTGTTTTGGTGTTTTCTGGTCAGCTGAATATATTGTAGTCAGCTGACATCCTCTTGCTGCTCGTCGGTTTCTCTCTGCGTTCTTTATGCTCAGTGTTTTGTACGTGTCGGGGACAAAATGCACCACTTTGGATTGACTTGCTTTGGCTGGGTTGATGAGGTTCAATAGTATGCTGTTTGCAAATCTTCCAAATGTATCCTGAGGTTTCATTGCCTGTATCAGAGCCATTGCATCACACACCCAGGTTGAGCCATCAGGGACTTCAACTGTGGCGGGTGGATTTACTGATCCCTCGAGAAAGTGCTATCAGTTTTCACCATAGAGCCATCCATGTTCGCTATGGCTGCAGGGAAGGGTCCCAGACTGTAGACTAACATTTCCCCGATGTCAATCTTCCTGACTGTTCCCACCACTATAAGCCTGGCGAAGAGGTCTCGGTCTGCTTTCAGGGCCATCTCCTTGCCTCTCACCTTGGTAACACTTGATGTTGCTGTGTCCTTGAAGGTTTTGAGTTTCATCTTTTTTACAGGAGCATGGAAGTCCACCTCATCTGTTAGGAGACGTTGTTTAAAGAAATCGCCAAATGACTTCTCACTGTACTAGTTACACATTACACACATACAAATGACAATAACACTATGTAACAACCATGCACTCACAGCACACACATCCACACCAGGGGCGTTTTTAGGGTTAGAAAACATTGGGGGCTTCAGCCCAGGGGGGTGGAGGGGGGGGTCACCCCCCCTTTTTTTTTTTTAAGCACAGAAATACGCAATTTTAGATTAATTAGAGATGAATACTGAATAACTAGAATCATTAGAGGTTCTCAAAGTGAGGTCCAGGTCCATGAGAGGGATATGGGCAGTCCCTAGAAAATTCAAAGTTAACAGGACCAAATCATCAGTTTCTTATTTATTTATTTATTTAGCCAGATAAAACATTGATCTGGTCCAAGAAGCCCCAACAGGAGTACAAATATACATATATACACATATATATACATATAATATATATACATATACTGTACATACATACACATATACACCAATAACAAAATAAAAACACAGTTAATTGTAGATACACAATCAGGTTTAAGCACTATAAAAATGCAGCAGGTGAGTTCACCTGTCTTCAACCAAAATGGAAGGAGAGTGAAGTACTGTACACAGAGAACATGAAAATATACAATACATTCACCAAACACTACACAAGACAACCAATGATGCAGACTGATGAAAATATACATTTTCTCCCATTTTCCCAAATCAGTCAACATGGAGAATCACAACAAAAAATTATCTTGCCAGGTCCAGCTAGGCAAAGAGATAATGTCTAGTATTTTCTGTTTACATTTTTTCAAAAAAAAAATTGTGTTACTGTAATTTTAACCTGTACTGGATACAGTATTTTATGTTTGTCTGATATTTGCTGAGCTTACAGTGTTATGCACATAGTAGCATGAAAACTGGGACATGTATTGTTGTGATTCTCCATGTTGAAATGTTGACTGATTTGGTTATATGGAGAGAAAATGTTATTTTTTTCATCAGTCTGCATCATTGATTTGGGTATATGTAGATAAATAAATTATATTTTCATCAGTCTACAGCATTGGTCTTGTGTAGTGTTTGGTGAATTTATTGTATATTTGCACATTATCTGAGTACTTCACTTACAGTACTCTAATCACTGAGAAGTAGAATTGCTAAATGTGTTTTGGGTTAAGCACAGCAGTGTGTGTAACTGGTTCAAACAGAATTAAGTCATTATGTAACGTGTGTTTCATATGGTAACAAAATTAGTGTATGGTTTTGACAAGTGTTTAATTTAGCAAAGGATCTGAGGTGTTCTGATAATTGTGTGTGTGGTTGTGCTAATTGTGTGTTTTGAAACACCGGGCCCCGTTTTCAAAATCATGCTTAGGCAATCGAAAAAAAACTATTGTGTGTTTCATTATATACATATGTTTCAGTCTTCTCATTAAAAAAAGATTCGATTTTTGGGTCTTTTCCTGCCTTTGGTCCGCTTTGCATTCACATCACAAATGAACCGCAGCAGGGTTCACTTGCAAGAGTGAATGAGCTTTCACACCACCCCAAACCAACCGGACTATCCGAGGTTCGATTAAAGCTTATTATAGGACACTGGACATGGGTATGGATGGCTCCAGGTGCTGCTGCATTAAAGTGCACATCTTCAATATCTGTACTATTTAAAAGCACAGTGCAGGACACACTCAAAGGTTATCGCACATCAGAGATGGCAGTGGACATGTATGACAGGACAAAGGCCATATGTAATGGCCTTTGGATTGAGGAACATACTACCAGCCAAAGGAGGAAGCAGAAAAGGATGGACGAGTATGTAGTTGAGTCATCTTGTGGCACAAGCTCAGACCTCAGCTCAGGAGATCAGCTGAGACAGAGACTGTTCTATCCAGTCGTCGACAGAATGCTGCAAGAGCTTGAGAGCAAGTTCTCATGAGTTGGATAACAATTTATGAGAGGCATACAGGCATGTTATCCAGCCTCAGACCAGTTTCTCTCAGTGGAATTGCTGCAACCCCTCGCCACACATTACAATATCCAACTATTGCCAGAGGAGATCACAGTTGCAAAGTGTTTCCTGGTCAGGACAGGCAGAGATGCAGTCCCTACTATCCAAAGTGTCTTTTCCCTCCTGGATGATAATAATAATAATAATGCATTTGATTTATAAGGCGCCTTTCAGGACACTAAAAAAAAAGTCCACAAATCGGTGAATGAAAGAATTATAGGATCAAATGAAAACTACTTACTAAAAATGTTTAAAAGTACTAAAAACCAACAAAAAATACCAAACACTAACAAACATTCAGCACAGACAATGGGGATGCTGACATAAAAAAAATAAAAAAGTAAAAAAAAAAAAATAAAAAAAAAATGTAAACAATTTTTTTTTTTTTTCGATCCGGGGCTAGGAGAAAAACATCCGGGGCTAAAGCCCCGGAAGCCCAGGGCTAACGACGCCACTGATCCACACGCACACACTCACTTTAAACAAACAACTCACTGCAGCACCCACTTTAGAACACCTAAACACACTTTATATTTATTGGCAAAGAATTTGCACTACAACCCATACCTCATTACACCTTACTGTAAATTGTACCTCATCCCATTTCTGCATTGTACTGTATAGTATATATTGAACACTTGTCTACGTACTTGACTTCTATTTTATACTTATCTATTTTTATCTAGCACAATCTCTGGAGCAAAACAGAAAGAAGCATTTTATATAAAAGTATTCTGTACTTCTGTATGACAACTAATAAAGAAACTTGAACATCAAACAATCAACATTCTGTTCTCTATGCCAGGCTAGATCTGACATTGACTCATGTTACAGGATTAATACACACTTTATACACAAATTGCATATAGCATTCTCTTTGGTAGCATTCATTCTGTGTTTATTGTGTCATACTGGGGAATAATATTAATATTATTATGTCCTATTGGGGACATAATTTTAAATTCTGAGCAATTCAATCGTTTTTTTTTATAGAGGACGTCTGACATTGATTGAAAACGGTTAACAGATTGCAGAATGGGTACAATACAGTACAGCTCAATACACACAATTGTTAAGGGGATGCAGACCAGAGAGACTTTCGTGAGAGACCAACAAAGTGAGGTATGTAATACATTTCGAATCAAATTGTGGTCGGTTAGATCTAACGTTAATATCACGTTATCCATCTAATGGATAGCAAGCTCACCTGACGTCGGTATAGCTTGCGAAATACAATCTTATAGTAAGAAACAAAACACAAGTTGAACATAGTTTTGAACGTTTTATTACAATAGTATTTAGGTCGGACCGTCGGATAGATCGAACGTTAATATCACGTTAACCATCTAAAGCTCATCTGTGACGTCGTTATGGTTAATACAGTGCGAAATACAATCTTATATAGTAACAAAACAATACACAAATTGAACATAGTTTTGAACGTTTTATTACAATAGTATTTACTGTCTCATGTTGTGTATAATCAGCTAGCGTTCCAGTCAGATCCATTCTCCGTTGTTCTTGTTGACAATTTTGGGGTCCCGAAATCCCGTTTCTGTATCCTGATTGGTTTCAAGTTTCTTTAATAGTTGTCATACAGAAGTACAGAATACTTTCATACAAAATGCTTCTTACTGTTACGCTCCAGAGACTGTGCTAGACAAGATAGTATCAAATAACATAGTATAGCATGTAATTTAGAAGAAGAAAATGAGGTCACAGTGTTCGGTATAGACATAATTATGTACAATGTTCTGAGTTACCATATAATATACAATACTATGCAGTGTACTGGTTTATCAGCTAGAGGTGTCCAAAGATATGCATGAGCAAACATTTAATTTAAATGTAAGATTACGAACACAGATGACCAACACACGGCTGGCCAACAAACGTATTTTGACTCAACATAATAACTAGATATCACACACAAAGAATTGTGTAGTCTGCCAACATGGATCAATCAAGTTCACTTTAGACAGACTCGGCCTCCCATCTATGACAACAAACAGCCCTGTCTCACTCGTTTTTATCTGGAAGGCGTCGGTGGGTTGACCGCCATGAATTACCCTGCAGGTCATCCCCTCATAGGAGTTCCTGATGATATTTCTGTACTTCTCTGGCACTGCGTAGTGTCTGAGTAGCTTCCAGAGGGTCTCTCTATTCACGCTGTCGAAAGCCTTTTCGTAGTCTATGAAATGAATGAATAGGGGTGAATTCCACTCTAATGACTGCTCCAGTATTATCCGCAGTGTTGCAATCTGGTCTGTGCAGGATCTGTTTTTGCGGAAGTCCGCCTGGTGGTCTCGTAGCTGTGGGTCGACGGCGTCCTTCATCCTGTCCAGTATAATCCTGTTGAATACTTTTCCTGGGATGGAGAGTAATGTGATCCCTCTGTAGTTTGCACATTGGCTCAGATCTCCTTTCTTCGGTATTTTGACGAGGTAGCCCTCCTTCCATTCTGATGGGATGTGTTCTTCTTCCCATATCTTCTTGAAGAGAGGATGGAGCATCTCATTAGATAGATTTAACTTTTCGATTTGGTCAAGTCTATTCCGAGAGGGTGACCATTTTAGACAATTTTAACCATGGGAATTGTAGTTTCTTTGTGGCCATTTTGTAATAGACATCGCTAGCTGTCGATCAGTGTTGGAATTTTTCAAAACGACACTTCCTGTAAATTTCTATGGGGTTCAAGGTTCAAAGTTCTGTATGGATTCTTTCAATAACTGTTAATATTCGGGATAATTCTACCACAAAAAGTTACGTTTTTGACAAATATTGAAACGCAGTTAGTTTCTCCTCCCTATTGTTAGCATGTAGCGACCAAGGTACCCATGTACATGTCAAAATACTTCCCAAAGGTCAGTGAATACCACGATCACAACACCAGGGGGAACTCCACAAATCATGTTAAATCCAGATTCGGCTCAAACAAGGGACTAAACACGTTTCGCAATTATGCCACCTCAATGTGGAACGCCCTACCCAAAGCTATAAAGGAATGTGAATCACTACCCACTTTCAAAAACACTCAAAGAACACCTACGGGAGACTGCAATTCGATACTGGCCCCTACAAATGTCCTAACCCAGTTGTACAGTAAATGACCAAGTATGGCTTTGTCAGTATTCCAATGTGCAGTGTACAGTGTCCCCCACCCACCCCCTACCCAACACCCCCCCCCCCCCCCCCCAACCTACCCAACCTCCTCCAATGTACAGTTTCTACGTCAAATGTATATACACTCTTTTCTTTTTGTATCACAAACAGTACTGTATTTGCAAATCTGGTATGTCATAAATGTATAGATGTAGCAGTACTGTATCTGTATGTCGTGTGTGTCATATGTTATGATTAATTGAAAATTCAATCAATCAATCAATCAGCAACAATTAGATCTGAAATTAGTTTCAAAATGGATGAACTGTGATGAAAATAAAAAAGTACAGTAGATTTCATTATCTGTTCTTATGCACGCCTGGTGATAATAAATCCAAATTGAACTCGGGCATTTGAAAGATAATATATGTATATATATATATATATATATATATATATATATATAAATGTGCGAATTGGCTATAATAAGGTAATTTATAAGCCTCCTATTCTATAATAATATTTCAAATTGCATTGGTCCGGATGGGAGAATTCAGTACTGTATGAATGAATGAATGAATGAATGAATGAATGAATGAATGAATGAATGAATGAAAACTTTATTTAACAGATTGCAGAATGGGTACAATACAGTACGGCTCAATACATACAATTGTTAAGGGGATGCAGACCTGAGAAAGACGTTTGTCTTGTTTCCATCAGGGTCCCCCATTTTCAATTCATATAGACATATATGACATACATGACATACAGATAGTCAGTACTGCTACATCTATACATTTATGACATACCAGATTTGCAAATACAGTACTGTTTGTGATACAGAAGGAGTCAAGAAAAGGGAGTATATACATTTGACGTAGAAACTGTACATTGGAGGAGGTTGGGTGGGGGGGGTTGGGTACATTGGGATATTGACAACCATACTGGGTAATTTACATTGGAGGTGGTTGGGGGGGGGGGGGGGGCCGGGGGGCACACTGTATAAACAAGTAACACTGTACATTGAGGGGGGGGGGGGAGGAGACACTGTACAAACAAACACAATTGTACATTGAACTATTGACAAAACCATACTAGGTAAATGACTGTACATTGGAGGGGGTTGGGTTAGGATATTTACAGGGGCCAGTGTTGAATTGCAGTCTCCCGTAGGTGTCCCTTGAGAGAGGTTTTGAAAGTGGGTAGTGATCCACATTCCTTTACAGCTTTGGGTAGGGCGTTCCACATTGATGTGGCATAATTGCGAAACGTATTTAGTCCCTTATTTGAGCCGAATCTGGGTTTAACATGATTTGTGGAGCTCCCTCTGGTGTTGTGATCGTGGTATTCACTGACCTTTGGGAAGTATTTTGACATGTACATGGGTACCTTGGTCGTGTAGTGTATCTTGTAGACCAGGCCCATTGCAAGTTGTTGTACTCTGTCGTCTACTCTAAGCCATCCTAGGTTGTCAAAGTGGGCAGGGGTGAGGTGGGTTCTAGGAGTAAGGTCAAGCAGTAGTCTGACCAGTTTGTTTTGAGATGTTTGTAATTTTGTTTTTAGCGCCTTTGAGGTGCTTTGGTACCATGAGGTGCAAGCATAGTCGTAGTACCCCTGAATGAGTGCTCCTGCCAGAGTCTTCAGGGTGTTCTTGTTTACCAGAGAGGAGATCCGGTACAAGAATCGAGTTCGTTGGTTGACTTTTTTTATTACATTGGATGCCATTTTGTCACAGGAGAGATTAGCCTCTAGGATGGAACCCAGGTAGGTAATTTCATCTTTCCTTGTGACAATATTGTCACCCACTGTAACTGAGAAGCCGTCGGTCTTGCTGAGTTAGTTATTTGAACCGAAGAGAATGGACTCTGTTTTGCCCATGTGTAATGATAGTTTGTTATCAGCGAGCCATATGCAGATTCTGCCTAGTTCCGAGCTGAGGGTTTTTTCAACCTGTAACTTGTTCTTGTCAGAGACCAGCAGGGCTGAGTCGTCCGCAAACAGGAACAAGTTGCAGTCACAAGCTGACGACATGTCATTTGCATAAATTAGGAACAGTAGCGGTCCTAGTATGCTTCCTTGTGGAACACCACAGCTCACTGTGAGGGGGGGGGATAGGGTACCGTTTACCTCCACCATCTGTTCCCTCCCCTCAAGGTAGGATTGCATCCAGCTCACTGATAGACTATCAAAACCAATTGCTTTTAGCTTGTCAATCAGAATGGAGTGATTGACCGTGTCAAAGGCCTTTTGTAGGTCCAGCATGACCATGCCGCAGTATTTGCCTGCGTCCACCTCTTGTTTGATGTGGTCATTCAAATAGAGAAGGCATGTGTCAGTGGAGTGGGATGTTCTGAAGCCAGATTGGAATTCGTAGATTAGATTTTTTTCCGCTAGGTACTTTTCGACCTGTTCGTAGACTATTTTTTCCATGACTTTCGAGATGGAGGTGAGAATAGAAACAGGGCGGTAGTTGCCTGGGTCTAATTTGCTGCCCTTTTTGTGCAGAGGGGTCACCCTCGCAATTTTGAAGTCCTTGGGGACGTGTCCCTGTTTTATGGAGAGGTTTATTATGTGTGTGATGATTGGTGTGATGGCGGCTGCTGAGTCTCTGAGGAATTTGGAGGGGATGTTGTCATGGCCAGTGGCCTTGTTAGGTTGGAGGGCGCTCAGTTTATTGAGTACCTCATCTGTTGTTACCATTTCCAGCTTGAAGTCGTCCTTGCGGACCCCTAGGTTTTTGTAGTAAGCTACTATGTGTTCTACCCCATAAAGCCCTGAGTGGGAGGGTAGTTTGTTTACCAGTGTTGTGGCTATGTTTGTGAAGAAAATGTTTAAGTAATTGGCTACATCCAGCTTGTCTGTGATGAGCGTGTTGTCCGTTTTTATGTTTATGTTTGAGAATCTGGTTTTAAGTTTTTTACTGCATCCTAGTTGATTATTGAGTAATTTCCAAAGTTCACATGGTTTGTTTTTGTTTTCCTCAGTTTTGTCATTGATGAAATTCTTTTTTGCAGTTTTGATCATGGAGTTTACGTCGTTTCTTAGTCTGTTTCTTTCTAGTTTGAGTTCAGTCACGTGGGCTTGGAGTTCACTGCTCGTGCTTTTAGTAAGCTTTGACTGACTTTTACGAAACTCAGAGCATTTTTTGTCTCTGGTTTTCATAGCGGCCAGTATTTCGGAGTGCATCCACGGCTCAGCGCGATTTTTTACCCTGGTGGTTCTTAGGGGGGCCATGTCGTTTAGTATTGCTGAGAATTTGGTTTTGAAACCAAGCCATGTTTCGTCAACCAGTGTACCATTGAGTTCATCTGACCAGTCCAGACTCTCCAGTTCAAGGTTGAAGGCCTCGCTAGAGTAGGTTTTGAGGTCTCTAGATGTGACCGTTTTGTGGCAGCCAGCCTTTTGTTTTAGTTTTTTTCGGGTACAGAATATCATATAATGATCACTTAACCCACATGCTATAACCCCTTTATTTGAGATCTTGGACTTGTCGGAGGTCAGAATGAGGTCAATGGTAGTCTGAGTTGATTCACATACACGTGTGGGTTGGGTGATTAGCTGGCTGAGGCCATGCAGATCACAAAACCTACTGAAGGCCTTGAAGACGGGTGCATCTTTTCGTTGCATATCCGTGTTCCAGTCTCCAATAAGAATTTTGTCTACATCCTCAACTCCAGCTAAACACCCATCCAGTGTATCATAAAAGCCACTATGATCTGGCGGCCTGTAGACTGTGCCAACCAGTAGGGATTTTGCCCTTTCGAATAGGATTTCCACCCATACAGTTTCAATTGATTTATGATTCAGGTCATTTCTGTTGATGAATTTGGTGTCCTTGTGTATGTACATACAGACACCACCTCCATGTTTGTTCCTATCATTCCTGATTATTGAGTAGTTCTCAATCTCTATCTCTGGATCTTTTACAGAATCGTCGAGCTTAGTTTCTGAGAAGCACAGTATGTTTGCCTTACCATTTATGAATATTTGTTTGATTTCATCCAATTTGTTTTTTAAGCTGTTAATGTTAATGTGAAAAATGTTCAGTCCATTGGCGTTGGTTATTTCATTGATGTTGGCAGGTTCGAAGTATTGTTCGTTTGTGATCTGTTCCTCTGTGTTGTTGTGGGTGGGAAGGGGGGAGGGGGGGGTCGGGTCCCGCGCCGTGCTGGAACAACAAAGAAGGGGGGAGGGGGGGGGTCGGGTCCCGCGCCGTGCTGGAACAACAAAGGAGGGGGGAGGGGGGGGTCGGGTCCCGCGCCGTGCTGGAACAACAAAGGACTCGTTCCTGGTTGTTTTCGTTGTTAGCTCTGCTAGCTAGCCGGCTATCGGGCGTCGAGATGTTTACATCCCGCGTCGAGATGGTCGTCATGGTTTCGACCCTCGGTTCACCTCCTCTCGTCACTGCCTCACGTGTGCTCGTCTGCTGTGGCGTCATTGGGGGAGCTTCGCCGCCCGCGCTGTGGATGTAGCCACAGGTTGCGTTGTTGATGCTGTTAGTCGCGATGGGAACCTCCATCGCTTCTTGCTGTAGTCTCTGGTTCCGTGTCATTACGGGACCAGGGTTCTGATGTATGTCACCCGACATGAGCAGATATAATAAAAACATTGATCTCTTATTACACTTGCCTGCCAGGGGTAATTTCTTTCGTTCCGGATTTGCAGTAAGTACTGCGTGGATCGCCGTGGCTCCGAAGGCTGGATGTTTCCTCTCCGTGCCCGTTAACAAGTAGAAGTCGCAATGGGACTGCTGATTTACGTTTTCGCTACCCTCCACTTCTGTCTGGAGTTGCTGCTTGAGTTGTGAATTCAGGTACAAATCCATAATCCACAGGAGGGAAAGTAGAAAATGCGCAAAGTACTTTTTTGTTGTTGCTCTGTTGCGTTGGTTACGGGAGCTACGTAAAATGCGACCGTCCATGTTGAAGCCGGATGTAGTTAGGGTTAGGGTATCTACAGAACCTTCCGTTTAATCATCTTCCCTTTATTAATTTCCTTAGATTCTTTTGTACACATGATCTCAAGAAGGTACTGAACTGAAACTGAAAAAATAATGGGACCTAATCATGTAAATCTGATTAGCTGGAATGTGAAAGGTATTTCAAACAAAACGAAAAGATATAAAATTATTACATATTTGAAATCCCTATCATGTGATTTGGCAATGCTCCAGGAGACCCATCTGAATGAAATAGAATCAGTTAAATTGAAACAAAGATGGGTAGGTCAAGTGTTCTCACGTGAATATACTTTTTACTCCCACGCTAATTCATATTCCAGGATTGACTATTTTCTCTTCTCACAATCCTTGGTGGGTAATGTAATTGATTGCAAAATTCATAACATACTTTTATCAGACCATGCGCCCCTGTCAGTCCTTTTTACTCCTGCTGTAATTAACAATAAAACCAAACAATGGAGATTTAATAACTCCTTATTGAAAGATCAAGTTTTTGTGTCTATGATTGAGGAGAAAACACAGGAGTACATTAGTATTAATCTTACATCAGTCCAGTCAGTGCAGACTGTATGGGAGGCTTATAAGGCAACCTGTAGGGGCTGGATTATAAGCTACTCAACAGCTAAGAAAAAGGAAAAAATGGCAAGGAAACATGGTCTGATTACTGAACTTAAGTCCTTGGAAACTAGTCATATGTTGGACCCTGACAATTTAGAACTGAAAAAAGCAGTGTTGGTTATAAAAACAGAATTACAAGCAATTCTACATGAGGAAAATGCATTTGCCCTCTTTCAGTTGCGTCGAAAATATTATGAATCTGGCGATAAGGCTGGTAAAATGCTTGCTCTCAGACTGAAGCAGCAAGAAAATCGTCAATCAATCTCTAGCATATATGATGAAGATGGCTCTCTGATTTGTGAACAACTTCAAATCAATAAAGCATTCACTAAATTGTATAGCACACTGTATAAATCAGAATGTTGTACGAGTGAAGAGGAAATGGAAAACATTTTCAGAGATATAAATCTCCCAACCCTCTCTGAAGAAGAAAGGGAATCACTAGATACACCTATCACGGAAAATGAAATTAAATCAGCTATCAAATCCCTCTCAACCGGTAAAACACCGGGTGATGATGGTTATACAAGTGAATTTCTTAAGTGTTTCCAAGTCACTCTTACACCACTTCTAATATTGCTGTTTAATGATATAGTGGCCAATCAATCCATGCCGCTAACCATGCGGCAAGCTACTATTTCATTGATTCCAAAACCTGGCAAGGATCACTTGCAAATGTGTAATTTCAGACCTTTGAGTATTTTAAATAATGATTATAAGTTGTTTGCGAAGGTCCTTGCAGGGCGATTGGAAAATGTTATAGCCTCATTGATTCATATTGATCAGGCTGGCTTTGTAAAGGGTCGTTTAGCTTCAAATAACATGAGGAGGCTAATGCATGTCATGTCAAGGGCGCTGGATGCTGAGAAAGCCTTTGATCGAGTGGAGTGGAAATATCTGTTTTATGTACTACCTAAATACGGATTTGGTCCGGTTCTCATGAACTGGATAAAGGCACTTTACCATGAACCGGTTACGTCAGTCAGAACAAATGGTATAAGGTCTGATCCATTCCATCTCTATCGATCTACCCGCCAAGGATGTCCGGTTTCACCGCACATTTTTATTCTTTCCCTCGAACCACTTGCCTGTGCTATACGTGCTCATAAAGAAATCAGTGGTATTCGTATTGGTAGTTGTGAGTATAAGGCCAGCCTGTTTGCTGATGACATATTATTAACACTAACAAATCCTAGCCATTCCATCTCTCAAGTGCTAAAGCTTATAGATACATTTGGTAAATGTTCGGGCTATAAAGTGAATTATAGTAAAAGTGAAGCTATTCCACTTAACAACCTAACTTTTCAATCACATCTGGGTTCTGCTCCTTTCAATTGGAAGCCAAAAGGAATTAAATACCTGGGAATTAAAATCCGATCTCCCATTGAAAAAATGGTTGAGTTAAATACATCTGACCTTTTAAAGAATATAAAGGAGGACATCAAAAGATGGACAGTCTTGCCTTTATCCCTTTGGGGCAGATCTGATATTATAAAAATGAATTTGTTACCAAGGCTAGCTTTTTTGATGTCCTCTATACCTTTAAAGTTCCCTCCTAGTTGGTTCAAAGAAATAAACAAATTATTTTCTGGCTTCCTATGGAACAACAGAAAACCTAGAATCAGCCATAAAAAACTTATAAAACCAAGAAATAGTGGAGGAATAGGACTACCAGATATCCACCAATATTACATAGCATATAACTCAAGATACCCCTTGCAGTGGGCTTACAATGGTGTGAGACAGATTGGCAGCTGGGAATGGCTTGAAGAACAAATTATAGAAGAACATAACAAAGATCTATCTCTTTCAATGTTGTGGTATAACCCAAAAATCACTCCCAGACTGGACAATCCGCTTTTAGAATTTTCATGTGAGATAGTGAAAATCTTACATAAACGCCTGACCTTTAGTGGATATTCCTTACCATCATGTCCATTATGGAAAAACCCTTTGCTCTCTGCAGGAGGTAAACTCCTTAAAAATAATGTATGGCAACAACATAATATAACACAGGTGGGCCAAGTGATCAAAAGGGGAAATATGATACCTTTTAATGAACTTAAAACACAGTTTGGGCTGAAAGACACAGAATTTTTTATCTTATTTACAAATACAATCAGTTATTAAATCATTGTTGTCTAAAGGCATAGCTATAGGAACAAACGGAGTCATGGAAGAGACATTAAGGGGAATTACAGGCAGGAAAGGCATTGTTTCTGCAATGTATAAACTATCATGTTCAACCACCCCTGATACCAATACCCAAACTAAAGTCCAATGGGAGCGAGACATGGGTATATCCATATCTGAAACACAATGGGAAGCAGCACTTAGGAATAGTACAAAAATATCAAAATGTGTTAGATATAAAATTATACAATTAAAGATACTACACAGGGCCTATATAACACCCTGTACATTGAATAAAATGAATCACACCCTACCCAAATTGTGCTGGCATGGGTGTGGAGTAGAGGGTACGCTCATGCACTTGCTGTGGCACTGCCCACTTGTTAGGAAATTTTGGTTGGACATTGCTGAGGACCTGTCAGTTACTCTCCAAATTGACATTAATCCTTGCCCTATAATGTGTATATTGGGTGTAAAAATGGACACTGCTCAAGCAAAGATTGTAAATAATACTGTAGCACTGGCTTTTCTAGCATGCAAACGGATTATTTTAATGAACTGGAAAGAACGCAAACCGAACTGCTTCAGTATGGAGAACTGGCGCAAGGACTTCATGGACTTGCTATCGATGGAACAGGCTGCTCTGTCTCTTCAAGAGAGTGATAGGCCCGATGGCCTTCAAGGTCCCCTGAACTTTATTAGATCACTATCTGGAATAAGTTTGTCTACTGAACCTTTGTAACGCTCTGCAACCCCCCCCCCCCCCCCCCCCTCGCCCCTTGTTGTTATTGTTATTATTATCATTTCTTGTCTTGTTTTGTTGTGTATGTATTGTCTTGTTTGAGAAAAATAAAAAACTTTAAATATCAAAAAAAAGAAGGTACTGAACGAGATCAGTGGCCGTTTTTAATGTTTGGTCATTATTAGCATGGTGTTATTCACTGTCAAAGATGCAAAGAAAAATCATAATTCATATTCTCCTTTGTTTCATCACAATTTAAGCAAGCCTAGTAATACACAATTTCAGACACTGAATACATTCCCTGAGGTCCGTAGATGTCCCTAAATACCAAGAATATGCAAATGGACCTTGTAGAAGTGGAGCAATATTCCATTTACCGGTCTACAGAGGCTACTCTGAGAGGAATAAACAGCCAGGTCCGTCTGGGGACTCCATACCAGTGCCCGAGTCCTTCTAGGTCAAGGTCATGGATTCATATTTGTCCCATGGGGCGAACTCTGCATTCTGATGTGTTTCACAGGCTCCTGTGTGTCCCAAGACGTCAATATGGACACAAAGAACACATTTGATGGCAGGAACGGTCATCCAGTTGGGCCCGGATTATGCTCACACACGAGCGAAACATATAGCACCTGACGGGTGCGCCGACACGCACTCTACTCCATGTGCCAAAAATGACAGCATCCGGTGGAGCGCCAGACTATAGCCACTTGGACAGGCTCCAATCCAATTCACACCTTCACTCACAAAACCCATTTGAAATACTTTGAAATCTGCGACGGAGCCTGTCTGAACGGGGTAGGTGTGGCCTCGCAACAGTGGGTTCTGTGAGTTTTTCCAAAGTGGCAGCAAATTGAGAAATCATGAAAACACATAGTCCTCAGACTTAACAGTGACCCCGTCTTGAGAATAAACACAAAAACAAGTTTATTTTTGTTTAGAAAATAAAACAGAAGACATGGTTTGCGCCCTTTGCTGTTTGCACTTTTTTCTTTAATCCGTAGCTCAGGAATGGAAGGACCCTCCGCCCCACAGCTGAAAGGACACACTCTCATAAGATGTTAGGTGTATAATTGTATGTCCCCCTCCCTCCCACTTGTGATACCCCCCACACCTACCATAGACAGCCTATTGTTCTCCAATACTCAAGTTGTTTACCCTCCTCCATTGATCAACCCCTTTTGTCCCGATCGTGGCAGGTTTTCAGGGTCTTGAGCAGCCGTAGCCGCCTACCGTGGGGAAGCATTGTGAAGAGGTTGTGACCTGAATGGGCGGGGTCTGCCATGATCTTCCTAGCCCTCCTCAAGGGCCTGGTGGTATGTCGGGACTCAAGAGAAGGAAGGGCACAGTCGAAAACCTTCTCCGCTAAGCCTATCACCCGCTGCAGCTTGGCCATGTCCCTGACCGTGGCCACAGGAAACCAGGTGATGATGGAAAGGGTGGGGATGGACTTAATGATGGAGGTGTAAAACTGAGCCATCATGGTCCTCGGCAGCCTGAACTTCCTCAGCTGAACAATGCAGACGTTTTCTTTTGAAAGTGGTTACAAACGGTTACAGGCAGCCATGTTGGAAGAAAGAACTAAAATAGTGCATTTATGTAGCGCTTTTATCCAAATCGCTTTATAATTTTGTTCCTCACATTCACTCTTACACCGCCGGTGAGGTGCAAGGTGCCAACCTGCTCATCAGGAGCATTTAGGGGTTAAGTGTCTTGCTCAAAGACACCGACACGCTGCCCGGGAACCGAACCAGGAACCTATAATTTACCAGACAACTGCTGTGCCTCCTGAGCCGATGTCACTACACAAACATTACGTGCAAGGCCCCCATTATGAACCCGTGACGATTTCTAAAAGTAGCTCTACGCCTAAGGAAACAGTATAAAACTCATTTATAACTAGAATACATCCAGATTTTAGAAAAGGTACAGAATAAAAGTATTGCTTTGCCCGCAGAAATATATTGATTAACACATTCCCTGCCACGCTTATAGCCATCAATGTTTGATCACTGCCACCAGTCTAAGACTATGGAGATGTTTACCTTCTTTGCAGGGCTATAACTTTTTAAATTGTATTGCTAAATTGACATTACTATGGCCCATTCAACATCGATTATCTATCGTTCAGGATGTAGGAACGTTTTACTTTTTCGTTCATAGATTCATACGAAAATACCGTCTAGAATATAAATGTTTTTATCGTTTTCTGCAGTAATTTCTAGCACGTGAGATATAGGCATAAACGCATATATAGATTATCAACTGCCGTTTGTTGCCGATCCACGCTATATTAAAAATGTCAACTGTACATGATCCTAAACATTATGACTGATCATGCGCGGATGAGGTCGTTTATAATTCCGTGATCGTCAGTAAATGCTTTATGTAGTATGGGTGATATATTGATCAGAGCGGTTTGCATTGATAATAATAAACAAACGGGCTGAAAGTAACGTCAGCGTCCTCTTACCGTTCGCCGATGAGACTGGAGGAGAAAGATCCCACTTATTTGACGGCGATCTCCTAAATCCATTTCCGGTTTGTATAATCATAATAAACGCCCAAAACGTATCGATTATTGCGCTATGGCAGAGATCGCTACACACGGACGTGTGTCTACAGTCCCGCAACAATATGCGAGTGCCGGACGCATTTGCCAGATGCACCGGGATCACAAGAGATCCACTTCCGGATGCAACTCGCCGATAATCCACCAGGCGGCAGTATTGAAGCGTTGCAGAGTTGTGCAGGCTCCCACTGCATCAGACCAGGCTCCGTGAGGGAATTATGAATAACATGGCGAAAAAATTAAATATGATCTCAATAATGGCGTACGCCGTGGAATGGCAGAATTCGCATGAACTTGAAACACGTCGTAAGCCGTTTCCGGCATGGGATGTGTTAACACTTTGATTGCCCAAGCTTAATTCCTTTTTACCTCCTTGAATGCCCAGGGCCACTTCAATGTTAACGTTAATATCGCCTAATCTATGTTTTAAATTATGGCTATGTGTCTAATCTGCCCGTCGCTTATCAAAGACTCATTTTCCAGTCAACATTGTCATAGCAGATTGTTTTTTATCGCTTCATTTCAGTTTTCTAGCATTTTGAAAATCACTCGTTTTCACGGAAAAAATAAGACATTCCATGATAATCGCCTTTTACTGGAATATTCTAGAACGTTGTCATTGTTCGGCCTATTTATGAATCGTTTTCAAATAAATGCTAGATTATCGATAGTATATGTGTGCGCATGCACGCTCGTGCCGCGAGTTGAAAATCGATTATCCTAGTTACTGACCGCTCGCACAGCCAAACAGCAATATCACATAAAAGCTTATATCTCTGTGAAAACGAGTCTGATTATCCTAAGACTGGTAACATAGATTCCTTACCTGAGATCAGATGGTATCCAAATGGATTATTCCAATTCCTGATCGTGAATAAATCGATATTTTTATTGATCCACCGAGTATAGTGTATAAACACATAATCCCCGCTGCTCTGAAACTCCAGAGTGAAACTGGTCGACGGCAGTTGCATGAGTGAGAAGTAAAACGTGGATTCCGTTTTTTTTTTTCTCATTCATTTTCATTGAGTTCAATCCAACAGGGTGAATTACCATCTGGGAGACGATAGGGGGCGCTTTTTTCACATCTGAGCGCCTGGAGTGGGTGATTTTCCAACGGTAGACTTGGTTGATGAAATGTGATTTCAGATCGCCAATTAAAAAAAAAACGAGAAAATACGAGAATTCTCGTGAGTGGGCATTCAACACGTGGGGGGTAAACCCGAGAAAACTCGGGTTGGGCAATCAAAGTGTTAATGAATGTATAATTGTAAAATATATGTTGTTGTTTACATGTTGCAAGCATTTCTCCCCTCCCTACTTCCCATTTCCCCATGTGGAACCTGATTAGATAAATGACTCGCTGGTGCTCTAGACCGACATCTAGTGGCTGAATGTTATCTATAGCTCATTTAAATCAAGACAATGAATCAAGGACAAACAAAAAACTAAAAAACTGTGCATAATTTTGTGGATTTTAATAATCATCAACACATTTATGTACAAAGCAAGCCAAGTCATACCCAATCGACCATAAAAACAAAGGAATCCTAAAATGCATTTTTTTTTTTCTTTCATTAAAATAGCTAAAGATTACATCAGGAATTGGATTCAACAGTAACACACTATAGATACAGAATCACTAGTTTAAACAGAACTTCCACAGACCATCACCACACTCCCCCACAGGCCCGGCAGGGATGCAGTCAGAGAACAACAGAAAACCAGGAGAGGAGAGAGAGAAAACCAGGGCAGGAACTAGAAACTACCGTGGAAACCAGCAGGAGGCGTCTGAAGATCACATCCTTTCCTGGTCGTCCTGTACGCACTAGACAACTTTGAAACCCAATGGGGGAGGAGGATGCATTCAGGGAGAACACGACGAACACCAGTCACGATTACCAAGACGCGGTTCACACAGACGAGCCGAACCCAACCGAGCCAGGTTACCGAGCAAGGTTAGGTTGAAGTGAGTTCTACTGTCTTGGTCTGGACAGGATGCACGTATACCAATTATTCACCCCCGATGAAGATTTTGATGCCGGAATTTTAAGAGTTGGAGCACTAGGGCAGTCAGGTGGCGTAACGGAGATTGCGTTCGTCACCAAACCCCGGAGCGGCTAGATTCGCCTGTTCGAATCCAGCTCACAGCTCCGGGGTTGTCACCAGCTTGGCTGGCCGTTCACACTAATACAATTGGCAGTATTAGAGGGTGGGAGAAGCTGGCGGGGTGGGTCCGGGTCGTTGTAAACAGCGACTCCTACAGTTCGGTCGGGGCGCCTGCTAAGCGCGGATAGGACTTGAGTGGGATAGTGTGATCCTTCCACACGCTACGCCCTCTCAATGAGAATCCGCGCTGCCAGGTGAAAAGAAGCGGTTGATTGGCTGGACGTGTGTCGGAGGAAGCACGTGATAGCCTCCACTCTCCCAGACCGACTGTGGGGGGTAAGTGAGCACCTCGCTGGGCGTGTCCCTCTGTTCTGCCCTCACAACCACGTCGCTGGGCGTGTCCCTCTGTTCTGCCCTCACAACCACCTCGCTGGGCGTGTCCCTCTGTTCTGCCCTCACAACCACCTCGCTGGGCGTGTCCCGTCTGTTCTGCCCTCACAACCACCTCGCTGGGCGTGTCCGTCTGTTTTGCCCTCACAACCACCTCGCTGGGCGTGTCCCTCTGTTCTGCCCTCACAACCACCTCACTGGGCGTGTCCGTCTGTTCTGCCCTCACAACCACCTCACTGGGCGTGTCCGTCTGTTCTGCCCTCACAACCACGTCGCTGGGCGTGTCCCTCTGTTCTGCTCACTTCCCGTTGTGTTTCAGAGGTCGGCATCATAGAGGTGTCAAACAGGCTCAACAACAGAGGCCATTCACATTTGTCCTCCCTGTTGGAAGAGAACGGTCCCCATGTGTTGAAATCTCTCAAATATATCATTACTGGATCTTGTAAACAAGTCACATTGGAACAGTAATACGTTTTTCCTACTCTTAACACGTTTTCTTTTGAAAGTGGTTACCAACGATGACAGGCAGCCATGTTGGAAGAGAACGACACATTGCACACATGGCCTCTATTATGAACAGTATTAGGTTTGTGTTCACATTATTATTCGTATCTGTCCCGTTTACCCGATGCTTTCAGAGTTGCCATAACGCTGACCTGTCTCTGCTGCCGTCGTAACTCAACAGGACAAACGGTTCAATTGGTTTTGGGAGATGCTTCTGGGAGGGAAACTGAAAGACTCATTCGATGGATGAGGAGTAAAGTATACAGTAAAGTATAGTGTGGTTCATTAAAGCACAGTACAGGTTTGTTCACAATAGTAAAAGAGAAACAAACTGAAGTGACTTGTCTTCTATGTTATTACAATGGGAGCGCTCGCCTGCAGCCAATTAACCTCGACAGTCAAATGTGAGCAGTACTGTGACTTAAAGGTAGAATACGTAACGTTGTCAAACAGTGACCTCTAAGCAAAAGAGCCCCGATAGGTATTGCACTTTGTTTACATTAATTTGTTTCGTTGTATTGTGTGGGTTGGGAGTTTAGTAATAGTGTGAACGGCTCCAGACCTCTCCTGAGGTTTGGCCAGCAGCAGTAGCAACACCCCCCCCCCCCAACAACACTTAATAACTCCAACCCACACAGACCAAACGAAAAGAGAGAAGTAAACAAAGTTGCAATATCGTCGTTTTGACGACATTACAGGTACTACCTTTAAATATCAAATTCACGATTCATTACCGATGCCCTACCTTAGCCTGCGGATACCATCGCTGCATCTCTACCCACACTTGAGCCCAAACAGGGTTCTTACACACAATTGGGGAAACTTTCAAACAACCAACTGGTTGGACGCCAAAAATATATAAGTAATCTTATACCTTTATAGTCTAAAAGGTGTGAAACAATCTGCAGTGTATAAAAGTTGATATTCTGTATGTATAGAAACCCTGCCGTTAGGACCCCGTTTAACCCTTTCACTGCTGCACTACCAAAACGGTTAACCCTTTCACTGCGACAATTCACAGCCGGTTAACCCTTTCACTGGCACACGACAGAAGGTTAACCCTTTACTATCACACAACCGACGTGATAGTAACCTTCTGTCGTGTGGCAGTGAAAGGGTTAAGTGTGACGTCTCCACGGCTGTGGTGCCACGGCAAGACGAGTCCACTGTGTCTCAAAGTCCTGCCAACGTCTCAACACCGACTCCTATTCATTTCGTCAAGTTGTGGTCGACGGGGAGGGGGTGGTGGTGAGAGTGAACAGGAATGTTCTAGAACCTAGAAACCAGTGCAGTGTTATATATACAAGTCCAGAACACCCTTTTCCCTTAAAAAAAACAAAAGCATCGAGGGCCTCCTCCCAGAGACCGTCTCTGCTCCGGTGACTCGAAGTCGGGCTTCCGTTAGGAGTTCTCAAAACGACATAATTCTGGATCAATAAGAAAATGACAAAAGAGAGGGAATCGATCACCTGCTGAGGCTAATGGGGATCGACGGTCGATGCAATTTGTAATTGTAGTTTTTCCTTTCGTTTAGTTTTTTCTGAGAAGAGTTTGAAGTGAGTGAGGTCTGTGCGGCGTAGTTTTAAACAGCGAATCGAAGGAAGTGAATCGGTTCGGAGCTACAAAGTAACGTCGACGTGTTCTCTGGAAACTATGGAAACTGATAGTGTTGTTTAAAAAAAGGGACAACATAATAAATCACGGAGAAGCGGACAGTTCACCACGGTGGTTAATAAAGGAACTCGAGATAACGAGAATAAAAAATTAAATTAAAACAACCAGAGCCTAAAAGGAACGGAAATCATCTCAGCATGTGTTAAAAGATGCTTCCGGGAGAAACGCGCCCAGGGCAGTATGGTTTGAGTGACAGCTATGTTGTGAATAGAAATTACGCCCCCCCCCCCCCCCCCCCCCCCTGGATCAATCAGGAAGCAGATATTGCTTATATTGCTTTTCTTTTCTAAACAAAAAAACAATAATAAAAATAATGAACAAAAGCTTAAACTATGAGAAAGACACAGGTCGCCAAATCCAACCCGTTGGGAGTGCCGCTCCAGCAACAGGCAAATTAATTAGTTCCTATTTACATTTCAGATTGTTGGAATTGAACCCAGCCCTTTTAATATAAACAACTCGTCCCTTCAAACCGTCAAACCGTTAAAAACGGGGGGGGGGGGGGGGGGGGGTTCTTCATGTATTTTAATCTATGATGCAAAGGGAGAAATTAAAGTTCATCCTCCTGCACCTCCTGGGCTCATTAAAACATACTACTACCCTTTTTTAACACGAGGATGGACCAGAGGCCTGAAACCTCCTGGCTACAGACCCGTGGTTCAGAACAAGTCTGGTTCTGGTCAACAGGCTGCGTGGTACAGAGCCTGAAACCTCCTGGCTACAGACCCGTGGTTCAGAACAAGTCTGGTTCTGGTCAACAGGTACAGGGCAGCTTGGAAATAACCAGATTTATTCTTAAACGGTAGATTCAGTAACGCCGCCAAACAGTGACCAAAAGGCAGAAAGAGCCCTGCTTGGTATTTTGCACAATTAAAATGTTTTCTTTTTGGTCTGCTGTGTGGGTTGGAATTCAGTAACTTGTTATAGTGTGAATGTCTCCAGACTTCTCTTGGCAGAGCCTGAAGTGAGGCCAGCGGTAGCAACCCCTCCTCTCCCCTTATCCACACTCAACTCCAACACACACGTCAGATCAAAGCACAAAACTGCAATACCAAGCGGGGCTCCTTTGCCTAGAGGTCGCCGTTTGACGTGATTACAGATTCTACCTTTAGTGAAACCAGCATTTTGGGGAGATATAGCCAAGGGTACCGGGGGAGGCACCTTCAAGAAGCAGGATAAGTTAGCTTGATAATAAGGTTATAATAAAAAGGTATCCACCAGAGCTTTTATTGTTAACTTGGTTAACAATACACCCGTTTTCAATCGTTCTAAAATCTACAAGACAAATACATTTCCCATCTCTATAATCTTTGTGACGTCGGTTTTCACTCGACGTCTACATCATGTCCGTGTTCACTTTAAGTTCGGGGGCCGAAGTTCTAACGAGTTTGAAAGTTTTGATTGACAGGCACTTAAGCTTGTTAGGGTTAGGATTTGGAAGGAAATCTGTATGGAGCCTGGATTTGAAGCACGAGGGCACGATAATACGCCTACGGTGCACCCCGTTTGTGGTCTCCATCATCCCCGTGGCACGTCCTGAAAGAACACGTGACAAACATTTCTGGGGGGAGGGCGCTTTCCTTCCACTAGTGCCAAGTACATTAACTAGTGCTCAAAAGCTCCACTGGATGCCTTCACTTTTCAAGCTTCGTTCAGGATGATAGTCGGTGTGGCCGCGAGACACGCATGATAACCAATATCCAAATTCAACTAGGGAAACAAGTTCTTTTTTTTCTCTCTCTCAGCGGTCACAGGGTTACGTGGGTTATCCTGCTTTTTGAAATGTCCTTCGGAGAGGCCTGAGGAAGCAGTCACCATGACAACACAATCCATAGGACAGAGTAGAGAAAAAGTCAAACATATTTATATATATATATATATATATATAAAAAAAAAACATCTTTACAAAAAAAAAAAACACCTCTCGCTAGTTGGCATCCTCTTCAGTCGTTCACCCAGTAGCAACACTGAGGGGTCTGTCGTTTTAAATGTCACTAGTATGTACACCACACGCGGACACGCACACACACACTAACGCTCGCTCAACAGCCAAATTCTACTGTACACACACTCGCGTGTTACCAGTTTCCTCAGTGGTATCAAGTAAGCTCTCTCGCTCGCTCACTCACTCACTCACACTCTCTCTCTCTATCACACACTCGCACACAGCTAAGTGGGGCAGTGGCAGTCGCCGGTGCTCCTGGTGTATTGTAATCATGACAACCAGGGCACACTTCTTCATTGTGACTCGAGTCAGGTGGCCCAACTGCCCCAGGGAACTGTGGGAAGGGTCGGTCCTCCCAGACCTATGGGAGGAGTTACTGTTAAAAGAGAAAGAAAGAGAGATGGAGAGAGAGACAGATGGAGTGTAAAGGAGGAATATAGTGAGTGAGAGAGCATCATCTAGCCTTGTTCTCATCAATAGTTGTAGGAAATAAACATCTGCCCTCCTTACTTCAGGCTTTTTCTACTTTACTGTATTATTATCATCGTTTTTTTTAACTACCAAAGTATCATATCACTGGTATGGGTATATTAGGACTATAGGTGATATGGCCAAGTATCATATCACAATGTATTTCTTAGTTTTGACAGTATTTCCTATACAAATTACAATGTGAAATGACATTTGTTTTAAGTCTTTATTCTGTAATATAATTGTCACAGTGCTGCTTCATATAAAATGCTCCATTTTCATTACTTATTTTTTTTTACAGCTTAACTTAAACGTACACAGTATATATTTATTGACTATATATGTATATATTGTGGACGACGGTATAGTAAAAATCGCATGGATGCATGACGGTATACCTTCATAGTCTATCAGAGTATAATTAACATCCCAGGACAATCGGTTATCATTGCACCCAAATATTCATCCCTACCATGAATCTACAGTTTCCTGTGTGAATTCAGACAGGCAGGCAGTCCTGACTTTGTTCTGACCCATCCATCTACAGTAGAAACTAGGGCTGCAACGATTAGTCGACATAATCGACGATGTCGATTATAAAAAAAATCGTTGACGAGAAATTGTTGCGTCGATTAGTCATAAAAAAAAAAAAAAAAAAATTGTGCACTACCTATCTTTGTGAGAGTGGCTTCTCAGGGTTCCAGACAACATCATAACATGATGATCCCATAGCAAATTTTGGACATTGAAAACATTGTTCCCCTGCAGGAGATGATGATCAGACTAGACACACAATACATTACACACGCACTCCTCTCACTCACACACAGCGATCAGAGTAAGACACACACATACACACTCCTCTCACTCACACACAGCGATCAGAGTAAGACACACACACATACACACTCCTCTCACTCACACACAGCGATCAGAGTAAGACACACACACATTCACACTCCTCTCTCTCACACACAGCGATCAGAGTAAGACACACACATTCACACTCCTCTCACTCACACACAGCGATCAGAGTAAGACACACACACATACACAAATTACACAGTACACACCTCTCACTCACACAGCGATCAGAGTAAGACACACACACAAATTACACAGTACACACACTCCTCTCACTCACACAGCGATCAGAGTAAGACACACACACATACACACACACACGGACTCCTCTCACACAACAGCAAACAAAAGTTATTTAAAGTACACTTCCACTTTAATTTGTATTATTTAATTTATTTATCTTGTTATGAGTGATTGCTGTATTGTTCTTCAAATACATTTTCATTTAAAGTGGCTTAAAGATCCAAATTCAAATGTTTCATGAGTCATTATTTTAATTTGCTATGGGATCATCATGTTATGATGTTGTTGTTTGGTCCTGACAAGAGTCTCAAAGTCTGGGGTGATGGTAGACAAGCAACTCTGAGGTCATGCTCAATGTCCAATCTGTTCCTCTGCTCTGTCTTCAGCTGGTCCAGAGCTGAGAAGCCACTTTCACAAAGATAGGTAATAAAAAAATTGTTGTTTACATTGGTTTTCGATTAGTCGACTAATCGAAAAAATAATCGGCAGATTAGTCGACTACCAAATTAGTCATTAGTTGCAGCCCTAGTAGAAACTATTAAGGTTCTGCTCTGGTTTCTTTAGTGGGAAATACTCCAACAGTACCACCAAACACCACTAGATGGCACTGACTAGATGGCACTGGAGATTCACAAAGACTCTGCAACATCAGGCTTCTTCCTGATGTCTACTGTTATGTGTTCATATCAACCCAGAGGGGAGTTTGAGGGGCGAGAGGTGGTTTAATTTTTAAATTTTTTAAATAAACGTATTTCAGCGTAAGTCTTCAGCGTATTTTATTAACATGGTACACTATGAAGAAATTCTAAACTCAGAAGTAGAAAAAAATGGCACAGTATGTTTTCATAATTGAACAAACAGAAAGGGTCCTCTGAAGCTAGAAAGCTCCTGAAAAGTGAAATTGTCACTGTTTTTTTTTTTTTTTTTTTTACGATGGCAAGATGATTCACGGCACCTATAATGATTTTGTTTTGATTCATGATGCCATTAGAAACTAATTGCAGGCTCAACAAAAAAGTATTTACTGGACTGCAGGGCAAAGGAACGTGCAACACCGTATCAAACGGAAACCCACTGTTTAAAATGACATCCTTTTGTGAGACGTATATTTGCTTTTCAGTCACCCCGATGAAGGCATGGTGCTGAAACGTGTTTGTTTTATTTGTATGAATAAAGAGCATTATTTAAACAAAGAGTTGCTGAATTTTTACCATTCATTTAAACAAAACAGGTGTTTATCACAATAAAGATAAATATGAAAAAAGGATACCATCCAGCAAATTTACAAATATTGAGCCATTTCTCCCCTAAAGTGAGGGTGTGACGGTTCTACATTAATAAGACAAACATGTGGATGTAGGGATGAAGAGACAAACAGATGCATGCATGGATGGATGGATGGATGGATGGGTGGATGGGTCGGCTGGTGGATGGATGGATGGGTGGATGGATGGATGGGTGGATGGATGGGTGGGCTGGTGGATGGATGGATATGTGGGTTGGTGAATGGATGGATGGGCTGATGGTGTTTTTACCGTGAGGATGTCGGTTTTAACTTTCGTCGTCTGAGACGTGGGGTTTAGCGATGGCCATCTCCTCCTTGCTGTTGGCAATCATCTTACATTTCTACAAACACACATTACACACATTAGGGACTTGGTAATTACAGGTTTGTATGTGTGCATCGCTGTTCGCAAATACCTTGCAATATATTTACACACACACAACAATCTGGTGAGCACTGTCTTACCTCGGTCAGTTCTTTGATAGTGTGTATATTAGTCTGCTGAGCACTGTTTTACCTCGGTCAGTTCTTTGATAGTGTGTATATTAGTCTGCTGAGCACTGTCTTACCTCGGTCAGTTCTTTGATAGTGTGTATATTAGTCTGCTGAGCACTGTCTTACCTCGGTCAGTTCTTTGATAGTGTGTATATTAGTCTGCTGAGCACTGTCTTACCTCGGTCAGTTCTTTGATAGTGTGTATATTAGTCTGCTGAGCACTGTCTTACCTCGGTCAGTTCTTTGATAGTGTGTATATTAGTCTGCTGAGCACTGTCTTACCTCGGTCAGTTCTTTGATAGTGTGTATATTGGCTTGCTGGGTGACCTTCCTCTTCACCTCCGCTATGTGGCCCAGGTTGAGGGTGGGGATCGGGGGTGCCAGGCAGGGCGGGGGCTTGTTGGTGATGGTGGGGAGGGGGGCCAGGGGGGGCAAGCCGGTCAGCGCCCCCATGTTGGTTAGGGCGGCCGTCATGGTCGCCGCCGTCATACTCGCCATTGCCGCGCTCATGGTGATGTTCGTCTGCATCATATGCATGCCCGGGATATGGGGCATCCCCATTCCCATTCCCATGCCCATGCCCATACCCATGCCCATGTTAGGCATGTTGGACATGTTGGGCATGTTGGGCATGTTGGGCATTCCCATGCCCATGGGAAGGGGCAGAGGCAGGGGCAGGGAGAGGGGAGTGGGGGATGGGGTCGGCAGGGGCAGCTGGAGGATGGCTTTGGGGCGAAGGCTCTCTGGGATGGGAACCCCGGCCTTGGCGCACATGGCCGCAGCGTTGGCCTTGGCTATCTCCAACAGCTGGTCCTTGTCTGAGAGGGAGGGGAGGAGGGAGGAGAGGAGATGGGAGAGGGGAGGAACAGAGAGAGGGAGGAGAAAGGAGAGTGGACGAGGATAGAGGGGGAGAGAGTAGGAGAGAAGAGAAAAAAAGAGATGAAGAGAGGAGAGGAGGGAGGAAGAAAGATGTACAAAGAATCTAACAAAATGTATTGTCCTTTTATCAAGGTGTGTGTGTAGTGCATGTTTATGTGTGTACTGTGTGCATGTGTGTGTGCTTGTGTGTGTGCCTCCTACCAAGGTCAGTGAGTCGTGGTGGGGTCTTGCTGGTGCTCCTGCGTGTTCGAGACCCAGATCGCCGCTTACTACGGAGGATGAGAACCGGCGAATGGCTGGGCTCCCTCTTCCACCGGTCCCGGCGGTCGAACGACCGGTTCCGGAAAGCCGGCCGCCTCCCCCCTCCACCCCCTCGGCCGCGAGACCTGGACCTGGACCGCCGTCTGCGTTCCAGCGACCGGGACCGCTTGCCCCTGTCCCCCGACCGGGACCCCTTCCGCCTCCCCAGGGAGCGGCTCTTGGATCGCTTGCTCCTGTCGGCGGACTTGGACCTCTTCCTCGCCCGGGCTGGGGGCGTGCGTGTCCGGGAGCGCCTCTTGCGGGCCAGGGAGCGGGACTTGGAGCGGTGGGTCCGGTTGCGCGACTTGGAGCGGGAGGAGCGTCTGCGTCGCGTGTTGGAGCGAGATCGGCTGGCCCGACGCCTGCGGGCCGCGCTGGGAGACTTAGACCTGTGCTTCTTCACTGGAGATTTGGACCTGTGGGAGAGGAGGTTCAGCATCCATCATTAAACTGAACAGAGGCCCTTTCACAGGATGGTTAGAGAGCGCTGTGCTTCCATGTCGCAGACCCAAGTTGGATCAGGGTGTTCTCGCCGCCACAAATGAACAAAATATAAGGATACGTTCACACCGCAGGCGAACGTGGCCAGAATCTTCAGATCAGATTTTTTTCTTAAAAGTGTGAACAGCACAAATCACATCGAATCTGACCTTTTCAATTAATTCAGATTTGGGCCACTTTCATATGTGGTCCTACATCAGATAAAGGTCTGATTTATTTTTTAACGTTTTAATTCATGCAACTTTTACGTCACTCTAGAGCGACATTCACCACAATTCTGCACTGGCGGGAGTCACTCTGAATACAAACATGGAAGACAGCTGTGATGGAGGTGGTCAGTGGCGGGACAGTGAGGCGTTTACCTTATTTGAGGTGATACTTCTGTACAAACAAAACTTGAGGGGACGTATCATAACCGGTCTGTGTCTCTTTCACCTCCTCCCCATTATCATCTGCTAACGAATTAGCTGGCCTCCATCCACTCATAAATTAAACCATAAACTGTGACTTCAGTGTCCTCCATGGTTACGCCCATCTTCGGTATTGTTCCTTTGCGCATGCGGGTCAGTTCAGGAGCGTGACCAGTTTACCCTGGAATCTGATCTTGGCCACATTTTAAAATATAATAGCCAAACAAAACAACCGGAGCAATACATCAGAATTGAGCACCAAGGCTTGCAGTGTGAACGTAGCCAAAAAAGGGACTCCAGAGTTTGATTCAACCAGACTAAACAAGAGAGGTGTGAAAGCACCCACACACACCTGGACTGCTTCCTCCTAGATGCCGACTTGGAGGTGGATCGTCTGGGAGAGGAAGTGGAGCGCGACGGCCGTTTAGACGTGGACTTTACTGGAGAAGAACGCCCCTCTTCATCAGAGCCCTCGGAGGCCTCGGAGCCATCAGGGCCACTGCCAGCTTCAGGGGATCCAGACCTGAGGGCGACAACCGAGGAGGGTCAACATTTGTCACTGATCCAAATACTCTGTATATATACCGGTATATATATTTAAGAAAATGAATGGTTAACTCCTCTCTTGGAGGCATGACTTTGACTATACAGATTATTATTTGTGGCTTTAATGATAGATTGTTATTTATGGTTAACTCCTCCTGAAGGCGTGACTTAGCTCCTTCCGTGACTGCGATGTGCAAGCCAGGGGCTGGCTTTTTAATATGCAGTCACTCTCAGAAAAAGGTACCCAGCGTACAATTAGGGTTTCACACAGTGACACGCTGGGGTCTGAAAGCTCAGAGTTGCTAATAAACAGTTTAAATCATTGTTATAAAACCAGTGGTACTCAGAGCGAGCCGTGTATTTCCGCCGTTGGTGTCACAGCGCATGCGCACCAGGCAGCCAAATAGCCTGGTGCGCATGCGCTGTGACACCAACGGCGGAAATACACGGCTCGTTCTGTGAGTACCACTGGTTTTATAACAATGATTTAAACTGTTTATTAGCAACTCCGAGCTTTCAGACCCCAGCGCGTCGCTGTGTGAAACCCTAATTGTACGCTGGGTACCTTTGAAATTCATATCTGATATATTTTTTACCCACCCCGAGCTCGGAAGCAGTGCTTGGTGGTCCAAACAAGCCTGGTAGCTACATAGCTGAGAGTGACTGCATATTAAAAAGCCAGCCCCTGGCTTGCACATCGCAGTCACGGAAGGGGCTAGGCGTGACATTGACTATTCAGATCATTATTTATGGTTAACTCCTCTTGGAAGCATGACTTTGATTATACAGATTGTTATTTGTGACTTTGACTATACAGATGATTATTTGTGACTTTAACGATACAGATTGTTATTTATGGTCAACTCCTCTTGGAAACATGACTGACTATACAGATTGTTATGTGTGACTTTAACGATACAGATAGTTATTTATGGTTAACTCTTCTTGGAGGCGTGACTTTGACTATACAGATTGTTATTTTGGTAAACTGTCAAGACTGTAATTAAAAAACATTATGTATGACAAGAAATGCAGATTTAAATTCAGGAGCACAAGTCCAAATGATATTTAAAAGCTCCTCCTAGCACTTAAACCAGATAAACCTTGCAGTGTTGATAATCTGAATGGAAAACTGCTACAAATGTCTGCAAAATTTGTGGCTAAGCCACTATCCCATATATTTAGTTTATGTTTTGAAGAGAGGGTCTTTCCTCAGTCTTGGAAAATAGCTAAAGTAACTCCACTACCAAAGAACTGTAAAGAGCCATTTACAGGTTCAAACAGTAGGCCCATTAGTATTTACCAGTAATAGGTAAGTTATTGGAAGGAATTATTTTCAAGCGGATTAAAAAGTATGAAAACATAAATTCTGAAAATATACACTTTGGCTGCCGTTTTGACAGGGTTAGGGTCTTTACTCTTGACTACATAAAAAAGGCAACATTAATTCATACATTCTGTAGATGGATTTATGGCGTGATATGAATCTCGTACCGGACCGCTCGGGCTTAAGAGGCTGAGTAATGTTGCGTTTCTCTTTCAAATGTAGCCAAGAGAAAAGACCCTAACCCCATCAAAACAGCAGTCAAAGTGTATATTTTCAGAACTATGTTTGTTTACCAATTGAGTTGAAGTGTTATTAGCTAAATATGAGTTTATAAAAATCTCTGCGCAATGCACCGGAAAACGGACGATTTAGACGCGAGAAGAAGCACTCATGAAATCGTTGTAGTCCTAAGAAAGAGGAGACCCAGGGCTTTCGATGGATGTTGAAATTTCATAATACTACACTTCCCAGCTCACACCAGCCGCCGACAACAGAAGTCCAACCATTTTTCACATAATTTTTCTGACGTGATTTTCATGTTTATATCTCACGGGTAGGGATGGGTACCTTTCACATTTGAACCGATACCGGTACCTGTGAATCGAAACCGGTACCCAACGGTACCTTTTTTCGGTACTTTAGTCTCAAGAAATTTAATTTACCTACCTCAGTTAAAAAAAAAAATCAAAACTTCAAATAACTACAATTTCGACAGTTTTCGGCTTGTCATTGCTCCGACTGCTTTGTTGTTGAATCAAGTCAAATCCTAGGTAAGCATATATTGTGCGTGTGAACGTTGACATAAAAAAAAAATCGGTTTCTCACTTGATTCGATACTCTGTAGTACCGACGTGTTTCGGTTCGGTACCTCAAAAGTACCGAATTCGGTACCCATCCCTACTCACGGGTTGAACAAACCTCAACGTTATTGCCATAAAATACAACGTATATCGTTTCTTTATCTTTCTGTGAACGTCTAGAAAGAAATTGCATCAGCTATGGACATTATACAAAAGTAACTGTACTTACAGTAGATTTCATGCATGGCCCGATACATAGATGTATGACTTGTATGTAGGGGTGGGCGATATGTAAGGGATAATGTATAGCGAGGTCATTGTCGCAAAATAATTGACCGACAGAGTTTAGAATACAGAGGCGCCTCGCCGAGGTGTTCTAAACGTAATGAAGGTCAATTATTTTGTGACAATGACCGAGTATAACTATACATTATCCCGCTTATTACATGGCTAACTTACTAACAATATACCCAATTCATTTTACACCATCGACAAGACGAGATCAAATGCAGACGCAGTTCTGTTCTGTCGCTCCGCGCTGTCATCGCCGGCAGCCAGCAGGTGTGTCTGATTGCACTGATGCAGTGTGTGTCAGTGGGCTTGATTGCTCCAGCTGCGAACAGCGGCCATTATTCGAGTAATAACGGACCGCTGCTAGGGGCAACCGAGCGCTATTGACCAATCACAATCAAGCATTTCGGCGAATGTTAAAACGCCATGTAATAAATCTATATATATGTTCTACATGAGATGTAGTAAATTACTATATTGTGAACATCGAGTATATGTTGTCACTAGGGATGCCCCGATCACGTTTTTTTGCCACCGATACCGATCACAGATCGTCTATGAGCCATATCGGCCGATACCGATCGTTTTTGGTTTTATATAAAAAAATATATATACATTTTTTTTTTAATAAAATATATATATTATATAATTATACTTGTAGTTATATTATCTGCGAGACATCGCCACCACGCAACAAGTCAAAATGCTCGCCATCTGCAAACAGCGCCACTGTCTGTGTGTATACTCTGCTTTGGTCAAATCACATTCAGCATGCCCTCAGTTAGCCCCTTTTGTGACTGCGATGAGGGCTCGAATACGCATCGAATCAATGTTATAAGACATTGCAGGGCTGTACACTGCGACGAGATGATCGCAAATTGCCCCTTAATTTGGTCGTTGCGAGTGTAAAATTATATTTGGGAGCAACGTTGCGAGTAGTGATTTCAACCCTTCATTCGCATTTCACTCCTAAATGTATCCATACAAATTGGATAAAAAAATTGTAAAACATTAGCCTACAACCAAGGCTGTACAGTGCGACACAATGTCGTGGTGCTATGAAAGAATCTGTCGGCAATGAATGAACTTACTGCGATCGCCGATAGCCTGAGTGAAAAAAAGATTTGCGTGGAGTGAATCTGGGTCACGCTATATACTTGGTACTTGTAGTCAATCGTGCGATTAAATACCATGTCCCTGTCTGTTTAGTCTATACAACCAACACCAAATCCAATAATTCCTAGCGAAACAAAACTGAATGTGGCCTCTGCCTTTCAATAATAATATGGGCTATTGCATCGCCAAATAAGCACTTCCTTTCAATAAATTTAAGCTGCTAATTTTGCTCTGCAAGAACAACTGAGTGGATATCAGTCCATTTTATGACAACCACGTCCGATGTGGAGAGATGATAAGATGATGATGATTGACGTGATGATTTGATGATTGATTGACGGGGACACGGACACTTCTAACGTTCAGGTTCAGCGATGCATTAGGTGAGTAGGAACCCCATATTAGGACGTGAAATACTGTCTACTTCAATTTCCCTCCGGGGATCAATAAAGTATCAACCTATCTATCTATCTAATAATGAGACAATATGCAAATAAGATAATACTAATAATTGTCACGGTTCCCCGTATATGAAATTAAAGTGGCTTGCAACTTTACTGCTGGTAAAATCACTGTTTATTTCTTTTTTTGCATAGTATTACATTCCACTTCTATAAACAATCAAAGTCCTACCGTAAGAGCCTCATACGGGTCAATTAAACCTTTTTGATTAGTCTTTCCTTCGAGCTAAGTTGGACTGAACATTTCACTGTCAAAAGCGCAAATGTAAATAAGGTTGCGTCGCAATACGGTTTTCAAAATAAAGGTCACATATACAAATACCTCTCAATTCTTATAAAAGTCCCGGATATACATAAACATTAATTGGCATAGATCTCTATAAACGGCCCAACACATTGATCACTTTAGGCACACACTGAAACCAGTAACATCACAAATATGAAGCAGGTAATTACCCATAAAAATAATAAACCTGTCATGGGGTTATTTACAATAATAATAATTAATTTGATTTCTAAAGCACTTTTCATTGTGAAACAAATGTATGCAGAGTTTCTTGTCCTCCTGATTAATGCAATGGTGTGTGTGTTGTGGTGATCTCATTCAAGGAGCACTACACAAGCGCGCGCACACACAGTTTGTTGTTTTTGTTCTATTAGTGATTTACACACTCTCAGTTGGTTGAGTTCATTATAAAAGATACAAATTTGAAAACAAACGCACTTAAATGTTAAATAAAAGGACCACAGTAATGAGGCAGGAGGAACATATTTTTTTTAATAATGGTAAAATTGTTATTTAAAAATGTGCCCCTAAAAAATATTATTTTTCACTAGTGTGCCCCTAGTGAAAAAGCTTAGCGTACAGCCCTGCATTGATATCAGGAGCTATCTGTAGCTACTGCTAGCCGGCTAGATAACATTAAGACAACGCCTCAGTGAACTATTTAGTTTACTGGGTCATTTCGTGTAAACAGTGAGCTAACATGAGCTACCTAGCTACCGGAGGTATCATGCACTCGACTATTGCTGGAGCATTTGTTGATATCAGGAGCCATCAGTAGCTAGCCGGCTAGATAACGTTAAGACAACGCCTCAGATACGCTGCAGCTCTGTGTGCCTCTGAGAGAGAAGTCAGCGAGTGAGAACTCCGCTAAGAATTGGATCATGTTTTTCGATCGGTTTTCACGATCGGCGAAAATAAAGCATTATCGGAATTCACCAATCTCATATTTATACTGAATATCGGCCGATACCGATCGCTGGCCCATCGATCGGGGCATCCCTAGTTGTCACGTCAGTTTCTAAGCCACGCGGCTGAGACAAGCCTTAATTTAGCGCAGTGCTTTCCTCTCTCCCTCACAGAAAAAAGTTACACACTCGCCCAATTTACGTTACACACACACACACACACACAGAAGCGGTACCAAGGCAGCGCACATGTTTGTTTGGAGGAAATGGGGAAAGGGGATACGAGAGCGTGAGAGAAGTGAAGAGAGTTTAAATGTTAGTCCCGTTTTATTCAGAAACGGCAATGGAATATGGAGGCGCAGAGGCGGACAAACTGGTTCCAAATAATTTTAGCCTCGAGACTAAACATTAGCATTATTTGTTTGCAGCGAGAACAAAGTGCAATAAACAAAAAAAAGATACATTCACAGTATATTCTGCCTCATTTATTGATGAAACAAAACCAACAGCAACACGATTTTCGACCAAGAACAAAGAGTTTAGTCTCACAAAAATATCGCAAATTGTGTTAGCTTATGTGCTAATGTGACTGATTTCCCATTATAACAGTTAGCATTGCGGCTAGCGTACATAAGGCACTGGTTTCATAGCTGCATAGCTAGCTTCGACATGCTCTATTGTCTGTGTGTCGCGTTGAAGATGACCCAGGGCTTTTTTTGCCCCCCTTAATTGATTTTTGGGGGCTTTTTTTGTATTTTGGGGGCACAGAATTTTTATGATGAAAATGTACAGAAAAATTATAAAACATTGTCGACACTTACCATATGCCAGGGCTCGAAATTAACATTTTTACTTGGTAGCACTGGTGCTCCCAACTTCAAAAAGTTGGGAGCACCCACCAAAAATGTAAGGAGCACCAACAATATATGTCATATTTTTTTTGCAGAGTAACGTTAACGTTATGTCGAGTTCATACGTGTAGTGTAGTATGAACTCGACATAACGTTAACGTTACTCCATTTCCATGAAGTGTTTAATTAAGTCCGTCGCAGATGGATGGTACACTGGTAGCTAGCTAACTTTAGCCACAGCTGCAAAAACGAATTTCAATGATGTTATGAGCTTCAGTAGCTAGCCAGCTAGATAACGTTAGACAAGTGAATAGTATACTGGGCCATTGTTTAATGCTTCGGTGCTAATGAGACTGGTCTGTGACAAGACGGGTCTGTGAGGGGGAGGGGCCGTGAGGGCACTGCGTCAACTGAACCAATCTAAAATCAGCATTCCATGTAAGAACGTCAAGCTCACGTTTGATTGGTTAGAATGGTCACCGTCAACTCACTGGCACATACTGAGTGACAGACAAACTAGCGAATGTGCAGAGAAAGGGACGTTGGGGGGGGGGGGGGTCGCACCAGAACAATTATTTGCACTCGCACGAATGCTCCCAATTATATTTTGAGGTCGCACAGATACAATTTCGGTCGCATTATGCGACCAATTCGGTTGCAATTTCGAGCCCTGTATACATATTTTTACAGTCTTCATCCCTATGTTTGATAACGTAATGTTAATGTCTCCATATATAGGGCTCTACGCTAACCTTTTTCCCATGGAGCTATGTGCTCCTAAATAAAAATGTAGGAGCAGACAAAGAAATTTAGGAGCACAGTGAAAATTGTTCAAGTAACAGTTTATTAACAAACTATTTATTACATGCATAATTATACTGTGCGTGTGCATACTAAGGGCCAAGCATCTGTGCACATACCACCAAAATCACACATTGGCCCATGCCTACTAGACGCACTAGATCGGTTGTCAAGTATGTTGTCACAATACCAACATCTTACTTTGATACAGATAGGATAAGTATTATTAGATGACGGAACATGGAAAATTCTTTATACAATTATTTAATTCATTATAATTGAAACGCTATTGAATAATAGTTAATACAATTATTCTGTTACAGCTACAACTGAGCTATAATTTATACTAGTATAGCTACTGTCCATCAATATCTTCCTTTTGAATGAAATAGGTTCAGGAGAGAGAGATGTAGAGAGGGAGAGAGAGCAAGACACACACACACAGACAGATATTCTCAGCCCCTCTTTCCTCTGAGCGTTCCCAGTGATGTATGTGCGTGTGCAAACTAGGGATGCACGATATTGCTTTTTTGACACCGATACCGATAACTTTATGCTCCTCAAGCCGATATTTATTGTATTATACATTTTTTTTTAATGTATATATTTTTTTTTATCAAACATTTTTTTTTTCAACATGAAACAAAACGTATCACAATACAATAATAATACATAAAAAGACTTCCCAGGACAATAACTTAACACCAACTTAAATGTGACCTAACCAGACAACAGAAACAAAAGCCAAGACAACAGTTTTGACTGATAAAGTGACCATATTTATTTTTCCAAATGAAAATTCACAATCCGTCAACAGCTTGTGGTGCATCCAACCTAAGACGCTCAAAGCTTTTTCTTCTTCTTTTTTCAAAGCGGAGCCTTGAAAAAGAAGCTTTGAGTGGACACATCACCACCTCACATCACCACCACAACGGGTCACCTGCGGCATCACCACCGCCACGGTGTTGGGGGCCCGCTTGTACCTATTGACGAGTCGTTTGCTAAATTAAAGAAGTTTGACAGAAGGGCAACCAGCTAGGCAGCGCCGTTATCTCCCGGGACGAGTAGCTACATTAGTTAGCCAGCAACCAGCCAGGCAGCGCCGTTATCTCACGGGACGAGTAGCTACATTAGTTAGCCAACAACCAGCCAGGCAGCGCCGTTATCTCACGGGACGAGTAGCTACATTAGTTAGCCAACAACCAGCCAGGCAGCGCAGTTATCTCACGGGACGAGTAGCTACATTAGTTAGCCAACAACCAGCCAGGCAGCGCCGTTATCTCACGGGATGAGTAGCTACATTAGTTAGCCAACAACCAGCCAGGCAGCGCCGTTATCTCACGGGACGAGTAGCTACATTAGTTAGCCAACAACCAGCCAGGCAGCGCCGTTATCTCACGGGACGAGTAGCTACATTAGTTAGCCAACAACCAGCCAGGCAGCGCCGTTATCTCCCGGGACGAGTAGCTTCATTAGTTAGCCAGCAACCAGTCAAGCTAACGTTAGCTGGCTCCAGCAGCTTGTTGATGTCGTCGGGAGCATTTAGCCTGCTGGCTACCTAGCTCCACTTCAACCAGCATCGGGAGATCCAGCAGCTTGTCGATGTGCTAATAGCCTCAGCAACCTAACGTTAAACTGAGGCTATTAGCACATCGACAAGCTGCTGGAGCTCCCGATGGTGGTTGAAGTGGAGCTAGGTAGCCAGCAGGCTAAATGCTCCGCAACGCTGAACTGCATGCGCCGGTCTGTCTGTCTTGTGGAACGTCTGCATTGCATTTATTACAAATAGCAAGCAATCTTTTTACTCTGAAACTCCGAGTACCGACGCGGCCATCTTTGTTGTTAACGTTAACTTGCGTGGCTACGTCACAGCCAAGAAAGGGAGCGCTGGATTTGTGTAAAACGCCCTGTTCCTAAACCACACGCTGTCAGTCGTAGCACAGTACTGACAAAACGGGAGGAGACTTTAGTCAAAACAAACGCACTTCATTCCAATTCACCCACAGCGCATTTTTTTTTTGCAAAAAATATATTATATTATCGGAGCTATTAATAACGTTATCGAGTTTATCGGGATGACGTCATAATTGCTGATATCGGCCCGATAATTATCGTGCATCCCTAGTGCAAACGGGAACGAGACTGGTGCAATAGCACACACCACCAAAGTCACTGGCTGGCCCACAGTGTGTGTATGTGTGTATGTGCGAGTGCTAACTTCGCTAGCGTTATCAGCCGCCAATATAACGTTATCCACCTCAGTAACATTAGCTGCCTCGCCGGATTCCTCTTTCTCCTCGTCTCTCTTTCGCTCAAAATAAAAATTTATGGGCTTAAGAGGTTAATGTAATGTCAGACATGTAGCGAGAACAACAGTCTCTCTGGCCCAGGTCATAAAGTAACCCTGTGTGTGTGTGCGTGCACGTGTGTATATATATGCACACATATTTAAATGACTATTTGCCATAAGACCTTTAGTAATGTACCTTTGTGACAGTGGTGCTATACAGTCTCATCAACAAGTTGAAAAATTATACAGTAGGACAGACGCATGACAACAGGACCTTACATACAGTGCATAGGGACTATACAGTAGGGTTGTCACGATATCATTTTAGTTTCGATACTATACCAATATTAATTCTGATACTTTGATACTTTCAGAAAAAAATCAAGGGGTAGAAAAAGTATGTTTTTATTATTAGTATTATTATTATTTTACATTTGTCATAGCAGAGGCCTAATTAGTTTGAGATACCATAACCTACCCCCTCCTAATGTAGTCTCCTCCCCATCATATGTATATATTCTCTGTTAGGATCTATGGGTAACAGTACTGTATATTTGCATATCGTATATGTCACAAATGTAACAGTACTATATACCTGTATGTCCCTATGCCATAAATGTCATGTATGTTGTGTATGTCATAAATGTCATGAATTGAAAATGGGAGACCCTGATCGATGTAAACAAGACAAAGTCTTTCTCTGGTCTGCATCCCCTTAACAATTGTGTGTATTGAGCCGTACTGTATTGTACCCATTCTGCAATCTGTTAAATAAAGTTTTCATTCATTCATTCATAGAAAATATTTTGATGAGTGAGACTGATTAGATATAGCCTATCGTAATATAGAACTAGGTTGTCATAATTTGTAGGCTGTTTAACACAAATAAAATAGATTTCCGTTGTCTTTATACAGTATGTATGAAACATTAAATGGGCAATTGTCAAACGTTGAGGATCTTTATTGATTAACGTTAGCCAGCTAGCACATCTAGAGACAGTTTGCATAGAATAAACTCAGCTAACATTAGCTTATATAACGTTAGCTAGTAGCTATGTCATTCTAGTTAAAGCCAGTACCAACACTGGCTCGATAGCCACGCTATAGCCAGCCAGGTACCAACTCTGGCTCGATAGCCACGCTATAGCCAGCCAGGTACCAACGCTGGCTCGATAGCCACGCTATAGCCAGCCAGGTACCAACGCTGGCTCGATAGCCACACTATAGCCAGCGAGGTACCAACGCTGGCTCGATAGCCACGCTATAGCCAGCCAGGTACCAACGCTGGCTCGATAGCCACGCTATAGCCAGCCAGGTACCAACGCTGGCTCGATAGCCACGCTATAGCCAGCCGGGTACCAACGCTGGCTCGATAGCCACGCTATAGCCAGCCAGGTACCTTCTAGTTAAAGCTGAGACTAGTATTATGGTTAGCGTTGGCTAGCTGGCTCGATAGCCACGCTATAGCCAGCCAGGTACCAACGCTGGCTCGATAGCCACGCTATAGCCAGCCAGGTACCAACGCTGGCTCGATAGCCACGCTATAGCCAGCCAGGTACCAACGCTGGCTCGATAGCCACGCTACTTAGCCAGCCGGTTACCAACGCTGGCACGATAGCCATGCTATAGCCAGCCGGGTACCAGCGCTGGCTCGATAGCCACGCTATAGCCAGCCGGGTACCAACGCTGGCTCGATAGCCACACTATAGCCAGCCAGGTACCAACGCTGGCTCGATAGCCACGCTATAGCCAGCCAGGTACCAACGCTGGCTCGATAGCCACGCTATAGCCAGCCAGGTACCAACGCTTTCTACTATTACCATGCACATACCTGTACCTCCCCTTCACACAACTAAGTTAGCGCAACGTCACAGCTGTGCTCCAATAGGAAGGCATTTGCGCGCATAAATGAATAATTTTTTTTTTTTTTTTTAAGTACAGTTTTTCCCCAAACGCAGTATAGTATCATTTCAAACACTCTAGTACTGCGGTACTATACCAATACCGGTATACCGTGCAACCCTACTATACAGTAGGCTTGGGCGGTATGACGGTATTACGGTATATCAGGATATTTCGAAATCCCGCCGGTATGATTCTCAATACCGTGACGTCACAGACTGTGCGCCAAATCTGTAGTGCACAGCACAAGCCAGCAGAGGGCAGGGCAGGGCAGGGCAGTTAGTATTTCCCTCTCTCAGTCAGAGCTTAGCAGAGCAGATGACGCAACGCGAGTGTTCCTTTTGAAATGGATGCATGAGTGGACTCTGGGACACGTTGTTTTGGTAACGGTAAGTAAGTTATGTTATGGTTAAGCGATTGGAAGATGAACGTATGTGTTACGGACGGTGTCCTTATATCATTATGTATGCATGTATTATTATATTGTATGGGGTATTATATATATATATATATATGTGTTATGTATGTAGGCAGGTTGTATTGTTTTTTTTTTTGTCTCCCTCCTGTATAACCTATCTATCTCTCAGGGTCAATCACCATCCCACTCCAAACAGCAGAAGCAGCAGCAACAGCAGCTGAGGCTCATCAGACTAATTGACCTCCACATCCCTTCATATATCCCTGTGTATGTAATGTTAGCCAGAGCCCGGTCGGTGTATGTTGGTAACTATCTGGTGGTGTTGTGTTAGGGCTCTCATTTGATTTGTGTTTGGGCTCATGTTTGTTACATGAGCCAGTTAAAGCTCTGTTGGGCTCGTATTTGTGAGAGAGCTAGTTAAAGCTCTGTGGGGCTCATGTTTGTTACATGAGCCAGTTACAGCTCTGTTGAGCTACCGATTGTGTGAGAGCTGGGCAAGGCTCTGGTGGTTTAGCCATTTGTCATAGTATTGTATCTTGTGTGAACCTGCCTGTTGTACATTCTTCTGTTACCCATAACCTGTATTGTGTATTTGTGTATTAATTCATCACCCAGTTTATGGTGATTGTTTTTCTTGTTGCTAACCTTTTGTTTCGCACACAGGGACATTGAGGGCAGGAAGATACCCAGGGTCTACATTCTGCATCACGTAGGCGACCTACTGTTAAAGACACCAGCTTTAGAGTGAGCACCACCACCTGTACTTTGGGGCGTCCGCGCCTGTAAAGGGGGGGGTGGGTTTTTGTTTCCTTTTAATATTTGATTTGGTGCTCACTGGTAGGTCCTCTTTGCTCTCTGTGTTGCTGATCCTTATTTGTGAAATAAATATTATTATTTTGCAATTTGTCTCTGGCGTTTTGTGTCACTGCACCCTCACCTACCCTGTCTGTGGCCTTGTGTTGCGTCTCCACACGGGGGTACGTAACAGTATGAGATATGAATGCTGGTAGTGTATGTTTGGTAAAGCGTTCCAGTTCGACTGTGTGTGCGTATATTGACTTCGGGATTCACTACATTGGTTTAACGGCTTAAGCTGGGTTTTGATGATCACTTAATCAATGCAGAATACATTTTGTGCGTCTGTATGTGTAGTTGTGTACTACTGTCGTGAGTTTGAGAGTCATATTGGTTTAATTTCAGCCTCCGTTATACGTTATTTGTTCCGTATGACTTGTTTCATATCTGTGTCGAATGTGCGCGCCGATTTGTTTACATTGGTAACACGGGTCGCTAAGGAATTGAGGTTCGAGGTTGAAGAAAGTGCACTTTTAGGTTGAAAGAACGGCCCTAATGTCAACGTGTTTCAATATAAGCGTTATGTATGGTGATAACTAGGGTTGGGCACCGAGAACCGGTTCTAATAGGAACCGGTTCCTAACTTCCGGTTACAGTACAGCAACCAAATTAAACTGTATCAAGTCAACTGACAATGTGAGTAGTATGAAAATCTTTTAAGATTTTTCAAAAAAAAAAAAAAAAAAAAAAAAAATCCTGCGAAATAAGCTGTGACCGGTTTTGACCTGCACCTCAAAGAATCGGAATCGAGAATCGTTTAGAACAGGAATCGAAATGGAGAATCGGAATCGTTCAAATCCAAACGATGCCCAACCCTAGTGATAACGAGTATATTGTGCTCCACCCCCCCCCCACCCCTGCTGGTATGTATGTGTCCCAGGTCTGGTATGCATGCATGTGTCCCAGGTCTGGTATGTATACATCTATGTAGGGCTGACCTTCGAAGCTTTTTTTGACAATGGAAGCTTCGGGGCAGAGCTTTGATTTTAATTCGAAGCTTAAAACATTTTTAATATTTTTTTTTAAATTTTATTATAATATTTTTTTTTTTATCTTATGTTGTGGGACTTGTACAGCACTTTGGTAAACTGTTGTTTTTAACCCTTTAATCGCCAATGACGCCGTAACACTTCATTGCTCGCCATGCTTAATCTGCCAATGACGCAGTAACACGTCATTGAGATCAATATTTAAAAAATCGGTGATGGCAATTATATTTCTCCCGCGGAGACTTGAGATCTACTGTTGATCTCCTCTCAACTCTCCAACGGTTCAAGAGCGCCATCTGGTGGCCGATCGGCGGATCGCCCAAACAGCAAACCGGAAACTGGTGCTCATCCAAATTCGGTCCGACCACTCGCTATAGCTCCCGGGACTCGAGCTCGACACAATGGATAGCGATCCGTTACCAATAACTCGATAAACAACATGATTTGGACGTATATAGTATTATACAACCTGGAAATGGATAGCATATTTCAACATCCCATAATAGCAATCTTTTTGCTCCACGCTCATCGCCCAACGGCCCGAGGAGACTGGGGTAAGTTTCAGCGTTTATTATGACCGTGTTCGATACAAACTGCTCTGATGATCATATCACTCACACTACATGAATCATCTAACATTGGCCACGGAATTATAAATGACCCCCCCGCCCATCCGGTCAACATCAGATGATGAGTAGTAACTTCTAGAAGCACGTCCATTTGACATTTTTTATCTGGCGCCGATCGCTATCAAACTGTATTTGATCATCAATATAATGCATTTAGGGCTATAAATCACATTCTGCAGAATGCTGCAGAATACGATAAAAACATATTTATACTTTAGACCGTATTTTAGTATGAATATGTGAATGAAAAAGTAGAACGTTGCTACATCCTAAACAATAGATAATTGACGTTGAATGGGCCATAGTAATGTCAATTTAGCAATACAATTTAAAAAGTTATAGCCCTGCAAAGAAGGGGAACTTCTCCATAGACAAATAGAGCTGGCAGGATGGTATAAGGATGTACATAAGCGTGGCAGAGAAAGGGTTAAATGTGCTCTATAAATAAAGTGGATTGGATTAATTAATTAAGTAACCCCTTGGTAACACATTAGTCATAGCAGCATAGGCATTAGGGATGCCCCCCGGACCCCGGTTTTAAACGGGAACCGGTACTATATTAGAAAATACCGGAGTATTTATAAGCTCCGACGTCCTCGGTACTGCTATCCATACTCTGTCTAGAGAAATTATTATTATTACTATTATTTAAAAGTTGCGAACGATCTCTCCTCTCTCTGTCTCTGCACGAGAAGCGAGCTACAGCGAGTCATTATTACACACACTCCTCGCGAGTCGCGCTACACATACGGTTACTTCGTTCTTATACATACGGGTACTCCTTAATGAAAGCGCTGTCTCCGTGCTGAAGCGCGCTGCACACAGACACAGACAGCTCTGAGTCTGCATGCACTGAGTCGTGATGGCGGATAGAGCGAAGCGTTCTAAAGTATGGATATACTTTACAAGGGTCAATGCCGACAACGCACGTTGCCACAAGTGCAACAAAACATTTGCCAGTAAGGGTGGCAATACGAGCAATCTATCAAAACATTTGTTGGCAAAACACGATATTAGTGTGCAGAAATGCGCCGTATTCGACTGCCTTGCGCGCAGTGGTCCATCTGCATCCACGTCCACTGCAGCCGGTAAGCCAAGATACAGAGTTTCCTAGGCTAATAACGAATTATTACAAATAGGCTAATAAACAAAAGAATTGTTTAGCTACAAATACTACAATCTAAAAACGTTTTATAGATCGTCAAGCTGAGGCGTCAGCCACCAATGTGTCCCAGGCCAGTGAGCCCACCACACATCCTCCCTCTACCTCCACCACCCAAAGTCCTTTCTCCCTAGCAGCTAGAGGAAAGATGACAGAGGATAGGGTGAACGAGTGTCACAGGGCTGTGACAAAGTTTGTTGTCAAAGGCCTGCACCCGTTCTCTACAGTGGAGTCCAAGGACTTTAGGTAACAACTAATCATTCAGTGTATATCGTTTTTTTTGTATACATAGTTGTCTAACTTGTCTGTTGTTGTTATAAGTTATTATTGAAGCAGCTATTCCCACCACTCCACACAAATTTACAATAATTCAATCATTTCTAATCTTTACTGTAGGGAGATGACCAATGCTCTCAACTGCAAATATAAAAATCATAAAAAAATAATCAAAAAGAACCGATAAGAGTATCGATAAAGTACCGAACCGTTAAGCAGTATCGATAAGAGTAGTAGTATCGATACAATCCTAACGATACCCATCCCTAATAGGCATAGCCTTATTAATATTTTGTGTGGCGTCGCCGTCGTGTACAACGATACTTACGTTTTTTAGGTGATTTGACAAAGTTGTTGTAGAGTTGTGATATGCCATTTTCTTCTGGCATATCTGGCACTCTGCTTTTTGGGCATTGTCTTTGCATATTTTAAAGTGTAACCACACGTCTGATGACTTCTTCGTCGACATGTCTGCTGCACATGTCCTTGTTTTCAACACAGATAATCTCCATGTGCTTGTTGTAGAGAGGGGGAGTCGAGGCGCCGCTTACTTTCGTTTAATTGGAATGGAGGCGCAAGATTTGAGGCAAAAAATATATATATATATATTTTTTTTTAACTTGGATTTTTTTTGTATGTTCGAAGCTTGTCCAATCGAACGAAGCTTCGAAGTATTTAAGACAGCCCTACATGCATGTGTCCCAGGTCTGGTATGTATGTATGTATGTGGCCCAGGTCTGGTATGTATGTATGTGTCCCAGGTCTGGTATGTATGTATGTGTCCCAGGTCTGGTATGTATGTATGTGGCCCAGGTCTGGTATGTATGTATATGGCCCAGGTCTGGTATGTATGTATGTGTCCCAGGTCTGGTATGTATGCATGTATGTGTCCCAGGTCTGGTATGTATGTATGTGGCCCAGGTCTGGTATGTATGTGGCCCAGGTCTGGTATGTATGCATGCATGTGGCCCAGGTCTGGTATGTATGTATGTGTCCCAGGTCTGGTATGTATGTATGTGTCCCAGGTCTGGTATGTATGTATGTGGCCCAGGTCTGGTATGTATGTATATGGCCCAGGTCTGGTATGTATGTGTCCCAGGTCTGGTATGCATGTATGTGTCCCAGGTCTGGTATGCATGTATGTGGCCCAGGTCTGGTATGTATGTATGTGGCCCAGGTCTGGTATGCAGGGATTCAAGCAAAAAGAAAATCTCCTGACTGAACTTTTTTTCAGGCCAAGTCATATTCTTATTTTAACCTCAACTGTTTTTTTTTTTTTTTTTTGCGTTAGCGTTTTAAGGGAGCCTACTTGTTTCGGTTTCGGCGATAATCCAATGTACAGTTCCCCCCCCTCCACCCAACCTCCTCCAATGTAGTTTCGTCAAATGTATATACTCTTTTTTAGACTCTTATTGTATCACAAACAATACTGTATTTGTAAATCTGGTATGTCATAAATGTATAGATGTAGCAGTATTGTCTATCTGTATGTCATGTATGTCAGTTATGATGAATTGAAAATGGGGGACCCTGATGTAAACAAGGCGAAAGTCTTTCTCTGGTCTGCATCCCCTTAACAATTGTGTGTATTGAGCTGTACTGTGTACCCATTCTGCAATCTGTTAATAACAATCAATCAATCAATATTTAACAGATTGCAGAATGGGTACAATACAGTACAGCTCAATACACACAATTGTTAAGGGGATGCAGACCAGAGAAAGACGTTCGTCTTGTTTACATCAGGGTCCTCCATTTTACATTCATAGTGACATGACATACTACAGGTATATAGCAATGTTACATTTGTGACATACGATATGCAAATATACAGTACTGTTACCCATAGATCCTAACAGAGATTATACATATGATGGGGAGGAGACTGTACTGGCCCTAGCCAGTCTCTTCAAACTTCCTCTCGAAGCTTTCTTTTATTAGGTGGTGCAGCTTATCCTTTTCGTCTGAGAACACCGCGGTGGGTTTTCTTTTTAATTACTCCTTACTTACTCCTTCCATTAACGTTATTATGCCAACGTTAGCTAATCGGTATAGCAGGCGTGCGTAACGTTAGTGCAAGCAGGGGCGGCTAGGTGGTGTAGTGGGCAAGGCACTCGCCACCAGTGTGGAGACGCTAGGATTCGCGTGTTCGAATCCAGCTCTCCACATTGTTTTCAGTTTAGCTGGTCATCCGCAGTAATACACATTGGCCGTATTACGGGGAGGGAAAACTGAAGGGTGGGGATCGAACGTTGTGAACAAGCGACTCCTACAAGTCGGTTGGTGCGCCTGCGCAGTAGAATCAGGAAGTGTCGGGGGCAGCGTGAGCCTCCCACGCGTTACTCCTCGACACTGAGAGATCGAGCTGCGCAGGTGAAAAGATGCGACTGCTGTTACCTCAAGTACCGGAGGGGACTTGTGCTATGTATGACTTAGTCCACATTGCAGCCGGCTTGTGGGAGGCAAGAAACAGCGTTCGTGACAGGGGAGGGTTGAATTGGATGATACGAAATTGGGATGGGAGAAAATATAGAAAAATGGGAGAAAAAGTGGATCAAAAAAAAAAAACGTTAGTGCAAGCAGGTGGTGGATGTGACGTCATAAACAAGGAGAGATTTGACGTGCGAGGCGTAAGACTCGTGTTTTCTGACATGCGTTTCTACGACTGGATCTACTGCCTGTTCATGGTCTATGCTGAAGGTCGGTCAGACCAAGAATAAAAGTGATTAAATCTATTACTTGTGTCCTGTAGCATTTATATGTTTAAAGAGAATGTAGCGTATATCAGCCTATGATTTATGGTAAAGTCGATTCCCGCGGGGATGAGTCATCTCCGTCAAAACATCTCCCGACTTTTTTTTCAGGCAAAGTCATTCTTATTTTAACCTCCACTGTATATTTATATTTAATAGCGTTAGCTAAAAGGAAAAGCCAACCCATATCAGGGTCTGACAGCACTACAATTACATTTTCATATCGTAACAACAGGCTGAGACTCACCGGTAGAGCCGCCTCGCTGCCGCTAACCCTTCGATAAGCTTTGTGATCCGGGCATAAATGTGTCGATAAATCCATTTAGTTAGATCTCATCCAACACTGTCTGAATGTATCTCGTGATTATTATACATTTCCGACGACGAACTATTAGCGCAATCCGGTCTCTCAAGTCGCTGCGTCCTGCCGATTGCTCGCCAATGACTGCTTGGCGCGGCTGCGGTAGGGGAAAAAAAATTCCCTTTTTCATGATATTTGACGCCTCTGATTGGCTCAGATTAAAATCTGTCACAACTCCGAATCAAATGACGGAACTCCAAATCAAATGGACAGATATCCGTCTCAAGACGGAACGCTTTAATGCCTGGGTATGTATGTGGCCCAGGTCTGGTATGTATGTATGTGGCCCAGGTGTGGTATGTATGTGGCCCAGGTCTGGTATGTATGTGGCCCAGGTGGAGCAGGCCAGGGGACGAGGCACACAACAGCGAGAGGCTTACCGACGGTTCCCGGCAGATATTAGCTTTCATTCGTGAACAGAACATAAGGTTGCTGATCTTAACACATTGGTTGCCAGCCAGATATGACGATTTATCGCTTGGATGCCACCACGTTAATCAATGGGAGGACGAGCACATTTGCGAGCGATTAAACTATATCTTAAATTATGGCTTAAAATGTGTCTAATACACCCCTCGCTTATCAATGATTTGCTTGCAGTCAACATGTACGAAGCGGATTGTTTTTTCATCAGTTCATTTCCGCTTTATACCGTTTTGAATAAGAGTATAGTTTCGGAGAGTTCTAGTCATTTCAGAGAATTTCCGCGAAAATAGCCATTTACTGGAATACACAAAACACGCTGTCATTTTCCGGCTGATTTATTAATCGTTTTCAAATGAATGCTAGATTATAGATAGTATTTGTGTTCTTATGTACGATACAAAAGCGGGTTGAAAAATTATTTATTCGTGTACCGCGCATCGGTGCCGGCATCGGCCGATGGCAGTAGCCGATAAATATCCGGCAATTTGTGTCGTGTCGATCTGGTCCACACGTTCAAACTTTGAAAAAAGTTTCAGTCAAGCGACCTGCCCACACAAGCTACTGCATCAAAGTTACTACTTATGATTAACAAAGTAATTCATTTTGTGGCATTAACGTTATATAGTTACACGTTCAATAACATCAGCGTATTTACCCGACCATAGCAAGCATTACTCATTCATATCTCTCACTTCCTTCCTTTGCTCAGACAGCCCGTGCTGTACCCATTCTGCAATCTGTTAATAAAGTTTTCAATCAGACAAATGTATAGAAAAGCTTTTATTATAACATTTGTTGCAGTAAAATCATTATTCCTCGTTTAGTACTCCTGCTGGTAGTCTACTCGTAGCCGGCGGGGAGCTAAAGTTATTAGCGCCGGTAGGTTTGTTGTGGTTCAGATCAATGGCGGACTTCCCGGAAGTAAAAAACGAATAAGCGCTTGTCGTTTGGTGGTAAGAACAGCAGAGGCGGGTGCAAGCGGTGTGACGTAATTGGCAGAATCGACTGTCAATCTAAATTGTTCTGTTGCCATCTACATGCATTGCTTTGGTTGAGAGAGATAGTGCTCTCTTAAACTAATAAACAAGTCTTGAGCAAGACAAGTTAGTCTGTTATGAAAGCCAGTGAGTATTGTATGACTCAGACTTCAGCAATAATCATGACTCATGAGCATTATAAAATAAAAACACACATGGCATGGTGGAATTAATACCATAAACATTTCTTGATGTTTCCTTTTTTTAAGTAAGTAAAGAGGCCTATGTTCATATCGGTGAGCACAATTTGTAACACAAAAAGAGAGACGTGTAGCCTATTTATTTATTTAATATTTTATTTATTCATTTTAATATTATTATTATAATATTTTTTTTATACCTTTTCCCCCCTCCTTTTTCCGATTTTTCTCCCATCCCACTGTTAGTCGTTATGCCAATTCCCAACCCCCTTCCTGGTTGTTGCGCACTTTCCCCTACTGTTGGTCCGAGAGGCCGGAGACTGTCACATGCTTTCCTCCGACGCATGTGCAGCCAGCTGGCAGCCAGCCTGGCCGCGCAGATTCTCACTGGGAGAGTGTAACGTGTGGGAGGCCGCACTACCTCTCTCCAGATCCTACCCTCGCTGAGCAGGCGCCCCGACCGAACTGTAGGGGTCGCTGTCCACAACGCCCAGGACCCACCCGCCAGCTTTCCGCACCCCCTAATACTGCCAATTGTATTAGTGTGAACGGCCAGCCAAGCTGGTGACAACGCCGGGAGCTGGATTCGAACACGCAAACCCAGTGTCTCCAGCGTTGGTGACAAACGCAATCTCCGCTACGCCACCTGACCGCCTTTATTATTATTATTTTTGTTGCCATGCCTAAAATAATAGTCAAGCATAGGGCTAAAACATTTTCATAAACAATATAATTTTTTGTTATATGGTTATAATAAAAGCTTTTTTTTTTTTTTGTATTTTATTTTTTTATTATTTTTTAAACAAACATATAAACAAACATAACACACAATAAGATATACAAGCATTAATTGTCAGGGCACATCCAATGAGATCACATTTTAGTTAGTTGTCTTATATAAGATATACCCCTAATACCTAATAAAAGCTTTTCTATACATTTGTCTGATTGATTGAAAACTTTATTAACAGATTGCAGAATGGGTACAATACAGTACAGCTCAGTGGACTGGAGGATGAAGACCAGAAAAAGACTTTCGGCTTTTTTACATAAGGGTCCTAAATTTTCAATTCATCAAAACATTTAGAGACATACAAATATACAGTAGCTTCATAAAAAAAATATAAAAATTAAAAATATTTTTTATTATTTGCCACAAATATCGGTATCCGCCGATTGTGTTATTTGAACAATCGGTATCGGTGGCAAATTTTCATATCGGTGCATCCCTATAGGGGTGTGGACATTTCTCGATTCTAAGATGCATCGCGATGCAGACGTGGACGATTCTGCATCGATGCAGTGACAGAACATAGATTATTAAAATTTTTATATATATTTTTTTAAATAAGAATTTTTTTACTCTTGCTAGCTTTTATGTTTTTAAAATGTAGCGCTTTGGGATTTGCTCGACAACTATAAAGCGCCCTACCAATCAAATATATTATTATTATTAAAGCTAGTGCTCTGGTTACCCCCCCCCCCCCCCCCCTGCTGGTTACTGGCAAAAACTGCACTCTGCTGCATATAAATTCATTTGGAACAACAAACGCCCACGATTAAAAAGATCCACTGCACAGAGAAATAAATCCGACGGGGGTTTAGCCTTTCCAGACTTCAAATATTACTTTCAAGCGTTCTCTTGAAGACCACTGATCACCTGGTTTGATTCTCAAGCAGCGGTATCAGCGGAAGATAGTGGCCCCACATAGACTGCAGGATATAGTATACACCAACATATCAATTAAGCAATGCAACTTAAGATTTGGCCTTCTTATTACACATGTGATCCGGATTTGGCTTGACACACAGAAAACGTGTACTAATCACCATAAATGGCACATGCATTCTCCCCTATTTAATAACAATTTACTCGTTATTGGACAACAACCTATCAGACACCCTGGTTGGGAAAAGAAAGACATACACACATTGGGGGATATCTTCGATGACTATGGTCTCCGCTGTTTTCAAGATATATCCAGAAAATTTGACCTCCCCAGATCCTCCTTTTTTTTCTATTTACAAATAAGAGCAGCTCTGAAGGCTCACGGCGTCCCATGTGATGCTCCACTTGAGCACCACAGGTTTCGGCTATCATCACGCAACCCAGATCACCAACAGATTAATCTTAACTTTGTTCATAGGACTTACCTGACCCCTAGATCAGGGCTATTCAACTGGCCCGCGGGATGATTCTGACCGGCCCGCCAAAGATTACAGGATAATAAAAAAAAATAAAAAAAATAAAAATTTCTTTATTTTTATTTTTACTTTTTTCTTTTCATGTCAACGTTAACACGCACAATTGAGCCAAAAGTCACTCAATTAATGACAGATTTCATTGATAAATTGAGGGAAAACTTTGCAAGTCGATTTGATGAATTTGACATGTCCAGAGAATTGATGCATTTTGTGAGCAACCCATTTGCCAATGTAGCTGCTATTTCCACAAAAGGACAAGAGTTCCTTGCATCACTTCACATTGATGAAGGTCTCCTGCAACTTGAAATAATTGACATGCAAGCATCATCTGCTCTGAAGCAGGCACTTGAGAATGAATCCACCACAACATTTTGGATAAAGTGTATTCATGTCAAGACATTCCCCAAAATAAAAACGCTGGCAATATCTGTGCTAACAATGTTTGGCTCAACATACACCTGTGAATCCAGTTTCTCTCGCATGAATGCCATTAAAACAAGCAACGTGCCTCCTTGACAAATGAGCATTTGCATCACTGTTTGCGGGTAGCCCTCACTTCCTATGAACCCTCTTTCTCTGCCATTGCCCAGTCAAAGAAGTGCAATCGCTCTCATTAGATGTGTGTATGTAGGCTAGGCCTGTCTGCCCCCCCCCCTGATGTTTGAGAGTTAAGAGTGGACAATAAGTGCTAATAAGATGCTGTGATTTGCTGTTGTTGCACAGACATGAAGCACTTTTTCATAAGCTCAGCTGCACTATAAATGTGTTTTTTTGTTCAAGTGTTGATGTTAGAATGTTCAGATGCACATCATGCACTCGTTTGTTTTTTATTTTATTTTTATATTGAAATGTTGAAGAGGAGATGTTGCAGTTGTTGCACAGTCATAAATGAAGCACTTTCTGCAGGAGATGTTGCAGATGTGGCACATAAATGAAGCACTTTTTTTGAAAAGTATACTACTTTTGCAATGTAGTTAAATAAAAGTTGTGAAAATGTGGTTGCGTGTCGTGTCAAGTGTACATATATTCATAGCACGGGGAGGCGCCGTGGCAGTCCGGCCCCTGGCCCCTTGGGTTTCTGACAATGTGGCCCCCTGAACAATTTAGTTGAATAGCCCTGCCCTAGATGATTGAACCTAATGGGTCTCAGACCTGACTCTCGATGCTCCTTGTGTTCAAACGGTGCTATTGGTACATATATGCATATGTATTGGGAATGCCCTCCTGTTGAGACCTTCTGGGAAAATGTTACCACTCAATTATCAGAGATTTTATCTCTGACCATACCGACACTGCCTTCTGTACTGTTGTTGAATGATGTTTCTCAGTTATCAACCGCTGTACATGTAAAGAGACTCATTTTGGCAGGTTCTACAGCTGCCAAAAAGTTGATAGCGTCACGCTGGATTCAACTGGATAAAATGTGCCCGACGGTATGGATTCTCACCTATCTCGATGTGATTTATCTAGAGATATCTACTGTGCGGGTTTTAGGTGTTAATGAAGCCAGCATTGCAGTCTGGGTGGCTGTGGTGGATAAGATAAAGGAACGCATATAAATTTGTAGTTTTCTGGTGTTGAATGAAGTAGTGGATGTATAGCCCACGTTGGGGTCCTGAGGGGGGGGGGGGGGGGGGGGGGGCGAGCGAGCGAGTGTCCATGTATTGTATTTATTATTTTTATGTATTTTAGTCTATTTTCATTCTGATTTAATTACCGGACTGTCATTATTGTTATTATTTCTGTTATTGTCCTGTGAGTTATTGTTGATTATTACTGTTACTGTATTGTTTGTCTTGTTTCATGTAAAAAAAGAGAAAATAAAACATTTGATAAAAAAAATTAAAAAAAAGCTAGTGCTCTGGTCATGCATCCACTCAACTCATAGAAAATACAGCATCAGGCTATTCTAAAAGTATTGATATTAATACTGACAGCTGGGTATCGAGATACCTTTCTAGTATCTGTATCATGCAACACTAGTAAAGACATTTATTTTGACATTCTGATTTAAGAACTTTCTAAATAAAAGTTAATTTATCTGACTGCTTGTATTAATTGATGAAAAAGTAGCCATGTGCAGTAATAGATTATAAAAATGAGGATATAATATATTATTGAGATGCATCGAGATGCATCGTAGAATCTAATCAAATTGTGAGGCCAGTGAAGATTCACAGCTCTAGTAACTTCCATTAGGCATTGGGCTGTGCTTTGCCCATTCTACTGGCTCGCACTGCAGGCACATTTTCCCCAGGTCAAAAAAGGGACAAGAGCCTGTGATGCCTTTTCAGTTCACCTCATACCAATAATGTATTTTCTTTACATTCGACTGGCAGTTTTGGTAAATCAAGTTCATGCATTTTCTTCAAATGGAATCTGAATATTGAAATTGGTTCCGACAGCAGTGATGCAGTGATTGTGCTCATAGAAGAAGCAGACCTGGATCTGGACCCGACTCTCTCGGAGGAGGAGCTGGCTGGGCTGCTGCCCTTCTCCTGGTGGTTGGGAGCAGGCTGGCTTCCAGCTGGGTCGGCGGCTGCAGGTTGGGTGCTGGGAGCACCGGCTACAGACAGAGGCTTCCATGGACCTGCAGGGTACAAGGACAACTTTTAAAACTCCTGATATAATCACTTATGTGTGTGTGCGTGTGCGTGTGTGTGTGTATGTGTTCATAACTGCCATGACTCATTCTAATTAGGGTTGCACAAATACTGATATGGGATATCGGTCAGATACCAGGCTAAAATAGAATATCAGTATTAGAGAATACTGATAATCATTATGATTATGCTGCATTTGACACGTTAACCTCCGAACATATAATATACCGTTCGAAACATCCTCCGTTTGAACGCCACATCACTCCACCAATTCCGTCCCTCGGTTCTCGAGTTACATGACATGTGCATGCGTGCAAGCGTGCGTGTGTGTGTTCCCAGCCTCTGTGTCGCTCTCAGAGCAAAGAAAGTTCAGCTGCTTATTCTTTCCAGAGCTTGTGAGGAAGTAGCCACGGAAATAAACATATCTTCCTCACGTGTCCAGAGTATCTTGTTTAAGAATGACAAGGAAAAGGTCTCACCTGCTCCTGGTGGTGCTGCCTTCACACCGTCTGCCTGCTCTGCCTCAGGGGCGGAGGTGGTCTTGGTGTCTTTAACCGGAGAGGAGGAGGTGGAGTGGGCTGGGGAGGCACTATCGGACCCCCCGTCGCTGGACACTGACCTGGACTTGTTCAAACCAGGAGAGGCTGACTTGGACCTGGACCTCCTGCCGCTCTTCTGAGGGGATCTGGATTTGGACTGGTACCGAGACGGCGAGCGGGACTTGGAGCGTCTGCTGGGCCTCGGGGGCGACCGGTTCCTCCTCTGAGCTGGGGACTTGGATTTGGTCCGTTTGTGGGGGCTCTTGGTTCTGGAGCGACGATTCCGCCTCAGGATGACGACGGAACGCGACCGGGTGCGTCTGGCACGGCGCATCGACCGGGAGTGAGACCGACGGTTCCGGGGAGGCGGCGTTCTCCTCCGCCGAGACGCAGAGTGAGACCTGGATCGCCTGGCCCCACCGCGCCTCACTGGCAGTGGGGAGCGTGTACGCGAACGGCGAAGCGGGCGCCGGAGCCTGTTGAGTGAACGAGACCGCGACCGCCTCCCGAGCGCACCGCCACGCCTGGGAGAGCGGGATCTGGGAGATCGCCTGGCGGCCCCACGAGGCCGCGACTCTGACCTCCGACCTTTCCTGGGAGAGCGCGAGGGGGAGGGGGACCTGCGCCCACTGCGTTTGGGAGAACGGGACAACTTCCTCTTAGGAGACGGTGATGGGCGTCTGGCTCTCTTGGGGGACTTGGACTTCTTTCTCTTGGGGGAGAGGGACCGCGAGGTGGACCTGGACCGGCGTCCACCTCTCTTTGGGGAAGGGGACGGGTGGCTGGATCTTTTAGGGGATTTAGGGGACTTGGAGAGGGACCTCCTCCGTGGCTTGGGGGACCGAGAACGGGACAGCTTTCTGGTCTTCATGGGCGACGGTGACCGTTTTCCCCTGGAAGAAGAACTAGAGCCGGATCTGGACCGTTCTCTGCCTCCTGCTGCTGCTGCTTGTCCGCCGGGCGACTGCCTACTGGGGCTCGGTGAGGCACTCGAACTTGACTGAGACCTCTTGACGTCCGGGCCGGGGCTCGGCGAGGCACTGTGACTCGAATGGGATCTCTTGATGTCCAGGCCTCTCGAACCAGAGCGAGACCTGGATCTAGATGAATCCCGATCGTTGGCCTTTGCCCTCTGTGCAGAGTTGGCCTGGTCCTTCGGGCCGGGGTCGTCTCGCGGTGTAGTTCCATCCTGTTTGGGGATGATGTCTGGCAGTTCCTGGGCATGGGTGAAACCCCCGTCACTATGGTTAGCTTCCACTTTAACCACGGCCTGCGCCCTCTCCTGCTGGCCTGCAGATGGTGACCTCCTTGAGCCGTTGCCGCTTCCCCTCCCACCAGACGGGGTGACGTCTTCTTCGATCTCCTCTTTCTTCACGGTCACAGTTTGGTGTGTTTGGGTGAGGCCGGGAGCTCCTCGCTCCTCTCCCCCTCGCCTGCCTTTAGGGGGCAGCTTGGACAGCGGCTCCTGGACGCCATCCCTGGCTCCCTCGGACTCCGAACCAGACACCGAGCTGCTGTCAGACGGAGAGTGAGACGGGGACTTCTTGTCTTGCTTTTCATCCTTCTTCCTCCTCTTCTTCTTCTTCTTGGCAGCGTGCCTCTTGTGCTTTTTGATTTTGCCGTCTCCCTCTGCTTCCCCACGGTCTGAGAGGAAAGAGGGTTAGAGCTTTAGAGTTCATGGCTCCTAGATGTTTTCAACAAACAGGGTTGTTGTAGATATGAAGACATCCATAAAAAATGTAATCTCACCAGTTCCACATATTATTTTTACGCACAGTTATTGTTATGTTTGAAGGCTCATGGAGTCCCATTAAGGATACCAATTGAACACCACAGATAACACAAATTCTTCTATGAAAGAGAAACATCGAGAGGTTTTGTATCAGATTTGTATCATCAATTACTAACGTCCTCGTATGGAGTCCTCCCCCTAGACTCAGTCTGGAGGAGGGATATACCAGACCTGGAAATAAATTTTGATTGGCAAGAAGCCTGGGCAAACGTTCGACTTGCGTCACGTAACCCGGACCATCAACAAATTAATCTCAACTATATTCATTAGGACATACCTGACTCCTATAAGATTGAACAGAATGGGACTTAAACAAGACTCCAGATGCTCCTTATGTACAAATGGGGATGAGGGTACATTTATGCACATGTACTGGGATTGCCCACCAGTTAAGATATTCTGGAAAGAAGTGTCCCAGCAATTATCAAATTTCTTAATTCTGAATATACCTGTACACCCCTCTGTATTGCTGTTGAATGATGTGCTTGAGTTTGCAGTCCCTATACAGCTAAAGAGATTAGTTTTATCTGGTATCACAGCGGCTAAAAAGCTGATAGCATCAAGATGGTTTCAACCGGAAAAAATATGTCGGAAGGTTTGGGTTCTTACATATCTCGATGTGATTTATCTAGAAATATCTACAGCAAGAACTCTAGGTGTCAGTGAAACCAAAATTGCAATGTGGTTAGAAGTGGTGGAGAGAATAAAAGCTAGCATATGAATAGTAGTGCCTGGTTAGGAGTGAATGATAATGGGGGGCGGCTACGTGGCGCAGTGGGCAAGGCGCTCGCAACGAATGCTGGTGACTAGGCTCGAACAGGATGCCTCCTGTTCGAGCCCCGCTCTCCACATTGCTTTCAGTTTAGCTGGTCGTCCACAGTAATACACATTGGCCGTATTACGGGGAGGGAAACTGAAGGGTGGGGATCAGGCGTTGTGGACAGCGACTCCTACAGGTCGGTTGGTGCGCCTGCGCAGTAGAATCAAGAAGCGACGGGGGCGGGGCCCCTCCAAAGCCCAGACCCTCGACGCTGAAAGATCGAGCCGCGCAGGTGAAAAGATGCGACGGCTGTTACCTCGAGTATCGGAGGGGACTCGTGCTATGTATGACTTAGTCCACATTGCAGCCGGCTTGTGGGAGGCAAGAAACAACGTTCGAAGACAGGGGAGGGTTGAATTGGACGATATGAAAATTGGGATGGGAGAAAAATAGAAAATGGGAGAAAAAGTGGACCAAAAAAAAAAAGGAGTGAATGATAATGGATGGATTATCCAAGTGGGGGTCCGGGGGGCGTGTAGCTTAATGACAAGCAAGCAGTGCAAAAATGCGGAAGCATTCGTCACCGCACGCCACTACGGTAAAGCGCCTTTCTTTTCAGGCCCGCTTTGGGAGCTGTCGCGCGGAAATAGGCTGTCTATTGCCATTCTCTTTGACAAACTCTAACCTTAACCAGCTCCTTAACAGCGCCTAAACTTAACCGTTCTAACCTTAACCAACTCCGAAACAATGCCTAACCTTAACCTTAACCATGCCTAACCTTAACCATAGAAAGAATATTGCCATTATCTTTGACAAACTAACCTTAACCAGCTCCTTAACAGCGCCTAAACTTAACCGTTCTAACCTTAACCAACTCCGAAACAATGCCTAACCTTAACCTTAACCTTAACCATGCCTAACCTTAACCAGCGAAAGAATACACGTTAAAAAAAAATCACGCTAAAAAAAAATATTTGATGGGATTCGAACTCGCCAGCAAACGAGCCGTAGGATCCACAGCCATGCAGTCTTGCCAATTGAGCTATTTCTGGATACTGAATAAGGGGCGGCGACTTATATATATTGAGCTCCGCTCGTGTCGAACCAAGGCGGGATCTCATGCGCATGCGCGGGCACCTCGCGCGAGCACGCCGGCGCACGCACGCACCTGAGCGAGCACGCCGCCGCCGGTGCACGCACCTGGGCGCTGGGCGAAGGAAAATGAAAGGCGCATTACCGCACGCCACTACGGTAGAATGCTTCCGCATTCTTGCACTGCTTGCTTGTCATTAAGGAACAGGCGTCCGGGGGGGGGAGCGAGCTAGAGCATATGTATGTAGGGTATTAGATAGCAAGTATTAGGTGTATATCTCGTATGCTAATTTTTTTTAAATGGTGATTTCATTGGATGTGTACTGTTAATAAATGCTTGTATATCTAATTTTATGTTATGTTTATGTGTATGTTTAAAAAATTATTAAAAAAAAAATATATAAAAAAAGAAAAAAAAAAGTTCATGGCTCCTAGATGACATGCATGGAGATACCGTAGTGCGTTTCCTCTATATATGCGACTATAGACCGAGCTTCAACTGATATGTATTCAGATCATTAATACATTGTAACACAAATAGACAGGTCACAAGGGTTATATTTAGGGATGCTCGATATTAGCTTTTTTACCAATACCGATATTCCGATATTGTCCAACTCTTAATTTCCGATACCGATATCAACCGATATCAACCGATACCGATATATGCAGGGTTTCCCCGTCCAAAAAACGGAATAATTTCAGGTAACTAATAATTTCACTGGATATATATATAACAAATATTGTTATTGTTTTTTTTTGTTTTTAAACCGATACCGATATTTTCCGATATCACATTTTACTGCCGATATCGGCCGATAATATCGGACATCCCTAGTTATATTATATATTTATTTTGTCCAAATTCGAAGAATGGTGCTTTCATGCACATGTTAAGCAGATCTTAGTAAAAATCATAAATTGCATTGTTTTTGCTGGATCACATAACATTGTATCATATTGATCATATATTACTATATTGTATCGAATTGTATTATATCATAGGAAAATGTTTTTGTTTCCTTATTACATGGCGTTTTAACATTCGCCGAAATGCTTGATTGTGATTGGTCAATAGCGCTCGGCAGAGGTCCGCTATTACTCGATAACGGACCTCTGCCGAGCAATAATGACCGCTGTGCGCAGCTGGAGCAATCAAGCCCACTGACACACACTGCATCAGTGCAATCAGACACACTTGCCGGCTGCCGGCGAAGCTGCCGGCGATGACAGCGCGGAGCAACAGAACAGAACTGCGTCTGCATTTGATCTCGTCTTGTCGATGGTGTAAAATGAATTAGGTATATTGTTAGTAAGTTAGCCATGTAATAAGCGGGATAATGTATAGCTATACTCGGTCATTGTCGCAAAATAATTGACCTTCACTACATTTAGAACACCTCGGCGAGGCGCCTCGGTATTCTAAACTCCGTGTCTGTCAATTAGTTTGCGACAATGACCTCGTAGCTATACATTATCCCTTACTTAACACATTGGTTGCCAAAATCGCTTTCCAGCGTTATTGGCCGCCATGCGTTGTCTGCCAAGATCGCTGTCCAGCGTTATTGAGATCAATATTTCATTTTTCATATATACAGCCGCGGTGCTGCAGCTGGACCCTATAGGTGACTGCAACGACGGCTCAATACCGCCGCCTGGTGGATGGTCGGGCGAGTTACACTCGCCAACATCATGTGCCATTCAGTGCATCGATGAAACTCATCCGGCAGTCACATCTCGTTGCGGGACTCCCGACAGACACTATGTACATCAGGGCTATTCAACTGGCGGCCCGCGGGCCAGATCCGGCCCGCGGGATGATTCTGACCGGCCCGCCAAAGATTACATGATAATAAAAAAAAATTTAAAAATATATTTTTCTTTATTTTTTTTTTTACTTTTTCTTTTCATGTCAACGTTAACACGCACAATTGAGCCAAAAGTCACTCAATTAATGACAGATTTCATTGATAAATTGAGGGAAAACTTTGCAAGTCGATTTGATGAATTTGACATGTCCAGAGAATTGATGCATTTAGTGAGCAACCCATTTGCCAATGTAGCTGCTATTTCCACAAAAGGACAAGAGTTCCTTGCATCACTTCACATTGATGAAGGTCTCCTGCAACTTGAAATAATTGACATGCAAGCATCATCTGCTCTGAAGCAGGCACTTGAGAATGAATCCACCACAACATTTTGGATAAAGTGTATTCATGTCAAGACATTCCCCAAAATAAAAACGCTGGCAATATCTGTGCTAACAATGTTTGGCTCAACATACACCTGTGAATCCAGTTTCTCTCGCATGAATGCCATTAAAACAAGCAACGTGCCTCCTTGACAAATGAGCATTTGCATCACTGTTTGCGGGTAGCCCTCACTTCCTATGAACCCTCTTTCTCTGCCATTGCCCAGTCAAAGAAGTGCAATCGCTCTCATTAGATGTGTGTATGTAGGCTAGGCCTGTCTGACCCCCACGCGTTTTCCTTAATGCCAAGCAAGCAGTGCAAAAATGCTTCCGCATTCGTCACCGCACGCCAGTGCGGTAAAGCGCCCTTCTTTTCAGGCCCCGCTTAGACAAATGCTACCGTGCGTGCACCGGCGGCGGCGTGCTCGCTCAGGTGCGTGCGTGCGCCGGCGTGCTCGCGCGAGGTGCCCGCGCATGCGCATGAGATCCCGCCTTGGTTCGACACGAGCGGAGCTCAATATATATAAGTCACCGCCCCTTATTCAGTATCTAGAAATAGCTCAATTGGCAAGGCCACATGGCTGTGGATCCTATGGCTCGTTTGCTGGCGAGTTCGAATCCCATCGAAAATATTTTTTAACGTGATTTTTTTTTAACGTGTATTCTTTCGCCGGTTAAGGTTAGGCATGGTTAAGGTTAAGGTTAGGCATTGTTTCGGAGTTGGTTAAGGTTAGAACGGTTAAGTTTAGGCGCTGTTAAGGAGCTGGTTAAGGTTAGAGTTTGTCAAAGAGAATGGCAATATAATTTCTATGGTTAAGGTTAGGCATGGTTAAGGTTAAGGTTAAGGTTAGGCATTGTTTCGGAGTTGGTTAAGGTTAGAACGGTTAAGTTTAGGCGCTGTTAAGGAGCTGGTTAAGGTTAGAGTTTGTCAAAGAGAATGGCAATAGACAGCCTATTTCCGCGCGACCTGGGCGCTGGGCGGCGGAAAATGAAAGGCGCATTACTGCACGCCACTACGGTAAATTTTTGCACTGCTTGCTTGGCATAAAGCTACACGCGACCCCCACCCCCCTGATGTTTGAGAGTTAAGAGTGGACAATAAGTGCTAATAAGATGCTGTGATTTGCTGTTGTTGCACAGACATGAAGCACTTTTTCATAAGCTCAGCTGCACTATAAATGTGTTTTTTTGTTCAGATGCACATCATGCACTCGTTTGTTTTTTATTTTATTTTTATATTGAAATGTTGAAGGAGATGTTGCAGTTGTTGCACAGTCATAAATGAAGCACTTTCTGCAGGAGATGTTGCAGATGTGGCACATAAATGAAGCACTCTTTTTGAAAAGTATACTACTTTTGCAATGTAGTTAAATAAAAGTTGTGAAAATGTGGTTGCGTGAGGGGCGGAGCTTGGCGATTATGGAGTAGACGTGTTTCACGTGAGCTCCCTTCTACCGTGCGGAATATACATTTTTCCCCATTAGTCTTTATTTTATTTTTATTTGTTTTTTGTCTGCTTGTTTAGTCGTCGAGTTTCAACTACTGTCGTCAACTTTTTTCGACTTTCTGCGATGTCGGTGGTGGAAACCAGATCCATGAGCGCTCCAGCCAGCAAACCACCACCGGGCCTGGCCGCACCATCGCCCGGTGTCGGGGAGATAAGCGAAGCTGTGCTCTCGGTCATGACCAAGCTCCATGCAGAATCTGAGACACGCTTCGCTGAAACACAAAGAAAAGTGCTGGCGGATTTTTGTGATCGAGAGATATCAGAGGAAATAAGGTTGGCGGTCGTCCCGTTGATAGACAAGATGGAGTCGCTGCACGCTGTCTCCTCGGCTAATGCTATCGAACTAGCTGCGCTAACGACGGAGGCCTCATTACAGGGCGAGAAGATGGCGGATCTGGAGCTCTCCCTGCTGGCTAGGCAGGCCGAAGTTGCCAAACTACAGTCGGTAATTGTGGAAATACAGTCCCGGGAGAGACGCTACAACATCAGGATTGTTGGAGTACCGGAGGGCAGCGGGGAAGGCCGTCTCTCTGAGACCATGCCGGAATTGCTGCAAGTAATACTGGGGAATGACGTCCTCCCCTCCCCTCCCGTATGTGAATCGGCCTACAGAGCGGGCAGGACCACTCCTGGAGTGAACAAGGAACCGAGGCCCATCATTGTCAAGCTGAACAGGCTACAGCAGAGAGAACTCATCATGCGGTCGGCTCGTACCAGAAGGGGTAATCTAAGGCTGGGCGATCACAAAGTGGCCATTTTCGAAGACTTTACGCCGGAGGTTCAAGCACAGAGAGGCGAATACAAAGTGGTCCTGTCCAAGCTATGGAAACTAGGCCTGAGGCCCACGCTATTCGCTCCCGCGAAATTATCTGTGTTGGATAAGGTCGATGGTCGGCGTTCATTTTGGTCGTTGGCTAAAGCGAAGGAATATCTCGAGGGGATAGCCGAGACTGTAGCTTGATATCTATGACGGGTGAGTGACTTGGCGATGTGGGCCTGAATACATTGATAGGGCCGGCTATTCATGCCGTCATGCCTAGACATGCTAACGGTCCACTGCCCATCCAACTAGCGGGGCTTCCCAATGACTTCTGTTACTTGCTAATGCTGACCTCATGGTCGTACTTGTGTATCGCCTCTTTGGAAGCTAACGAGCTAGCTGAACAATGTACATAACAGACTCTAACGTGCTATCCGGATTCATCACTAGCTTACGCGCTAGCCTCGGGCTAGCTAGCGGGCTGCGTCTAACGTCTGCGCTGAGACATTCGAGACCCGTTAATATTTACGCACTTTGGTTGTTGTTGCTGTTTAAGTGTCATCGTTCGCACAATTCAACGGTGATCGGGTCCTTAACTAACTTCTTGTATTCTTTTATTTTTATATCAAGGCTGTTTTGAGCTTTGGGCTCCGGTAGGAGAAGATCGGTTGAATATATATATAAACAATATATGATAACAGGTTGTGTCAGGTATTGCTTATTACCATCCCCGGGTTAATGAATGTGTTTAATTCTATTCTTACAAAGGTTATGTCATTCCAGCCGTGGTGCCTGATCGGAGGGGCACTTGCAGGTGTGCACTTTGACCAGGCATAACCCCACTTTTTTCCCTTTCTTATTATTGTCGTTGTTTAAATTACATCTGTTTGCACAGTTTACCTGTGATCCGATCCTGCCTTAGACTGTCTGCTGGTATACTTTAATTTAATTTTGTTTAGAGTTTTCATTTGTCCATTTGTGCTATAACATTGCGACGTTGATGCGCAGACTCGGAAATAGATGGTTGCAGGGGTGATGTTGAGTTATTATATAATAATGGCTATTTTTTTCCATTATAGTTATCTCATGTTAAGGCCAAGGCTCACGGTGGTTTTCGACCGATATCTTTATTGAAACAATATATGATAACAGGTTGTGTCAGGTATTGCTTATTACCATTCCCGGGTTAATGAATGCGTTTAATTCTATTCTTACATAGGTTATGTCATTCCAACCGCTGTGCCTGTTCAGAGGGGCTGTTACAGGTGTGCACTTTGACCATAACTCCCTTTTTTCCCTTTCTTACTATTGTCGTTGTTTAAATGACATCTGTTTGCACAATTTACCTGTGATTCGATCCTGCCTTAGACTATCTGCTGGTATACTTTAATTTAATTTTGTTTTGAATTTTCCTTTATCCATTTGTGCTATAACATTGCGACGTTGATGCGCAGACTCGGAAATAGATGGTTGCAGGGGTGATGTTGAGTTATTATATAATAATGGCTATTTTTTCCATTATGGTTATCTCATGTTAGGGCCAAGGCTCAGGTGGTTTTCGACCGATATCTTTATTGAATTTTATTTTTATTATTATTTGTGTTTATTGGACTAGTGGGGGTTTAATCAGGGGTTTATCTAGAGGGGGGTCGGAGTGGGGAGCGTCTTATTGGATCCATGACTCCAGTGGGAAATGATAGGAAGATGACCATCCTTAGTGGATGGGGCATAGGGAGGGGATTGGAAAGTGGGTATAGGAGGGCTTATAATAGGACGGGTGGGTTAGGGTTTAGAGTAGAAGGAGGGGGGGTTGTAACTGGGGTGGTATTTTTATGTGTTTTATATACTGTTGTCTTATATGTGTGTAATTGTTCCTCCTCTGAACTCCTGGGATTGACCGTCTGGGCCCGCCTGGATCAGCGCCTCTGTACTCAGCCTGGCTGCACTGGTATGTTCTCTACGCATTTAGACAAACTCGACCATGGCTAAATTGAATATTTTAATTTGGAACGCAGGAGGTCTTAACGCCCCACACAAGCGTGCCAGTGTCCTTTGGTTATTGAAGAGAAGAAATATTGACATTGCTCTCCTTAGTGAGACGCATTTATTGGTGGGTGATGTGTCAAGGCTAGCAAATCGACAATATCACGTTATCTCCTCATCCTCAGCCGATGATAAGACGAAAGGAGTCGTCATAGTTACAAGACGTAACCTTGATATCAAAGTCCTGGATGTGTGGTCGGACACGGAGGGAAGGATTACTATAGCAAAAGTTGAGTTCTCTCATAGGAAGATGGCAATAATAGCATTGTATGCCCCTAACACATTTGATTCAGCGTTCTATAATACAATCACGAAGAATATGTTGGAACTTACTGGATACGCTCTCATTGTGGGTGGCGATTTTAATGCGTGCTGGGATGCGGAGATGGATAGGTCCGGGCCCTCTGAAACAAGCGACCAAAAACGGTCCTCTAAGGCCCTCAGGATGTGGGCCCAGGACACTGGGCTCGCAGACCTATGGCGCTTATCCAATCCCACCCTCAAGGATTACTCTCACCTGTCTGCCAGACACAAAACCTTCTCTCGAATAGACTATGCATTCGCATCCCCTAATTTGTTTGATAGTTTCGACGTCTCATTGGTTCCCCTGGCTCTCTCGGACCACAAGGGGATTTTCCTTGTGGCAACCTTTGGCAGGCTCTCCACAAGAGCTCCCAGGTGGCGTTTTAAGGATGCACCGAATGGGAAATTCTTGGCCGAAACCGATAACGAAAATAGGAAACAGTTGGCCGAAAACCGAATGCCGAAAGGCCGAAAATGATTAATATAAATATATATATATTTTTTTTTAGCTACCCGATTATGGCTAAACTTAACTTAAATAATATTAATAATCACTATTATGGGCCCATAAAACATTTATTCAGCACTTTTGAATGCATACATTAATTCCAAACTGTTAAGACTAAAAGACTACAACGATTGATGACGACTTCCTGTCCTCGCATTTCCATTTCCGGTTTAACGATAATACATTTTCAACAACAGATTGCTGCTAATTAAACACTTCATGGAAACAGAGTAACGTTAACGTTATGTCGAGTTCATACGTGTAGTGTAGTATGAACTCGTCATAACGTTAACATTACTCAGTGTCCACTGTTGCTGCCACCGTTGCGTCGCAGATGGATGGTACACTGTTAGCTCCGTAGCTAATCCGCTCCTAGACTACTGATAGCAGTACCGTTAACGTCGGAGCTGATCAATACTCCGGTTTTTTCTAATTTAGTTTAGAACCGGGTTTCGGGGGGCATCCCTACTCCCAAGAGGAGTTAGTTATCACAGGCTGTAGAATGCAGGAAGAGCTGCCAAGCTGCTCACGTTACATGTTGCGCATGCTACCGGTATGTCTGTAGTCGCGTTTTGATGACGTCATCACAACAACACGTTATTTGACTTTCGGTCATATATTTTCGGTGCTAAAACCCTTTCGGCCGAAAGCCGAAAGAGCCTTTTTAACCATTTTCGGCCGATAATTTTCAGTAGCCGAATTTTCGGTGCATCCCTAGTTTTAACTCAACCTTATTAAAGAACGATGATTTCTGCTCTGAGTTCGGGAGTAAACTAGCTGAATTCTTGCAGATCAATGTTGGCACGGTCGATGACCCCAGGGTCCTATGGAACGCATTGAAAGGATTTATCAGGGGTCATGTCACACTTTTCTCCTCCAACTTACGTAAATCCCGATCAAAAAAACTAGAAGGACTGGAAACATTATATGCGGATCTATACGCATCTTTGCAAACTAACTATAGTGAACGACTAAACACACAACGTAAGATAGTCAAGAAGGAAATAAACTCCATACTTAAACAACAGTCTGAGTTCTTGATACATAGGACAAGGCAAAATTACTACTTTCACGGCTCCAGGCCTAGCCATCTATTGGCAATGAAAATACGCTCGAATTATCATTTCTCGGATATCCCCTCGATCAAGACGCAACAGGGTACAATCACTACTGATTCGAAAAAGATCAACGACACTTTTAAAGAGTTTTACTCAGTTATATAGCTCAGAGGTTAATCTCGACGACTCTAAATTTGAATCGTTCATTGGCGGGCTTGAGATACCCCACATTTCTGAGGAAGAGGCTAAGAAACTGGGGAAACCGATCACCCTTATGGAACTAAGGGAGACGATCGCTGAAATGCAGAGGGGTAAGGCACCAGGCTGGGATGGTATTCCACCCGAGGTGTATTTAGCTTTCTGGGACCAACTGGGCCCATTGATGCTCGATATGATCAATTACGCTATCGAACAGGGGGAGTTCTCAAGAGATGTCAACATGGCGCCGATTTCTTTACTTCTCAAGAAGGACAAAGATCCCAATGATTGTGGTAGCTATAGGCCCTTGAGTCTTAAAAGTGTTTGCCAAGGTGCAGGCCCGCCGCCTGCAGAGATTTATGACGGTATTGGTACACTGCGATCAAACTGGTTTTATCCCGGGGCGCCTGGCTGCAGATAATGTTAGGAGGCTGTTGCATGTAGTCGATAACAGTAAAGACAATACAGCTCCGTCCACTGTTCTGTCTTTGGATGCCATGAAGGCGTTTGACAGACTAGAATGGTCATACCTGTGGAAGGTACTTGAGGTCATGGGTCTGGGAAAGAATTTTATTCATATGATTAAAGTCCTGTATGCCTCGCCGTCGGCAATGATACTGACAGGCAAAAACTGTTCCACACTTTTCCCAGTCTCCAGATCTTCTAGACAGGGTTGTCCTCTGAGCCCGGGACTATTCGCGCTTTCCCTCGAACCATTGGTCCAATTTATTAGGCAATCAGAGGACATCGTCCCCATAATGATCAATAATACACCACACAAAATTGCTCTCTATGCGGATGACCTACTGATTTTTATGGATGACCCTTCCCGGTCGGCCACAAAATTATTGGAAATAATCGACGACTTTGGTAAATTGTCAGGCTTTAAGATTAACTGGAACAAATCAGCCTGCCTACCTCTTAATGAGCTGGCCAAGGCGGTGCGACTACCAGCTGATATCCCCATAGTGGAACATTTTAAATACTTAGGTATAGAGATATTCCCCACGCTGAGTCAAACTACTAAGTACAACTTCACGGGTACTTATGATAAAATACGCCAGAATCTAGACAGATGGTCGTCCCTTCCTAACTCCCTTCAAGCCCGAGCTTCCATAATCAAAATGAACGTTCTGCCTAGGATCAATTTTGTTAGCTCAATGCTCCCCCTGCCCCCTCCAATAGACCACTGGCGCAAGGTACAATCGATGGTATCTAAATTTATCTGGAATAACAAACGCCCGAGAATCAAAAGAGCTACTACTCAACGTAGGAAACAAGATGGGGGCCCCTGCAATCCCTGATTTTAAGCTTTATTTCTGGTCCTTCTCACTGAGACCTCTGATGTGCTGGCTAGACCCTGTAGATGCTGTATCTTGGCGCGCCTTAGAAGCGGCGGCGGTCTCACTGCTAAGATTGCAGGATGTGGTGTACTCCACTGTCTCTATTTCGAAATGCCGGCTGAGGTATGGACCGATCATAACTCACGTGATCCAAACGTGGCGTAATGTACAGAGGTCGTGTGGGGTTAAATGCCCATGGCACCTGGACTCTCCAATTTTTAATAACCAGCAATTACTTGTTGGGCACAAGCCGGTTAATATTCCTCAATGGCAGAGGGGGGGAGTTCATACTCTGGAGGATATTTATGATAAGAACGGCCTCCGTGCGTTTCAGGACTTAAGAGAATTTTATGATCTTCCCGGCGAGTCCTTTTTTCTTCACCTTCAACTAAGGTCAGCGCTGCGGGCGCATGGCGTGCCGTGGGCTCAAGCTTTGCAACCACACCCCTTCCTCAGGCTCATAGTGGACAGGACGACCTCCAGAGGGTTTGTCTCAGACTTTTATACGCTCTTAATTCAGTCCACGTATAAAAATGTATCATTGGATACAATCTGGCGTGTGGATATCCCGGAGTTGGACCCCGAGTTTGACTGGGATGATGTTTGGGCAAATGTGGCATTATCTTCCTGCAACCCCAATCACCAGCAAATTAATTTTAATTATATTCATAGGACCCATCTTACACCTAGGAAGCTATTTGCTATGGGACTGATAACCGACTCTCGGTGCACTTTGTGCTCTCAAAAGGCCACTGGCACTTATATGCATATGTATTGGGATTGCCCACCAGTGGCCCGCTTCTGGAGGTCAATAACGGACAAACTTTCAGATCTGTGTGGCTTAACTATCCCATTCACAGCTGTTACGCTACTCCTGAACGATATAACGACACTACCTGCGTCCGTTCAACTAAAAAGGGTTGTCCTAGCGGGTGTCACAGCAGCGAAGAAGCTAATAGCAATGAGGTGGAAGGAGCCCGAGAAGCTTACAGTGATTAACTGGTCCCTAACACTATTGGATGTGATTTATCTTGAGATATCCACGGCGCGGGTGATTGGGGTGGGACAGGCAGGTATTGACCTGTGGTTTGCAGCAGCCGAAAAGGTCAGGACCGCCGTGTGCGGCTGAGCGGGGTTGAGGTGCGTGTTCGGGTGAGTCCGGGGGTCTCTTGGGAGGGGGAGGAGGAAATGTTTTGTCTGTCTTGTCTTTTGTCTTGTCCTCTTGAGTTTAGCTGGGGATTTTATGGGGGGGCAGCTATTTAACTATTTCTTCACTGTTTGGTCACTTTTACACGGTCTCTGTGAGTCTATGGAACACCTCTACAGGTTTTTATTTTGTCATGAAGCTTCATTGCTCTGTTTTCGGGTCGTGTTCTCAAAAAGTGGTCCTTGTGGTGAATTGGAGATGTACGTTTTATTTATATAGGGTCACACAGCCGGGAATCGGGGCTGAACACTGGGAAAGACCATTTATTGGATAGTACCCCTTGGATTTAAAATTTAGAAGGTTGAACTCTGTTTTCTTTTCTCTTTGTCTGTATAAATTGTTATTCTGTATTATTGTTTTTGTTATTTTCTTGTGAAGTTCTATGTATTGTGATTGTGTTTAATGTGTTGTCTTGTTTCATGTGAATAATAATAAAAAAAATTGATCAAAAAATAAAAAAAAATTGGTTGCGTGTTGTGTCAAGTGTACATATATTCATAGCATGGGGAGGCGCCGTGGCAGTCCGGCCCCTGGCCCCTTGGGTTTCTGACAATGTGGCCCCCTGAACAATTTAGTTGAATAGCCCTGATGTACATAATGGATCGCTTTCTAAACTTAATAATCGATATGATTTCGGCGTTTAGTGCGACATACAAACCGGAAATGGACCTAGGCGATCGGCGTCGTGTACTTGGGATCTTTCACCGCCAGTCTCATTGGCGCACGGTAAGAGGAATATAACATTATTTTCAACCCGATTGTGCTATTCCTTGTTTGCAAACCATCTGATCAATATATCACCCATACTACATAAAGCATTTACTGATGATCGGGGAATTATAAACGACGCCCCCCCCCTTTCCTCCGTGCATGATGAGGCATAAATTGTATACCGATCATATACATTTGAGTTTTTTGGTGTAGCGTGTATGGGGGGGAAACGGCAATCGATAATCTATATAATGCGTTTGGGCCTATAACTAGCGTTTTTGGAATTACAGCCGAAAAGATTAAAAAACATACTTATATTCTAGAAGGTATTAACACAACAATGTATGAATGAAAAGGTATAACGTTCCCACATCCTGAACGATAGATAATCGATGTGGGCCATAGTAATGTCAATATAGCAATACAATTAAAAAAGTTATAGTCCTGCAAAGAAGGTAAACATCTCCATAGACTTACAGCACTGGCAGAGAGGGTACTTTGATGGGTACAATGGCTGGCACAGAAAGTGTTAAAGTGGTAATCTGGAAGAATCCTGATTTGTTTGTTGTGGTTGGATTGCGTTTTTTGCACTTGTGCCGACTCGTTTCCCATCTAGAAAATTCATGCTAAACTACTGAGTTAGTCTTCTTAGTGATGCATGATATATCGGCCGCCAATATATCGGCCGATATGGTAATTGTTTTACACATCGGTATCGGTCCGATATCAAGATGGGGCCGATATTTATAATTAAAAGAATTTACTTTTTTTTATACATGTTTTGGTCTTAAATAGTTAAAAAAAAAAGATCAATCATTTCTGAAAATAAGTTTAAAAAAGAAGACGTTTGGAAAATAGCTCTTTATTTGATTATCATAAAAAAGTGTTTTCTATACAGAGATATCGACATCGGTAAATATTGGTATCGACCAGAACAGCAATATTAATATCGGTTATCGGTATCAGCCACAATTTTCACATCGGTGCATCACTTCTATTAATTCCAAACAAAACGCTGTTGCTGCTGGTGACATAAAACATCACTTCCTGTATGCCACATTATTTTTCCGGGAATGTCCTACCAGACACCAGTGTTTAGAACAGCCAAACATTCAGGAACTGGTTATAGGTAGAATCATTGGTTACAATCAGTTGGTGATAAGAGTGGCAAAATAGTTTAACGTCTTAACAGACAACTTGAGTTGAACTTGTGTACTCTGTAGTGGTTGCAATATAAAAAAATTATTTTATCTTTAGAAATTGGTATAAGCTGGAAAACACAGCGGATCCATGGCCTGAAGTCTTATGTAGTACAGGTCCAAATTTGATAAAAATCCGTTCAGAAATTAGTCTTTGAGAGAGATCCGGGTAAACAGTGCGGAGATAAAAAAAAGCTCTCCAAAATCCATTTCCTCATCCACGGCCGTTCATTCTGAAGTGTGATCCACTTCTGGTTTTCGCTCGTCAACTTTAACCTAGATCCCTTATTCCATGTGGGGTATCATTGGAAATGTACACTCATTGGCTACAATGCTGACCAATCATTTTCACCATCAGTGGATGATTGGCAGTTCTGAAGCATCGGGAGTCCGGGGTGGTAATCTGACACGTGGCGCGTAAAAAGATGCTTGCCTGACATATCGTCATGTAACTGGAGAAGCGAGGCACGGATTTGATCGAGTGATGTGGCGTTCGAACGGCAACAAATAGATCTTTCGAACAGTAATTTATATGTTCTGCAAAAAATGCAGCCCAAGCCGCTAGACCAGTGTTTCCCAAACTCTGGGTCGCGACCCGTTTTTATTGGGTCGCCAATAAAAATAAGATTTAAAAAATAAATAAATAAAATTAATTAAAAAAGAGCTGTAGATGTGTTGATTCAGTTTGGCACCACATACTTATGTGAATCTGGGTTTTCTACTCAAGCATACCTGAAAAACAAATACAGAAACAGACTACCGGCAAATGCTCAGCATGACCTCAGAATAGCACTTTCAAAAACCAAGCCCAGAATAGATCTGCTGGTTGAAAACTTCAACCAGCCACATACCTCTCATTAGATTTCATTGTGCCATAGATTAAATATTATACCCCTTCTAGCATGTCAGGTCAGTAGAATTTTTTAATAAGTCAGTACAAATTAATCAGAATGTTGCTCAATGTTGGGGTTTAAAGTTGAGGGATGGAGGGAGGGGGTAAGAAAGAGTTGAAAAAGGGGTGAGAAATAGAAAGGAGTAGAACATGTTTGTTTTTAAAAGTGTTACAAAATTGTATGTACATATGTTATGAGGTGGTGAGCAACTTAACATTACACTATGATTATTGCTGTGATGGACTTTTATAATTAAATAAATACATTTCATATACATTTGAAATTCATGGTTCGTTGTGTTCTTTATCAGTAGTTTATAAATTTATGTTTTTTTATTTTTATTTTTTTAAATCTTTTTCCCCCTTCTTTTTCAGTTTTTTCTCCCATCCCAATGTTAGTCGTTATGCCAATTCCCAATCCCCTTCCTGGTCGTTGCGCACTCTACCCCCTACCATCGGTCCGGGAGGGCGGAGATTATCACATGCTTCCTCAGACACATGTGTACCCAGCCCACCGCTTCTTTTCACCTGGCAGCGCGGACTCTCACTGGGAGAGTGTAACGCGTGGAAGGTCACACTACCTCTCCTAGATCCTTCCCTTGCTGTGCAGGCGCCCGACCGAACTGTAGGAGTCGCTGTTTACAACGACCAGGACCCACCCTCGCCGGGTTTCCCACCCGCTAACACTGCCAGTTGTGTTAGTATGGACGGTCGGCCAACCCGGAAGCACCACAGCTGGATTCGATCCCACTGTCTCTGTGGTGGTAGACACTCTTAGTCCGCTGCACTACCCGGCCGCACTATAAATGTATGTTATGGCAATTCATGATGTATTTTTGTAAGTTTGGGTCCCGGGGAAGCATCAAATTCTCTTTTGGGTCTCAAGCTGAAAAAGTTTGGGAACCCCTGAGCGCTAGACAGTCGCAAAGTCACATGATTTTAAATTTTTTTTGTATTGATTTTCTCCATGGTCTATACAAACAATATCTCGACTTCTCCTTCATTTATCTCGGCCTTCTGCAGTACAACTTGCATCAAATGTTAATAATTCTGAGTTAAAGTGCAGAAGTACAAGTACACACATGAGGACCCACAAACAAAAACAATAACCAAAAATAACATAACAAAATAATATGTTAGGGTGCATCTCCAATAAATCTGCATCTACCATAAAGCAGACAAATAACAATAATATGTTGCGGTGCATCTTCCTGGCACTCAACTCCTTTTACACAAGGTTCACTTAACAATTAACCCGAAGTCACATGACTTTCATGCGTTCCGCGCACGGGCACGTCGGGACGTATACGTTGCACGTTATGTGGTTAAGAATATTATTATTACTTTAAGAATTGTTATTGTATTGTAAAGTGTAAGCAGGGAACATTGGTCTGCTCATTTAACCGTGATCACAAAGATCTGACCAGAGGAAATTGTCCTTGTTGTAGTATAGTTAACAGATAATAGTAAGTATATTAATGAGACATTGGAAGGCCTGATTGAGACCTTCTTCAAACATAAGCAGTAGGGATTCCCCGATCACATTTTTTGCCACCGATACCGATCACCGATCGTCGTGAGCCATATCGGCCGATACCGATCCGATCGTTTTTGATTAAAAAAAAATTTATATAATTTTTTTTATTTTAATTATAAAATATATATATTATATAATTAGACTTGTACTTGTATTATCTATCTGTGAGACATCGCCACCACACAACAAGCTCCACTGTCTGTGTGTACTCTAGTAGCCTCCAGCTACGGCCAGGATTCTCCGGAGCTGCAGCTGGGCCCTATACTCGAGTAGCCTGCAGCTACGGCCAGGATTCTCCGGAGCTGCAGCTGGACCCTATTGATCATATTCAACAACATGCCCTCAGCTCGAATATGCATCGAATGAGTGTTATAAAACATTGATATCAGGAGCTATCTGTGGCTACTGCTGGCCGGCTATATAACGTTGATACAGCGCCTCGTGAACTATTTAGTTCAGTGGGACATTTCGTTTTGAACAGTGAGCTGGCGTCAGCTAACGTGAGCTAGCTGAGGTATCATACACGTCTCTACTAGACTTGCTGGAGCGTTTGTTGATGTCAGGAGCTATCGGTAGCTGGCCGGCTAGATACCGTTCGGTTAGACAATGCCTCATCATGTATTGGACTGGAAGTGAATGGTTGACTGGGTCATTTTGTAACGGTAGCTAACGTTAGCTCAGGGAGACGCCGTCCTCCCGTCCCACTAGACTAGACCCGTGTTTACATGCGCGCGGGAGGGGCTGGAGGGAGGAGCAGACGCCGCACCACTGTGTGGGAGTGAGTGCAGCTCCCGGTGTCTGAGACAGAACTCAGCGAGTGAGATCGGTTTTGACGATCGGCGAAAATAAAGCATTATCACCGATCGCATATTTATACTGATTATCGGCCGATAACGATCGGTGGCCGATCGATGGGGGCATCCCTAATAAGCAGCCTTCAGACCACAGTGGAAACACAAACAACAATGAGCTGAACAAACGTTTTAGTTCCAGGAAAAGTAATTCCTGGGGCTAAAGGTTTCAGGTGTTTTGGGTGGAAGCGCGGCTTTTGCTTACAATCACCTGTTATTTGTGACCAAGATATATGCGCACAAATAGTATGAATCTGATCATTAACTGATTGGGCGCCATACCGGGTTATCTCGCCAACCGTTGAGCGCCAAAACCCGAGTATACTCTGGTTTTTATCCTTTGATAATTTCCTTTGATCCCCGTTCTATACGGTCAGCCAGAGCCCTCTAGTATCGCCTACCTTTTGAACTGGAATGGCTTGGTGTGGATACACCTTTTCCTTTTTATTTTTTTGCAAGGGCTCCTCCTCCTCGGAGACGGAGACACAGCGATCGCCTCGAGATTGTTGCCTGAAGCCTATTTCCCATATACACAAGTACAGGGGAGGAAATTAGGCCACTTTACTCGCCAAATGAGAGTATTTTTGATGTTTGGCGAGTGATTCACGAAGACCACTCTCCACACTGGCGAGTAGTAAACAAAACAAAACAAAAAAAATCATTCTGCAATCTGCTGATTCGCTCACTGGCACAAGCCGAACTCCGACTCCCCCATTATGATTCCTCCCATTTGCGCCTCATAATAATCCATAACCAATGAACATCATCGTTGTACAGATGCGCTCTAAGCTCCTCCAATGAACACTCGTTTTCTAGAAGATGCCGCCCATCTAGGGGAAGTGGCTATACCACTGCGAGCGGACCTACAGACTCCTGTCAATGGCTTGACAACGTAGACAAACGTAGACAAAAACACATCGTGGATGAAAATAATTGCATATAGTCGTCGCTTTCGGATATCAGTGCGGTCTGACATGGGGGCGAACAACAGCACACGACGTTCTCCCTTCGAGTCGGATGAGAATGACAAGTGGGCGTGAGGCTAACCCAGCATTAGCCGGCTAGCTACCTAACATGTAACAAGCTACCATAACGCGTGTTCAACATAGTGAAGTGGACTATACTGAGCGGCTTTGCTTAAATGCAGCCGAGTGACATTTTATTATTACCGGGTTTCCCCCCATATCACCACTCGCCCATATGCCCTTCACAACGGGGATGTTGTCATATTGTCATTCAGAATACACCTGCTGAACCCCTAGCGTTGACATGAGATTCGATTCCAATGTAGTTGTAACTGTGGCCATTATATGGTTTCATCATTTATGTTATTTCAGTTTGTAAGTGTAATATTTGAGAATGTATTTATGTTTCATTTCTTATTTTCTTTATTATTTAAATTGCTACAATTTATAATATATTCATTTTGACGTCTGGTCATATGTGGTGTCCCGTTAGGCTGCTGTTGTGTTGTTACATTTGGGTCTGATTAAGACACCTGCGAGCAAGCGGCAGGGATGTTGGGAGACTGGGACTCATTAAGACACCTGCAGCGGCAGGAATGGTGAGACGAGTTGTACAGGCTCTCTAGATTCGAAGAGTGTACGACTATGTGTAGTGTACCACTAAGACTGTTACCAAGAACAGAAGAACAAGACCCCTTTTTTATGTAGCATGCAGCCAACGAGGTAATTAATGTTTATTTGTATTTTGCTTTTCTGATGTATTGTTTTCATATCGTGTATATTATTGTTTGTGTTGACCTGACGCAACGTATATGTTTCTGTTTAAGTTTTCACGGTGGATTGGAGGACCAAGCCTTTAATAAACCCGTCGAAAGGAAACCACTTGTGTCTGCAGTGCTTGAAGGAGTTACAGTGAAAACTCGACTGTTCATCGATGCAAGTGGGCGATGAAGCAAGTCCAAGTTTAAGGCCGGCGTCCAGCGGATCTTCCCCGACAATTGTTTGCTGCGCTGCCGGCGCGCCGACATCAAAGGACAGATGAGTCACAAACAATACGCACTACACGCATAACCGCAAAGAAGTAAGAAGATGCACACAGTATAATGAGCAGCGTTTCAAGATAAAGCCATAAAGGACTTGGACATTATAAGTTAAGAGTGGTCAGGTCAAGAAGAGTGCTTTGTAAACGTTTCTATAATATATTTGACTGTGAATTCTAATTACTGTGGTGTGCGTGCTAAAAACGTTTTGACTTATTTGCCTATATAATTTAACTGAAGCTAACCATTTGTACACATTAAGGTGTCAACGTTAAAGTATAAATATTTTCTGATTGAATTAATTTCTAATTTAAAGTGTGTTTTGGAAATTATAACCTATAAAAGGCACGTATAATTTATAGGTGAAGGCTATTATTGGCATCTAATATTTATGTTCCTAAGCGTTCTGAAGCGCTTAATATATATGTGGAGGTTATTTTGAAAGCCAATTGAATTAAGCAATTTGATTTGCTCGGAGAGTACTGCATTTAATTCAAATTTGAGTACAAAACAGGCTAAAGGTTTAAAGGTGTATTTACTATTTTTTCTTTACAAATTTTGGTCAATTTAAAGTAGTGATTTAAATGACAGAGCCAATTAGGCCTGCAATTGAAGTAGGGGACAGTGTTAGGGATAGTGCAAATTCCCAAGACCGACCTGAAGAAGGTCAGGAAGAAGGTGCTGAAGCCCAGCAAGAGGTACCAAAACGATCTCAAAGAACCAAAACTCTAACAGAGAAGGGTAAAGCAATGCAGGAGGATAAGATCAAAGCGCTACAACAAAGATTTAATTACATTTACAATAAATGGAGGACACAAGTTAAATCTTCTAAAGGTCCGTTATCACAATCAACAGAACATTTGTCTAATGAGCTGCTTACTGATATCATTACAGATGTCACAGGTCTTTCTAATGATGTGCAGCATATTTATGATCAACTACGTGACATCTCAACTCCAGACCAGGACACGCGTCTAAGAGTGGATCTGTGTGCAGGGATTTCTGAGATAATTGTGTCCAGAGCCACATTTAGACTGGGGGGAAGTGTGTTAGAAGAAGGAGAGAAAGAGTGGCCAGAAGCAGGCTCTCTCTTTGACTCAAGCACCTATAAATCTGGTTCTGCCACTTCTTCCAGGAAAAGTGCTTATAAATCTGGTTCTGCCACTTCTTCCAGAAAAGGCACCTCAGTGCATTCAAGCAGTTCTTCTGTAAAGCGACGAGATGCTGTCGCTGATGCTGCTGCAAGCCAAGCTGTTCTGGAAGTGTTAAAAGAACAAGAAAAAGAACAATTGGAAATGCAGTGCCTAGAAGCAGAAGCTAAAAAGAAGATAGCTGAGCAAGAGGCAGCAGGCATAAAGCGTCGTTTAGAACGAGAAGCAGAACGTTTAGAAAGAGAAACAGAAGAGGTTGAACGAAGAATAAAGAGAGAGGAAGAGGAAGCTAAAATTAAAGCTCAACTGGAAGAAGAACATGGAGCTATACAAAGGACTCTGGAGGAAAAGCGGAGAAAGATACAGCATTTGGAGGCAGTGAAAGGTCTTAATGCAGCACGAGCAAGAATTCTTGTGTACGATCAAGTGGAGGCCACAGAAGAGCGGAAAGACGTACTAGAACATGAGGGTAGCAGACAACAAAGTGCCTGCTCCCACAAGTCCTCTGTCCCTGTATACGTCTCCCGTACCACAAGTTGTGACCACCTCCTCAAATGACAGTACAGCAGAGCTTGTTAAGATGCTGGCAGGTGCTTTGAGTGTCAACAGAATTCCAATTCCTGAACCTTCATCATTCAGTGGGGACCCATTGAAATACAATGACTGGAAACTTTCCTTTGAAATACTGATTGATCAGAAGAGCATTGAAGACAAGGAGAAGATATACTACCTCCGTAGGTATGTAAGTGGACAAGCTAAGAAAGCACTTGATGGCTATTTCTTACTCGGAACCAAATCTGCCTATGTTGCAGCATGGAAGACTTTGGAGGAGAGATATGGTAATCCATTTACAATAGCAAAAGCATACAGAGACAAGCTCCAAGCATGGCCCAAGATGGGATCTAAGGACAGCTTTGAGCTCAGAGAGTTTGCAGACTTTCTCAGGAGTTGTGAGGCTGCCATGGTCAACATCAAGGCATTGGACATTTTAAATGACTGTAATGAAAACAGGAAAATTCTTTTAAAGTTGCCTGATTGGCTAACAGCGAGATGGAACAGGATGGTTATCCAAGAAGAAGAAGAGCGTAACCAATTCCCCTCCTTCAGCCAATTTGTAAAGTTTCTGACAAGAGAAGCAAAAATTGCCTGCAACCCTGTTACATCACTACAGTCACTGAAACAAGGTGAGACTGAAAAACCAAAAAGCCCAAGATATCAAAGCTTTGAAGCAAAGGCACTGACCACATGTTCCAATGAAAAGACTGTCATCATAACATGCATTTTCTGTGAGAAGTACGGGCATACTTTGCATAAATGCAGGACGTTCATGGAGAAAACTGTTTCAGACAGAGTCAAGTTTGTTCAAGCTGGAAAGCTATGCTTTGGTTGTCTCAAGTCTGGTCACTACTCAAAGAGCTGCAACAGTAGGAATGTGTGCGACGTGTGCCACAAGCAACATCCTACATGTCTGCATGAGGAGCGAGCCAAAGAAGGACAAAGACCACCACAAGCCAAGCTAAAGCTAAATGAAGAAAAGCCAAGTACAAGTCAACAATGGTACAAAGAAAGACCTCAATCGACACAATGCAAAGAAACAACCACAAACTCTACTTCACATAGAGTAATACTTCATGAAGCTAACACACAAACAACTGCAATAATTCCTGTGTGGCTTTCATCCACGACTCAACCAACACAAGAAGTCCTTGTTTACGCTCTGTTGGATTCTCAAAGCGACACAACCTTTGTTATAAGGGAAGTAGCAGAAGCGTTGGAAGCAACCAAAGTCAAGGTCAAAGTCAAGCTCTCTACTATGACCTCAAGAACCACAGCAGTAAGCTCTGAAAGAATAGACAACTTACAAATCCGTGGCTTTTACTCTGGTAAGAAGATATTGTTACCACCAGTCTATACTCGGGATTTCATTCCAGCCAACAGAACACACATACCAACAGATGGAACTGCAAAAGCGTGGTCCCATCTAGAGCACCTCCAAGGAAAGATTGCACCTATGCAGGACTGTAAAGTAGGTCTGCTCATTGGGTACGACTGCTCACAAGCCCTGCTTCCAAGGGAAGTTGTGTCTGGCGAAGAAAGTCAGCCTTATGCACAGCGTACAGACCTTGGATGGAGTATTGTTGGCCATGGGAATCCCTGCGTAGACTACGGCGACGACATCGGAATCAGCCATCGCATAGTATTGAGACGAGTAACAGCAGGTGTGAAACGTTCTGTTAATCTCAAGACTGAAGTACACTATGTGAGCCGAACACAAGTAAAAGAAATGACTCCCTCAGACATAAGAGTTCTTGAATCAGACTTCTCAGAAAGAACTGGAGAACATGACCCTGTGTCTCAAGAACATGTCAAGTGCCTGTCGAAGGTGAGAGAGACCATCACGCAAAAGAACAATGGTCACTACGACATGCCGTTACCATTCAAAGAAAAGGAAAAGAAGAGAAAAGGAAAAAGAAAAAAGAAGAAAAAACGACCTGTCAGAGAACTCAAGGTGGGAGAAATTAAGGAAGATGATCCTGAACTCCACAAGGCTTTTGTGTGCAACACTAAAGCAAAGGAAAACAGATCATCATTGGATCGCCTACAGAGATTCTCGGAATGTGTCAAGTGTAGAAAGTACAGAAGATGTACTGAAGGACAAAGAGGGGGTGACTTACCACAAGATCGGAAGCAACTCCACCCTTCACTTACGCTGGCATAGACTGCTTGGCATAGACTGCTTTGATCCGATCTATGTGGAAGGAAGGAAGGATCTCAAAATATATGATCTCTTACTTACCTGGCTATGTTTAAGGGCCATACACGGGGTCAGATGGTAGGGTGAGAAAATTGAAATTGCGGGTGAGTGACACCACCTTAAAAGGTAAACCTATAACTAAAAGTGTTCCTTGATACCTGTACAGAAGGTTATAACGCTACTCGAAGCAGACTAATTTAATGTTTTGCCTAAAACGTATGTTAATGATATTTTTACATTTAGTCATTTAGCTGACGCTTTTATACAGGGCGACTTACAAGTTCTGTACAAGTCCCCAGGAGGGGCACAACTAGCAGCTGAATGACCACAAGAAATATTTAATTTAGAAGATAACCAAATTATGTTCAGAGAAATCCCACGTGTGTGCGATTTGGTGGGAGTGTAACTGTGGCCATTATATGGTTTCATCATTTATGTTATTTCAGTTTGTAAGTGTAATATTTGAGAATGTATTTATGTTTCATTTCTTATTTTCTTTATTATTTAAATTGCTACAATTTATAATATATTCATTTTGACGTCTGGTCATATGTGGTGTCCCGTTAGGCTGCTGTTGTGTTGTTACATTTGGGTCTGATTAAGACACCTGCGAGCAAGCGGCAGGGATGTTGGGAGACTGGGACTCATTAAGACACCTGCAGCGGCAGGAATGGTGAGACGAGTTGTACAGGCTCTCTAGATTCGAAGAGTGTACGACTATGTGTAGTGTACCACTAAGACTGTTACCAAGAACAGAAGAACAAGACCCCTTTTTTATGTAGCATGCAGCCAACGAGGTAATTAATGTTTATTTGTATTTTGCTTTTCTGATGTATTGTTTTCATATCGTGTATATTATTGTTTGTGTTGACCTGACGCAACGTATATGTTTCTGTTTAAGTTTTCACGGTGGATTGGAGGACCAAGCCTTTAATAAACCCGTCGAAAGGAAACCACTTGTGTCTGCAGTGCTTGAAGGAGTTACAGTAGTGTCAACATACAGCTAGGGATGGGTACCGAATTCGGTACTTTTAAAAAGGTACCTACCGAAACACGTCGGTACTACAGAGTATCGATTCACGTGAGATCCACCGGTGCCAACTTTCGGTACTATGCGAAAAGAAAAAAAAAATCCGATGACGTCACGTTTTGTTGACCGCAAAAACGAAACCGCACGTTAACACTTTGACTGCCATGCTAAAGACTTAGACGTCTTTGCTGGCCATGCTAAAGTTGCCGGGGGACGCTGTACGTCGTCTTTATATCAATATTTCAAAAATCTGCGATCGGATTCATAATGTCCCTCCGCTGGCCTGAGATTCACCAGCAGGACCCACTGAGCTCTCTGGCGGTTCAGGAGCGCCATCTGGTGGCCGATCGGCGCAAGCGCTTAACAGGAAGCGCACTAGAGGTTTTGCTAGACGTCCGTATTGCTTCCGGCCACTCGGTACATGTCCCGTGACTCTAGCTCGTCACTCTACATAGCGATCGATTGCCAATAACTCGATAAACAACATGATTTGGACGTATATACCATTATACAAGCTGGAGATGGACCGGGTAATAATATATCCCATAATGATAAAATTTCTACTCGACGATGATCGCCCAACGGCGCGCGGAGACTGGGGTGAGTTTCAGCGTGTAACGTTACCGTCTTCGATAATAACTGATATTATCAACATTTGACCCACATTAGATGATTGGTATAACGCTGCCCACGGAATTATAAACGCCCCCTCGCCCATCCGGTCAACATCAGATGACGTGTAGTAACTTCTAGAAGTACGTCTAGTTGGAATTTTTTATATCGCGCTGATTGCCATCAAACTGTATTTCATCATCAATATAATGCATTTGGGGCTATATATCACGTTCTGGAGAAAGCTGCAGAAAGAGATGAAAACATACTTATACATTAGACCATACTTTACTATGAATATGTGAATGAAAAAGTTTAACGTTGCTACACAATGAACAATACATATAGGACTTTGAATGGGCCCTAATAATGGCAATGTAGCAATAGAATTTAAAAAGTTATAGCCCTGCAAAGAAGGGGACTTTCTCCATAGACAAATAGCGCTGGCAATCTATGGTATATCATTAATTTAACCTTAGGCAACCAAAGTGTTAAGGCACAATACATGTTTTCAAACTCTCTTTGGGTGTTTGCAATTCATGGGGACTGGGGAGTATATATCTCTGATATCAAAGAGAAGTCGCCTATTCTCAGTCCTTGCCCCACAATGGTGCAATGAACTACCCACCCCAGTTAGGACAGCCGAAACACATCCAATCGTTCGCCGTCGACTAAAGACGCACTTCAACCATTATCTGAATTAAAAAAAACTTAAAAAAAATCTAACCCTAACTAACCATACTGTCATGCACTTGTCCTAATAAACTAACCTACACTGTAGCACTCAACACTTTGATGAACATTATTACTCAGCTGATAGAGTTGTGCCCTTCCTGATGGCTTGTTGTACAGAACTTGTAAGTCGCTTTGGATAAAAGCGTCAGCTAAATCAGTCGGGGTGGGCCGCGAGATGATTTTAATTTTATTTTATTTTTGTCAGGCCACTGCACTTAGAAGCAGGCCAGGACAGTGTTTCTAGTTGTATTCTAAAATGTGACTATATGGTTTTATATTAACTTAATAAATAAACAAAAACGAAAAATCTACTTATTTCAACGAACATTTCAAACTAAATAACAGATTATGCACATAAAACGCTGAAAACAACCGAAGCAACAATAGTATTTTAATGAGGCTATTATTATTATCATTATTATTTTGCAACAAGTTAGCCCTCTCATAAATAGCACATATAAATTAATAACCAACTTGAACTAACTTAATAGGATTGAAGTGATATTTGGCTTAAAAAATCGGTCGCCTGGCAAAAAAAAAAAAAAAAAAGCCCGACGATGTGCATTGGGCCGCGGCTCTCTGACGCCTTATTTTCTGGGCCCTGGCCTGAAAAGTTTGGGAACCCCTGAGCTAAATGACTAAATGTAAATGTGATATCTATCTTGGTAGTGGGCAGGTTGTTAGAAAGTGTAGCTCAGTTTCCACATCTGCTCTGTCTGACATGGCCGTTAGCCTAGCCACGGAGCGTCTTTAGAGGAGAGGAGATTGAATCCGGGACACAATGGGACACTGGCTCTGTTCATGGTCACGAATGGATTCCAGCTTAATTTATTTACTACAGATGACAAACGTGTTGTTTCTGTTTTTCTTTTTTACATACTTGCGCCACACGGAACAACTGATCACTACAGCCCAGCATCATATTACTGTAGCCAGTCTCTTGAAACACCACCATCTCCAAACGTTCTTTTGCTATGTGCTCGCGCTGCCACGGTGGGTTTTATTTTTAGCGGTCGGCTTACTCCTTCCATAGTTTCACATATTTGTAACCCGTTTAACGTTCTTAAGCTGACGTTAGCTAAGCTAACCGTCGGACATAACGTTAGCTCCTAGGGCTACAGTGCAAGCCGGCATAACTCGGGACAGAAGAGTAGAGGATGCGACGTCGGTAAACAAGCCACACACACACACCGCAGCAGAGCGGGTCTTCTCCAAGCGGGGGTGGAGCAAAAAGAACTGCTAGAATACTCAATCAGCAGCAGAGTAGTTCATTGCTGCTAGATTGTTTGTTTGTTTAATCAGTTGTAAAATACTTTACATTAGTAAGATGTAAATAATAATAAAGTAATAATAATACATTATTTATTTATTAAATATTAAGTTTGGATTTTTTTTTTTACAACTGAGGTATGTAGATACAATTTTTAGAGACTAAAGTACCGAAAAAAGGTACCGTTGGGTACCGGTATCGATTCACAGGTACCGGTTCAAATGTGAAAGGTACCCATCCCTACATACAGCACAAGTACAGTACAACCAGAATACGTTTGGCATCCAACCAGAGTGCAAATGTAATAAGTCAAGTTTAGTTTTATTTAGCTATTACATTACAGTGAAATACTTGGTTCTTTCACTGCCCAGCCCAGTCCAGCCCAACCCAGTCCAACCTAGACCAGCCCAACTTTCCCTGCCCAACCCAGTCCAGCATCTTTCACTGCCCAGTTCGGCCCAACCCAGTCCAGAATAGTTCCCTCTTTCATGTTAATATGTGATATCCTAATATTTTGAAGAGTAGAGACGGTGTGATTAATACATGTTTTATGCTAATAAATATTTTAAAGAGTAGAGACAGTGTGATTATTACTATGATTGAAAATCTATTTAGACGAAGACATACAAAGAACGAAAGAAGTAATTATCACAATTAGCGATTTATTTTTGGCTGGTAAAAAATCAGTTTGGCTGGTAAAAAAATCATCTACTCGCCAGTTGGCTGATAAGCCAAAAAGTTAGTTTCCTCCCCTGCACGAGTATAGACATATACACGGGTAATCGCGATGGCGATGCGATCACTGGGGATTATTCTTTTTGGAATACCTTCTGGCTAAGGTAAGGTATATTCTATGTCTATTTTACCGAACCTGAAACATGTTTTTGTAACGATCACAGTGTCGTGTTTTACCGGACGTAAAACATGCTTGACAAACACGATCACCCCCCCCCCCCCCCCCCTTGATGATTTTGTGATGGCACATGTGTACATTGTATATACCTTTGATTTGGGAGTATTTGGGGTTTCAGGCGATCAACCAGAACGATTTGGGCTTATTGCATATAACGCGCCATATCTCGCAATCTATGGAAAAAGACTGGATTATTTTGGAAAGGGCGATGTTTAGTGTGTAACAAACTACAGTGTGTAGAAATTAACTTAGTCAGTAATGGACTATGAACAATGTCTGTCAAATGAGCCATACTATTGTCTCCATAGCTATAATACAAAACACACAATGGGTCTGCAAACATCGCTAAAATGGTCAATAACGCTGGCGCCAGCCAGTACAGATGGGGAAAGTCGTGGCACTCAAATAGTTAATAGAGACAACCAAAGACACGCTGCACACATGCACATTGAGCGCAGGTGATTGAATGAAGATTTTATTAACAGATTGTAGAATGGGTACAACACAGTATGGCTCAATACACACAATTGTTAAGGGGATGCAGACCAGAGAAAGACTTTAGTCTTGATTACATCAGGGTCCCCCATTTTCAATTCATAATGAATTGTAAGTAAGGTCTTCGTGACATCAAAAATACTCTCATTTGGCGAGTAAAGTGGCCTAATTTCCTCCCCTGTACTCGTGTATATGGGAAATAGGCTTCAGGCAACAAAATCTCGAGGCGATCGCTGTGTCTCCGTCTCCGAGGAGGAGGAGCCCTTGCAAAAAAATAAAAAGGAAAAGGTGTATCCACACCAAGCCATTCCAGTTCAAAAGGTAGGCGATACTAGAGGGCTCTGGCTGACCGTATAGAACGGGGATCAAAGGAAATTATCAAAGGATAAAAACCCGAGTATACTCGGGTTTTGGCGCTCAACGGTTGGCGAGATAACCCGGTATGGCGCCCAATGAGTTAATGATCAGATTCATACTATTTGTGCGCATATATCTTGGTCACAAACAGGTGATTGTAAGTTTCAAGTTTCTTTAATAGTTGTCATACAGAAGTACAGAATACTTTCATACAAAATGCTTCTTACCGTTACGCTCCAGAGACTGTGCTAGACAAGATAGTATCAAATAACATAGTATAGCATGTAAATTAGAAGTAGAAAATGAGGTCAGTGTTCAGTATAGACATATGTACAATGTTCGATGCAGAATAGACGTAACTGAGTTACCATATAATATACAATACTATGCAGTGTACTAATGTACAATACTATATAGTGCAAAGCAGAAATGGGATGAGGTACAATTTAGGTACAATTTACAGTAAGGTGTACGAGTTGTAGTGCAATCCTTCATCAATAAATATAAAGTGTGGGGAGTGGGTGCTACAGTGTGTTTGTTTAAAGTGAGTGTGTGCTATAAAGTGTGGGGAGTGGGTGCTACAGTGTGTTTGTTTAACGTGAGTGTGTGCGTGTGTGCGCTATGTGCGTTTGATGGTTGTTGTTGTGTAGTGTTCATTGTTCGTTGAGCAGCCTGATGGCCTGGGGATAGAAGCTTCTTCCGAGTCTCTGTGCTCGCCTTGAGACTCCGGTATCGCTTGCCTGACCGCAGCAGTTCAAAGAGGCAGTTGTTCGGGTGACTGGAGTCTTTAATGATTCTCTTAGCCTTGCCCCTGCACCGCTTGTTGTAAATGTTCTGGAGGGTGGGGAGCCCCCCTCCAATTGTGCGTTCGGCTGAACGTGTCACTCTTTGTAGTCTGCTTCGGTCTTGTGCAGTGCTATTCCCAAACCAGGAGGTGATGTTGCCAGTCAGGATGCTCTCTATTGTACATGAGTAGAAGTTCTTAAGGATCTTCTGACTGACTTGGAACTTCCTTAGGCGCCTGAGGAAGTAGAGGCGTTGTCGTGCCTTCTTCACAACACTGTCAATGTGTGTGGTCCATGTCAGGTCCTCGGATATGTAGGCTCCGAGGTACTTAAAGCTGTTGACTCTCTCAACCGGTGCCCCGTCGATGCTGAGGGGGCTGTAGTCCTTGACCCCCGACCTCCTGAAGTCCTCAATCATCTCCTTTGTTTTGCTGACGTTCAGGGAGAGGCTGTTTTCCTGGCACCATCCCGCCAGGACCTTGACCTCTTCCAGGTAGGCCCTCTCGTCGTTGGCAGAGATCAGGCCCACCACCACTGTGTCGTCAGCAAATTTGATGATTGTGTTGCTACTCCGCTGAGCCACAGTCGTGTGTGTACAGGGAGTAGAGGAGGGGACTCAGAACACAGCCCTGGGGGGCCCCTATGTTGAGGGTGATGGATGAGGAGGTGCAGTTGCCTGCTCTCACCACCTGGGGTCTGCCCGTCAGGAAGTCCAAGACCCACTGGCAGAGGTCATAGTTCAAGCCCAGGTCCCTGAGCTTGGCTATGAGTTTGGAGGAGACTATGGTATTGAATGCCGAGCTGTAGTCGATGAATAGCATTCTCACATAGTTCCCCTTCCTCTTGTCCAGGTGTGATGCTGCTGTGTGCAGCACATGGGCTATGGCGTCCTCCGTGGACCTGTTGGGGCGGTATGCAAATTGCAGGGGGTCCATGTTGATGGGGAGGGAGGAGCAGATGTAGCCCTTTACTAGCTTCTCAAAGCACTTCATGGCTATGGAGGTGAGAGCTACAGGGCGGTAGTTGTTGAGGCAAGCAGGCTTGGATTTTTTGGGTACAGGGATAATAGTGGACTTCTTCAGGCAGGTGGGGATGACAGCCTGTTCTAAGGACAGGTTAAATGTCAGTGAATACCGGGGCCAGTTGGTCGGCACAGACTTTTAGGACGCGGCCGGGGATGCCGTCCGGTCCTGCTGCCTTCCTGATATTCACTTTTTTAAAGGTCCGCATCACCTCATGCTCTGTTACCCTGAACACTGAGTCTCCATCAGCAGCAGACCCCCCCCCCCCCCCCCCCCCCCCATTGCCGTGGCTTGTGGGCTGGTGTTGTTATTACCAGCATCAAACCTCGCATAGAAGGTATTGAGGTCATTTGCTAAGGAGATGTCACTGTTCAGTTTGAGGGAGGTGCCTTTGTAGTCTGTCATCGTTTTGAGCCCCTGCCACATAGCTCTGGAGTCAGCCTGTTCAAACTGGAGTTCAATTTTATCCCTGTAGCGCCGTTTGGCCTCCGTCACTGTCCTCCTTACGTTGTATCGCGCCACCTTGTAGTCATTCATGTTGCCTGCCACCAGGCCGTCGTTGTATGCTTTGGTGCGCGCTTTCAGAGCTTCACGGACGGATTTGTCTACCCAGGGTTTTTGATTTGGGTAAACTCTAATTGTGGTAGTGGGGATTGTTTCTTCCACCAAAGTACGAACATAGTCCAGCACTGTCTCCGTGTAGACATTAATGTTATCTGTGTCGCGGAACACGCTCCAGTCTGTGCACTCAAAAGCAGCCTGGAGCGTCCCCCCCGACTCCACATCCCATTTCTGCACCTCTCGCGAGACTACAGGAGTGCTCTTGATTCTTTGTTTATATTTTGGTGAAAGAAAGATGGCCGCGTGATCAGACTTACCAAAGCCACTAGCAGAATGAGCCTTGTAGCCACCCTTGAATTGCGTGTAACAGTGGTCTAAGATGTTACCGCCTCTGGTGTTAAAAGTCACATGCTGATACAAGTCAGGCAAAACCTCTCAGATTGGCGCTATTGAAATCACCCACTACTACAATGGCGGCGTTAACGTTCGCGGCTTGGAGTTTGTTTACCTCATCGTGAAGTCTGGAGAGCGCGACACTATCGCTGGCTTGCGGTGGAATGTACACTCCTACAAGGATGATCGCCGTTAACTCTCTCGGAAGGAAGAAAGGACACTTGATTGTTATATATTCCAGGTCGAGGCAGCAGTGGTTCGATAATTCCTTCACGTTGGCTGGATCGCTCCAATTGTTGTTAAACATGAAGGCGATACCTCCTCCACGCCGTTTGCCGGACTCTGCTGTTCTATCCTTGCGGTGGATGAAGAAGTGATCGGCCGGTTGGATGGCGTGATCTGGGGTTCCTGGCGACAGCCACGTTTCAATGAAGGAGAATACATTGCCGTCTCTAACGTCTCTCTGGAATTGAATCCTTGCTCGGATGTCGTCCAGTTTATTGTCAATTGATTGTACATTGGCTAGCAATATACTGGGTAGTGGCGTTCGGTGTCGTCTGGTTCTCAGTCTATTACGGATCCCAGCTCTCTTCCCTCTCCGCCTGATGATTCCTTTGTTCCTGGGGTCGGAATCTGGTCCCATTGTCCTCAAGATCTCCACAGGCCATTTCTGCGGTTCAGAAAGCTGATCCAGGGAGTAATCTAGTCGGTAAGTTTCCCGTAATCCGATGTCTATAAGTGACTGACGGTCATACACATTAAATGCACCTACTGTTGGTACAGACAAAACTCTTAAAACTATAAATATTAACAAAAGTAAGCACAATCCATTCTTTGTGGATCTAGCCCTCAGTATTTGTCGCCTTTGTGTGCTTTGTTGTTCTCCGTCTGTGTGTGCGTGTGCGTGTGTGTTCCTACCAGTGATAGTGTCTATTTTTCCCTCTTCCTTGGGTCCAGTCTGCTCTCCAGTCCCTGTAGCTGCTGCCAGTCTAGCGCTGCAAACAGAGAGAAATAACACCTTGACAAGAGACCACAGACTAGAAAGTACAATCTGCAGTTTGCTCCAATACACGCCTAGTCAGGCCTATAAATATGTGGACATTGACACAATTTCCACAATTTTGTCTCTGTACACCACCACAATGGACATGAAATGAAACAATCAAGATGTGCCTTAACCTGTTAAGCCCATGCCATATTTTCAGAGATTTGCCTAAAAGTACATACACAAGTAAAAAAGGTTGCTCCACTACTACAAGGTCCATTTGCATGTTCTTGGTATGCTTGAGTAAATTGTAATGAACCAAAGAAATATTCATTTGTATCCTCGCCTGGATTTTCTTCCATATTTGACAGTGAAGATGCTAACAATGATAAAAAGCAAAAACATGAGCAACTTCAGCAACGTCTGGCCTCTTTTGAAAGGAAACACTGAATTTTCTTCCACAAGAATCACTCTTCTTGAGTGCTATTGTCATAGAGTTAGAGGTTTGAACAAACTGAAATAAAAGTTTTAATTTTCATCTGAATTATTTTGCAAACAGATGCCTGCAAATCTATCTACTCTATAGTTAATAGCTGTTACCTAGAACATGTCCAATGTTGATAACAATATCACAAAAGATGAGTGTTTTACATATCTTTATGTAGTGGTATGTTTAGGCGCTTTTCCTAAAATTAGTCAGTCTACCTCTCCTCAGTCCCCTCCCCAACTAATCTGTTGTCACATAGACCATCCCCACCCCTTCTCACACAACAACAGATCAACAACACATTAGCGCAAATTGCGCTATGGAGAGGGAGGCGCACATTGATTCTCTGACATATGGTCCGCTTTACCGCCTCTCGTCTGAGAAAACCAACTCAAGTAAGATGTCATTCTTTTCAGAATTTCATTGGCTGCACAAACTGTCAATAAATTTCAGCGTCAGTGGTGATTTGTCCTGCCATTGAGGCGAAACCGGAGGTTGTAACTTTTTCTAAACTGACACTCATTGGCTGTTTGGTCTTATAACCCGAGATTGGAAGCACGTAATAGGTCAAGCGGTGTGTTAATCAAATGGCGGGCAGTTTAGCTTTCAACCGATGTATTGTGCTGTGTTATTGCCACTCAACCAACACCGAAAGACAGCTGTGAAGTGTGTTGCGACATGCGACTGCCCGTACTTGCGACGGTGGGCGGTTGGAACGTCAACCCCTTAAGCCTGACAGGCCCGGTACCGGACCGAGATTTATTTCACGGCATAAAAAGATTTAGGTCTGTATTAATTAATGTAGCGCTTCTTTTTTACCAAGCGTAAAGACCCTAACCCTATCAAAACAGCAGTCAAGTGTAAAGAAATTATAAAAAAAAAGAATATAAAAAAAAGAAAAAACATACAGGAAGCCAGGACGTCTGTCCAGAAGGTCTGGACTGTTGTTTTGTTTATGCCACACAAGAAAATGTCTGATTGAGGACACGGGAAGTTCTGAAATCTAATCTAATCTAAAGTTCAAGCTTACCGTGGACAGCTTGGGTTTACGTCCATTTTAAGAAGATAACGACAGAGAACCACGTGCTTGTAAATGGACTGGATGTCCCTCCACTTATCTTAGATGGTAGTTTTTATTTATTTATAGAATGTGTGGTACTTCATGAATCCCCTCAGGGACGTTGTGTTTTTGCACGTCTCCCAGAGTCACAGACACATATCAAATGAAAGGCCACATGTGGCAGATGTCATTCATATCTAAAAAAAATTATAATAAAAAAGCATTCTTACAATTAATTAATGTAGCGCTTCTTTTTTTTTACCAAACGTAAAGACCCTAACCCTATCAAAACAGCAGTCAAGTGTATATTTTCAGCACTACGTTTGCTTACCAATGATTTTTAGTGTTATTAGCGAAATATGAGTTAATAAATATCTCTGCTCATCTCGGTGGAAGCCGGATGAATTAAGACGCAAGCAAATGACGCGGTCAGACGTGTTTGTAGTCCTATGAAAGGAGACCCGCGGCTTTCAATGGACATTGAAATTTCATAAAACAAGACTACCCAGCTCACGTCAGCACCCTGTCAAACTTGGACCCGTCTGGCGTGAAATCATTTTTGAACGTTATTTTTCGTGATTATGTCTCACAGGTCAAACAAACCTGAACGTTATTGCCATAAAATATAAGTTTGTTTCTTTACCTTTCTGTGAACATCTTGATAAAAAAACGTGTCTCAATCTGATGAAAAATGGTGGACATTTTTCATTACAAAAAAGTAACTACGGTATAGTTACAGTAGATTTCATTCACAGTCTTTGCTGCGCTGTTATGGGCGCCTGGTGGTACTAAATCCAGATTGAACTCTGCCATTGGAAAGAGATTTGACCCGATCCATAGATCATAGGTAGTTTATAGGCCTGATATTCTATTTTCATATTTAAAATTGCATGTGACCGGATGGAAAAATTCAGTACTGGATCTACAAAAACCAGTGTAAATCATCTGCCCTTTATTCATTTGCTTAGAATTTCACGTCTGGTCAATGTTAGCATGGTGTTATTCACCATAAAAAAAAATATATATATATTTATATTCTCCTTCGTTTCATTACAATTTACACAAGCATAGTAACAGTCACAATATTTCTGACACTGGGAATTAGGGGTGGGGGAAAAAAATCGATATGTATCGATACAGGGACGCCAAGTATCGATATTTAATTATTCATTAAAAAAATGTATAAGTTGCATTGTTCATTTCAATACCTGTAATAGTACAGTAGTCCACACACACACGTGCATTCAGTTAAGTTGGAATATGACTGTAATACAGTTTGTCAGGTACATGCAACACAGTGTTTACATCTGTCTGCTTGAGAAAATACCATGTTCTGCAATAAAAATTATTGAAGTGAGATGAACAGACTGAACTTTATTTTATTAAATAAAACATGTTGACAGTTTTACTTTGCAGTTGAAAAGGTCAATTAAATTTGATAAAAAAAAGCAAAAAAAAAATCGCAATATATATTTAGTATCGCGATACTATCGTAACGTGACGCAAGTATCGCGATAGTATCGTATCATGAGGTCTCTGGCGATTCCCACCCCTACTGGGAATACATTCCCTGAGGTCCATAGATGTCCTTATACAACGGCATGCAAATTTCTCGATTCTGATTGGCCATTCACACGTCTTTATTGGCAACAATCCACGGTCCTGGGCTCAGGACCCGCCCACAACCAAATCACATAACCCTCCCCGGCTCACTCCGGGAGAAAACAAGATCGCGGACAACAAATGGTTATGTTGAAAGCACCATAACGACTAAATATGAAGCGATTCTGTCAAGGGGAATGTGTTAGTCCTTTAAACAATGTTGGATGATGTAATTGATGGGTCTTGACTCAATCTAGAACAAAAGAAAAATCGCGGATTGATTGATAGATTAATTGATTGATTTAAATTTCTTCCTTCCTACTTTCTACTGACTGCAGCGTTCTCCCGACGCTGGCGTACCCACAAACACACACACACACATACACACACACACACACACACACACACACACACACATACACACACACACGCACACACACACTGTGACACACACACACACACACACACACACACACGCACACACACACACTCCTGTCTGCAACAGCGGGGGAGTCAGACTGAGAGAGAAGCAGCGCTGTTTTAAGTGAGCATGGTCTATTGAATTGATTGATTGGTTGATTGCTAATTTTATTACTGTACCCCTGGTTTCCAACTGGTTAAGTTTAGGCTAAAAGAAATAAATAAAAAAATAGGGCAAAGAAAAGGTTTTTTTCCTATAGGGCAAAGAAAACGTTTTAATTTGTTTTACCTACTTTATATTCTGCATCTGGTAATACAATTTTCAATCAATCATTCCAATAATACACAGTTGGATGTGTTAGTTGGTTGGATGCACTTCAAGCTGCTTCCACATGAGGCAACTTCTCTCAATCATTCCAATAATACACAGTTGGATGTGTTAGTTTGGTTGGATGCACTTCAAGCTGCTTCCACATGGAGTTGTGGGAACTACTTTTTCTGGCGGATGGTTTTTTCAATAAATCTTCGATTAATGTGTGTTTATTGTATAGAAATAAGGTTGGATGAATCTGGCAGTTGTATAAAAGCTTTACACCACGTGCAGTCGTGATTTGTGACCAATAAACCATGCCTAGGGGGGTCTAACGACCCTCGGCTGCGCCTCGGGCCTAACAACCACCCCTAGGCATGGTTTATTGGTCACAAACCACTCCTGCGTGTGATGTAATGCTTAATTAGATACCAAGAACATGCAAACCTTGTAGAAGTGGAGCAATCCTCCATTTACTGGGGTATGTACTTTTAGGCAATTATTTTGTAAATATGGCTAGGGCTTAACTCAATCTGCGCCATCCACGTACATATACATGTTTGCTCGCCATGCGCCTCAAAACCTAGTGTCCAGTAAACACGTGTAATTACATATAAACTTGTAATCGCGATCGCCGATGTGATCATTGGAATTATTCTTTTTGGATTACCTTCTGGCTACGGGAAGGACCCCCTATGTCTATTTTACCGATGTCTACTAGCCCCCACCCCCCCTTGATGATTTTGTGATGGTACTTATGTACATGTTATATACATTTGATTTGAGAGTTCAGGGAATCAACCAGAACGATTCGGGCTTATTGCACATAAAGCACCCCATCTCGCTATCTATGGAAAAAGCCTGGATTCTTTCGGAAATGGGCGATGTTCAGCTTGTAATAAATAAACTACAAATTACAGTGTGTAGAAACGAATGCCTTTTTACATGCTGTACTGCAAATAGTGTCTGTCAAATGAGCCATACCATTTCCCCATAGCTATAATATAGAATATACAAATAGCTCCGCAAAGATCATGAATTATCGCGAAAAGGTTAATAAGGGTAGCACCAGGCGGACACTCAAAGGACACCTGGGATACCTAAAGTACCCAAAACGTGCCAAATGGGTTCCAATGGAATTTGGCTGGATAAAACAACGTATGTTCACTACAGGAACTGTTTCTACTCTGCTTCTGTATTGGATTAGTTGTAGACAGACAGTGTTGCTTTGTACCTGTATTCCAATGTAGATTCGTCCATACATGGCAAATAAAATCTCTGACTCTGATGAGGTTATTGCCACATACTGCAGCCTTTGAATATGACATGTACCATGTGCATCATCACATTATACCATTGTCCACAGTATAAAATCAATAAAAAACAACAAAGTTGTATCATTTTGTCTCCAAATGGAGTAGTTTTATTATAAATCAGTAAAATCGGTAAACATGAAAACATGCCATGTCTGTATATTTCAATATAAAATCTGCACATTCAACACAACAATGTATGTGTAAACAACACAAATGCAGCAGAAAATACTAAACAATAAGGCCACTAAGTGTAACCAGTAAAAAGTCCAAACAATAGTAAGTATATACAGGCAAGTAAGTAAAACTTTATTTTCATAGCACCCTTCTCAGCACAGTGCTTCACGTTTTATTTCTTGTATTTTTACTGATGTTTTAAAAATGCTGTGAAGAGAAGAAAAAACATTAAAATGAGCTAAAACACCAGAATAGACAAGAAAATAACAAAATAACAAACAAAAAGAAAAGACAAACGGAGAGAAAACGGCTACGAGTGTTTAAAAAGCCTGCCTGTAGAAGTAGGTTTTTAGCTGCCTTTTACAAATTAGCTCTGAGGGAGCGGTTTTCAGAGTTAAAGGGAGGGCGTTCCAGAGCTTTGGGGCAGTCACCGCAAAAGCTTGGCCCCCTTTTGTCTTGAGTATGGTCCTGGGCACCACCAGGAGCTCCTGATGGGATGACCGCAGTGACCGGCTGGAGGAGAGTGGATGTATCAGCTCATTGGTGTAGGGGGGGGGGGGGGCTTGCCCATGGAGGGCTCTGTAGGCGAACACCAAGACCTTGAAATGGATCCTGGAGTTTACCGGGAGCCAGTGCAGGGAAGCAAGGATGGGGGTGATGTGGCATTATTTTTTTGACCTAGTGAGATCATTGGTTTTTTTATTTAGACCGATGAAGAGTGAATTACAGTAATAGAGTCTGGATGAGATAAAGGCATGTACAGCCATTTGCAGTTCGTTGTGGGATATGATGGACCCGAGTTTTGAAATGTTTCTTAAACTGTTAAGCCCTAGCCCTATTCTCTGAAACTCCGCCTAAAAATACATACCTAAGTAAATGGAAGATTGCTCCACTTCTACAAGGTCCATTTGCATGTTCTTGGTATCTAGGGACATCTATGGATCTCATGGAATGTATTCCCAGTGTCAGAAATAGTGTGTCTGTTACGAGAAAATTGTGATGAAACAAAGGAAAATATAAAAGATTTTTCTTTGCATCTTTGACAGTGAATAAGACCATGCTAAAAATGACCAGACATGAAAAACTGCCACTGAGCTCGTTCAGCACCTTCTTGAGATCATGTGTACAAAAAATCTAAGCAAATGAATAAAGGTAAGATGATTAAACAGAAGGTTTTGTAGATACAGTACTAAATTACCGGACACATGCAATTTGAAATATTATTATAGAATATAGAATACCAGGGCTATAAATGACCTTATTACACATGTATGGATCGGGCCAAATCTCCTCTTTCAAATGGCAGAGTTCAATTTGGATTTAGTATCTCCAGGCGTGCAGGAAGAACCGTGAATGAAATCTACTGTATGTACAGTTCCATTCTCTGCCATTTTGGATCGGATTGCAACGGAGATTGTTGCTAAATATTCACAGAAAGTAGACACACTAACTGCACTCCAATCTATGCCAATAACGTTCAGTTTTGTGATAGAGAATCCAGAGAAATAAAAATCATACAGAAGTAATTTGCTTGCAGCAAGCTGGAATCGGCTGGGAAAGGTAGTTTTTCGAAATGTAAATGCTTATTGAGAGCTCTCTTCTCCTCATACGACTACAATCGGCGACGTTTAACAAATTCAAAATGGCGGATATGCGCTAAATTATAAACACATTCCATAAACTAAAATCTCACTAATAAAACGTTACCCTATTGGTAAACAAACATTGTTGAAAATATACACTATGACTGCTGTTTTGACAGGATTATGGTCTTTACTCTTGGATACATTTGGGGGGGGGAAACGCAACATTATATCATACAGTCTAGAGCAGGGGTAGGCAACCCTAGGCACGCGTGCCTGCATAGGCACGCGGGGGCATTTGCATAGGCACAGGGGGCAGCATAAAAAAAAAAAAAAAAAAAAAAATGAAAATAATTTTTTTTTTTTTTTGCTTTGAAATATTATAGTGAAATATTTTGCACTGTTGTCGCATTTATCTTGTTGAAATCCTCCCACAGGTTCTTTTTACTACCACATATTTAATTGAGACCCTTTATTTGTTTATTATTTCAATTTAGCTGGAAATACATTGCTACATCATTCAGTAACATTTGCAGAGCCTTATAACAAAAACATTATTACGGTCACCATTGTGACCAGTGGGATTAATCAACAAATTGTATTATTTATTTTTCTATTTCATTGAACATTGCACATGTTAAAAGCCATTCTTTTACTCAAAATGTGAGTATTACCAAGTCAACTTGTGTTCTTAAAACAATGACAATAAACATAGTTTTATTAGGTTGAAATAATGTGGTTGTGTACTTATTTTTCTGTTAACTTATTATGGATTGAAAACTGAAAACCTTAATGCACAGTAACTGAACTCAATATTTTTAAGTTCTGGTAACTTATTATATTTTTTTTTTCAGTGTAGTCTTGCGATCAATCAAAACTTATTTACACGATATACCTCACATTCACCCTCCATTCACATCCTGGTGTTCTCCATTAGGCCTGTAGGTGGAGCTATGACAGCACACGTACAGTACACACACCAATGGTGTGTGATGTGTCCAAAAATGAATGGGCAAATGTGAGTGAAATGGTCGCACTGTATGCAGCTGTTTGTCTGCATTGCATCCCCCCCCCCCCCCCCCAACTCAGATTTAGGGTTGATACAACCATCATAATAATATTGTTAATAATAACAATAACAATAATGTAATAATGTAAAAAGTATCATTAAAAAGACCTGATTATGAGAAAAAAAATTACGATGCATGGAATATTGTTGAGGCACACTAGTTACAACTATATTTCAAACAGGCACTCCATGTGAAAAAGGTTGCTGACCCCTGGTCTAGAGAGATTGATTTATGACGTGATGTCATTTTGGGACCGGTACTGGACCCGCCGGGCTTAAGAGGTTAAGTGAAAGAAACAATTGCGAGTCAGAGTTTTGACATGTTTGTCCAGATTCATGGCCTGATCGAAGATGACCCAGAGGCAGGGTTAGAAATTAAAAAAAAAAAATCAAGGGCTTTTTTTGCCCCGCTTAATTGATTTTCGGGGGCTTTTTTTTGTATTTCGGGGGCACTGAATTTTTATGATAAACAGTAGGGGTGGGACGGTTCACAAAATGGACGGTTCGGTTCGTATCACAGTTTTGGGGTCACGGTTTTCAGTTCGGTTCGATATACGTTAATTTTTATTAAAAAAAATGTAACACTCAAATCTAAACATGCTTCTCGTTTATTTAAAAAAAAGAAAAAAAGTTTACAGTGTTACAGTGTTCACACAGCCTTAAATAATGTTTGGCACACAAAGACCGAACTGACTGAAAAATATAGGCTACATTTGTCAAAGTATTAACTTAGTGCAAACAAACAATATGCTCAGCCAGCACTAGACTTTCCTTTCTTTAATATAAACACAAAAAAACAATGTCAACCATGTTTAAATTCCCTGATTGTCAGTTCTTAATGGAAAGATTTGTTTTCTGCTTGAAATTATTATGTATCTGTCTACATTTATTTAGACCAGGGGTCAGCAACCTTTTTCACATGGAGTGCCTGTTTGAAATATAGTTGTAACTAGTGTGCCTCAACAATATTCCATGCATCGTAATTTTTTTTCTCATAATCAGGTCTTTTTAATGATACTTTTTACATTATTACATTATTGTTATTGTTATTATTAACAATATTATTATGATGGTTGTATCAACCCTAAATCTGAGTTGGGGGGGGGGGGGGGGATGCAATGCAGACAAACAGCTGCATACAGTGCGACCATTTCACTCACATTTGCCCATTCATTTTTGGACACATCACACACCATTGGTGTGTGTACTGTACGTGTGCTGTCATAGCTCCACCTACAGGCCTAATGGAGAACACCAGGATGTGAATGGAGGGTGAATGTGAGGTATATCGTGTAAATAAGTTTTGATTGATCGCAAGACTACACTGAAAAAAAAAATATAATAAGTTACCAGAACTTAAAAATATTGAGTTCAGTTACTGTGCATTAAGGTTTTCAGTTTTCAATCCATAATAAGTTAACAGAAAAATAAGTACACAACCACATTATTTCAACCTAATAAAACTATGTTTATTGTCATTGTTTTAAGAACACAAGTTGACTTGGTAATACTCACATTTTGAGTAAAAGAATGGCTTTTAACATGTGCAATGTTCAATGAAATAGAAAAATAAATAATACAATTTGTTGATTAATCCCACTGGTCACAATGGTGACCGTAATAATGTTTTTGTTATAAGGCTCTGCAAATGTTACTGAATGATGTAGCAATGTATTTCCAGCTAAATTGAAATAATAAACAAATAAAGGGTCTCAATTAAATATGTGGTAGTAAAAAGAACCTGTGGGAGGATTTCAACAAGATAAATGCGACAACAGTGCAAAATATTTCACTATAATATTTCAAAGCAAAAAAAAAAAAAAAATTATTTTCATTTTTTTTTTTTTTTTTTTTTTTATGCTGCCCCCTGTGCCTATGCAAATGCCCCCGCGTGCCTATGCAGGCACGCGTGCCTAGGGTTGCCTACCCCTGATTTAGACTAACATTATTTAAATATTGAGTGCAACTGTGGTGGATTACGTAATTTGGTGAGTTGGAACTATCTATGGGTTGGCGCCGGGTCCCCACGGACACTTTAGTGTCACGCACCTTCAGCTCAGGCAATGTTATTATCAGCTCCGGTAGCTCCGGTAACGTTAGGAGGTGATGGCATGCAGTGGGAAAGCAGCAATAGTCACGGTTGGAGTTAGTAAAACACAGTTGTAGGTTAGCCTTCTTGGATGTTGAATAAACGCCTATCATTGTCTTTAAACACCCCGCCTCTCAGACTCCCATTTCCTCCTCTGCTAGCTAGTAGCTACGGTAACATTTCGTTCACTGTATTACCTCGCGGGCTGATTCTATAGTTAAAACGTGCGTTGTGTTGTACAAACTGCTAACGCTATGGCAAGATGTGTGTAGGCCTATGTAATGTTAATGGCTATGTTTTTAAAGTCGTAATGAAGATTGGTTGGTTTATATTGTGCTTGCCATTTTTACACAAACTGACTAGCACCTGGCTGCAGTGCTGCTGCCTGCAGCCAGTGCAGAACACCGGCTCCGCCAAATGATTTTTTTTATTTGCGCGTGATCTGAACCGTACGATACACAGACGCTACATTACCGGATATATAATATATATAATTAGTAAACTGTCTGGGCATTTTGTGCCCCCCTTAACTGATTCGAGGGCATTTTGTCCATTTTCAAGGGCATTAATGCCCCAAGCCCCCGTAAATTTCGAACCCTGCCCAGAGGTTTCTTAAGTGGGGGAGCTAGGCTGGGGAGCTAGGCGGAGGGAGTCAAGTTCAGTTACAGCAGCCCTCTCATGGCTGGGATACCCTTGACAACCTTGTCCTATGGTATTCCAAGAAACAGTTCCTGGATGCATTGAGGCAAAGTGCAACATTGCAATTGCTGCAGTAGATAGGGGTCTTGGTATCCCTGCGCTTCCCACTCTCCTTATCCTTCTCCTCAGCCACCTCATGTCTCCCCTCTCAGCCTTGAGTGGTAGGTCATTGGCCGTAGTTCGGGGAAAGCCTTCTCTGTGAGCACGGACAGTTCCACAAGCCATTGTGTGATTGGCTGCTAGCTTATTGAAAAGCACTGGACTGGTGTAGAAATTATCTACGTACAAGTGGTAGCCTTTACCAAGAAGGTCAAAGTTCATCAGATCCATTACTGAGGTGACGCTGAGTTCCCCCGCCACCTTGGCTTTGCCTACAACAACTTTGCCTTGATAGATGAAAAAGTTGTAGGTGTAGCCAGTGCTGGAGTCCGCCAATACAAAAAGTTTGTAACCATATTTAGTCGGCTTGTCTTTCATGTATTGACTGAATCCAATTCTGGCTTTACTGGCAACCATCCTCTCATCAATGGAAATATTCTTGTATGGCTGGAAATGTGTGCTACAGGCATTCACAAGCTGGCTGTAGAGTGGCTTGATTTTGAATAGCCTGTCATACTCTGGAGTGCCTTTTTTTTTTCGTTCTCTTCGTCTTCTGTAACATCAGAGAGATGAAGAGACCAGAAGATGGCCTCAAATCTGATCCGGGTCATGGAGCTCTTGGGGAAGTGTAAATTGTATGGCCATATCTGCCTCCAATAGTCAGACCTTCTTTGAGCTTGGATTAGGCCAGAAAAGAGAATGATGGAAAGAAAAACATTGAACCCGTCAACCGTGAGGGTTGACCACTTGTAACGCTTGCCCTCTGCCCGCCGTCGTGCTGCGTTGAAGTTAGTGTTGTTGATCATAGTTTGTACAACACTAGAGCTGAAGAACAGCTTGAAGAGGCTGAGAGGAGACCAGGCCACAGTGGTGTCGATCCTGGGGCCAGGCGGGTGCTTAGGCACAAAGCTTGGCCTTGGATGTTCCACGTCTGGCTCATCCTTGTTACACCACCTCTCGTCGTCGTCACCTCCAGTATCCAGCATTGACTGCCGCCGACCGCGGCCCCTCTTTGACGGTGTTTGGGTGGGGGAAGGGACATCACCTTCACCACTCGACAGCCTCGGCCGCTTACTGGCTTGCCCAGAAGATGATCTGCGCCCCGACCGAGTAATAGGTATGTAATCATCATCTTCTTCATGCTCTCCATCATATGGAAACAGAGCAATAGATTAGATTTATTGTCATTGCACAGCACAAGTTCAGGTAATGAGCAGGAGTATGCGGTTATATCAACAATTGTAAATAAACATATATGGTAAGTATAGTCAAATTGTACATGGCTATCATACAGGTATGTAAACAATATATGTATACTATAGACAACTTTGTGACCAAAATGCACAAACCTTGAAAGAGATGAGGCCTTGGTTAGAGCACTTGACTGCTGGGGGACTGTAGTGGGGAGAGGATAGGGGAGGGTGGCAGGGGGAGGGTGGGTTGGTGTGGCAGTTCCAGATGTACCTGGGACCATATCATCATCTTCACTATAACAAATAATGAAGATAACATAATGTAATAAACATTGTTTTTATTGTATTTATTATATCAAATTAATGAATAACTTACTAGGAAACAGGACACAATGTCGTCCAAGACATTTCCTCATCGTCAGAATTTGCGTCATTTGACTGGTCTGTATGGTGGTCGGTTTGTGTGGCAGTTCCAGATGTACCTGGGACCTCATCATCGTCTTCACTGTAACAAATAATAATGAAGATAACGTAATGTAATAAACATATATTGTTTTTATTGTATTTATTATATCAAAATAAAGATGAACTTACTAGGAAATAGGATACAATGTCATCCAAAACATTTCCTCATCGGCAGAATTGCATCATCCGACTGGTCTGTATCATCAGAATCCTGGATTTCTGTATCAGAAACCCGCTGAGTCTCTACCAAGATTTCCTGATTGTTCTTGTATATCTTCTTTGCCATGGTAAAAATCTCACAACAACAACAAAACTGTACTGTAGGTTGTACTGCTGTGCGTTGTGCGTAAAGTGTCCTCTCCAAATTCTATCCGACTGACTCTGGTTGAGCATGTACATTTATACATGTCGCCCGAAACAAAACACACCATGTGAGGTATCGTTCGAAAGCTTGCGATGGATAGAATACAACAGCACTGTCCATTCTCTGATGTAACACCTCCCGCCAAGCAGATAGCCTCACATGACCGTGTATGCAATTTAGAATGTTGGACCAGTCTTTGGAATTTGGAACACTGTATTCGCTGTTCATATCGGTAATACTCGTTGGTGGGCTCCAAATGACAACAGAAAGGTAAGGAAACAATATAAATTGCCTTTGATGACGATCGCTTTGTGGTTTTTTCGTATATCGAGATATAAACACAATCCTGTTTCTGTGTTCGTCAAGGGCTTGTGTGAGCTGGGTAGTGTCGTTTTATTGAGTTTTTTTTTTACGATACAAAGCCCTGAGTCTCTCGTTTCTTAGGACTACAAAGGTTTCATAGTTCTTCCTTGTTTTCCGATGCAATGTGCAGAGATTTTTATAAGCTCATAAATTATTTTGCTAACAACACGTAAAATAATCATTGCTAAAGAAACGTAGTGCACAAAATATACACTTTGACTTTTTGATAGGGTTATCCGAGGGCCGATCGGGCTCAACAGGTTAAGTGCAGACTTTCAGCTTTAATTTGAGGATATAGGTATCTAAATCAGGCGAACGGTGTAGGAATTACAACCGTTTCTACGTGTGCACCCCCCTTTTTAAGGGACCAAAAGTATAAAAAAAAAAAAAAAAAAAAAACCATATAGCGCCAAAGCTCCAATAGCTGCCTGGCTAACGTTAGCAAGCGAGCTAACATACTCCACAGAAACATGTCAGCTTCACTGTCAGTCCAATTACAACAGCGTGAGCTCCTTCATCTTCATCTGAAACTCTCCAGGAGCACTAGGTATAGGCTAATAAACATCTGCCTGCTAAACATTAGCAAGTTTTATTTTGCCTTCAAAATAAAAGCTTGTAGAGGGCAAATAACACTCCTATATATATATATATAGTCTCCCTCTCCTAAATCATTAGGTTTCTTTATCTTGTGGGTCATGAATGTTCACAGCAAATTGTATGGTTATCTGACCATCATTTTTCCTATGTTGTTCACAGACGGATTATCAGGGTGAAAACATAACCTCCTTGGTGGAGGCGAGTGGAGGTAGAAACTAGGGCTGGGCGATATAACGATAATCGCGATATATTTTAATAATAGATATCAAAAAAATATATATATTGTGACCTGCAACAGGGCAGTTTTCAAACTTAAAGTAATGGCTTTGCTTGTCCAAATGACAATACTGACCAAATTGAGATTTATTTTTCTCTTTTCTCTTGTTTGCTTTATAATGTAAAATACAGTTTGAAACCGTCTGTACACAGTAGGCCATGTGTGCTAGCAGAGCTAGACTCCAGTCACGAGTCACGGTGCACATGTGCGGTGGTTTGTCCACCAAAAAAGCGCCAAAAGATAGAAAAGAAACTAGCAGAGCCAGAACTGTTCAACTCCCCTGGAGCAACTCCCCTGGAGCCACAGCCAGCAGAGAAGCCGGTTTACTTTCGCTTTCAAACCAGCTGCAGCCTGAGAACTGGAGTGTGAGGGGATGTAACACTAAAGATGGCGGCAACGACAAAGAATTGCTGAAAAATAAACATACCTACATCTGTTGTTTTGAATTAAAAAAAATTGTTTAAAAAAAAAAAATTCCGATTTTTTTTATCGTTTTTTTTGTTTGTTATCAATATCGTTATCGCGATATCATTTTTGGCCATATCGCCCAGCCCTAGTAGAAACATAAACACATCAGTTCCTTCCTGGTTCTCACCTGGCTCTGGTGGTCCTAATGGGTTTTGGGGGTGGAGGCGGCTCTGCGTCAGAATCCACACCAGACTCTGAGCTGCTCTCCTTCTCGCCCTTCCTCTTCCTCTTCTTCTTCTTGCTCTTGTGTTTCTTGTGCTTCTTGTTCTTCTTGTGAGGCGCCTCGCTCCCGTCCTTGGCGTCCACCTCGTCTCTCTCCGGAGCCTCGTCCTCACCTGCACACAGCTCCGGACGTCACAGAGGAACAGGAGTGCAGACACACACACCAGGCTCAACTAATAACAATGTTTAGGCCCATTAGTCCTCCATGTTGGAAGAAAAAGCGGTTGCTATGTATTGATATGAGAAATATATTAACAAAATAATTTTATAATTTGGTGTCTTATTACATTTAGCTGATGCTTTTATCCAGTGACTTACAAGTTCTGTATAACAAGTGTCAGTGACTTTTCCATTGTTTTACCTATTTGTATCTATTGCTGCACATGAAAGGCATTTTTTTTTTAAAGTGATTACCAAGGGTTACAGGTAGGGGTGGGACGATACATCGATCTAATTATCAACGATCCAATAGGTTCGATGCAACGTAAATAGATCGGTTCATATCGTTACTCTTATTTTGAAAATCCTGTGGCGAGTCTCATAAGGCCTAACAAAATTAATTGTTTGGTTCCTGTTGGTTGTCAGTTAAGGCCATGGGTAGGTAAGGAATTCATTTTATTCAATTTTTTCCCAAGTATAGGGAATACTTTTTATTTAATAACATTTTTCACGACAACATGGATGCATGTACTCTGCCAGCATGTTTAATATCCATAATACTAAAGGTTAAAATACAAAGACACTGTACTACAAAAGTACAATGTACAAAAGGTAGTAGTATTAAAAATGCCACCCCTAAATACTACTCACTAAATATCCTGACGTCAGAGAGCTGTGCAAATATTGTGAAATACTTGTTTTTTTATATATTCTCATTATTGACATGGACCGCACTTTTTTACTAAGATTTAATAAAACTTTATTGTAAAAAAGAAATATATATATATATTATTAAAATTATTATTATTATTAGTATTATTTTTTACAAACTCATCAAATAAATTTGGTCGCACGTCGGCAGGGTCGGTCGGCAACCGGAACCAAACAATTTATTTTGCATGGCCTAATTAGGCATAAAAGAAAATATTGTTTGTTTCCTGCCCGTGCGGTCCACTCGTTTAGGGATTTATCATTGGGAAAATGGATTATCGGCTATTGTAATAATTATGCCTCATGAACATTGGCAAGATTTCCATTTTTGCTAAAACTGAGTTCCCTTCTATCACTAACATTATTGTTTAACCATTTCAGTGCCACGGACAACATATCTCGTTTTATTAGCCGCCACACTGAGTGCCCACGACGACAAATAGTTTTATTTGTTTATTAGCGATCTGATTTCATATTTCATCAACCGAGTCTCCCGTTGGTACAGCAGCTCCTCCAGGAGCTCAGAATGGAAAAAAGCGCCCCCTATCGTCTATCCCTGTGTAACTGCAGGTCAGTCGCTTAGACTGACCTGGGATCTGTAGATATGTAGAGGCGGAGCCAGCTGGTTCCTTGTGCTGGCAAGAAGTCTGATCAACATGAAAGTCATCGCGGGACGGGAATCAGCCTGGAATATATATTCACAGCAGCCAATGGCGATCAGGAATTGGAATGATCTTTTTGGAGAACATCTGATCTGAGGTAAGGAATCTATTTTACCAGTCTTGGGATAATCAGAGTTGTATTCGCTGAGATCTCAGCGTTTGCCCTATGTGTGTGTGTGTGTGTGTGCGCGATCGCTGATAAGGAAATAAGAGAATCGATTTTTCAGCTCACGTCTCTAGCGTGCATACGTACACATATACTATCGATAATCTAGCGTTTATTTGAAAACGATTAATAAATAGGCCGAAAAATGACAACGTTTGTGTGTATTCTAGAATATTCCAGTAAATGTCTTTTATCATATCTAAAAAGAGCCCGAAGAGCTAAAAAATAAAAATGTCAAACGATATTTTCATTGCCTTTTTTGAGTTGATCTAAATGTTACAGATTGTGTTAAATGGGCATATGATATCGTCTCGTATCGATCGCAGGCACCTGAATAGAATCGTATCGTGGCAGACTTTGATATCGGCAAATATCGTATCGTTGTCCAAATAATCGATATTGTATCGTATCATGGTGAAACTGGTGATTCCCACCCATAGTTACAGGTAGGGTTGGGTACTGTTCACATTTGAACCGATACGCGGAAATCGATACCGGTCCCCGGCTGTACTAGTGCTGTGACAAACTGTCAAAAAGGGCTTTCGTTTTTGAGATACCCCTACCGGAGGTAGAACAAAACACAAGCATGTTTTTCCTCATCTCTAAGGTCTCCCATATATGAAATGGATTCTTGTATAAAAATATTTTACTGCAAAACTTGTTAAATTGATAGATATTGTTATACAACCCCAAAGGAAAAAACAACCAAAATATAGCCTGGCCGTATGAGAGTTGAGACATATAAACTCATGTAGATTAATAATACAAGCTCCAAGAGCTTTCAAACTTGACATGCTAGCAGTCAGACAGTTGCTTAACCTAATAGAAAAACCTGGATGTGAATATCTTTATGCATGTAGTAATAAACTGGTAAGTAATACATACTTAAAATAAGCGGAAATGTAAAAAATTAATATCTATGCAGAATGTTCTCATTTACTTTGTAGTAGCTCTGCCATGGATTGTCATAGAAACACAGATGAGGGCTTTTTCAGAAAGGTGTGGTTGTGCTGAATCCAGCAATACGACATGTGTAAATATAGCATGCATGGTCAGGGAGTTACATCAGTAAATGTATGTGTCCTAAATGAAAGAAAATGAAACATTGACATAATGAAGTCTTCAGTCCAAAGCCCATTATCAGCGGTGAGAAGCATGTTGACAAATTCAATGTTACTGCAAAGTAAAGTCACTTGAGGTAATGTTCTGGTCTATAATGTTAATATATTTATGATACATTTAATAAATTATACATTTCATATGAGACATTTTATGATACTTCATATGGAAACAAAGATCCAATTGAATCAGGTTGAAATTTAAATAGAACACCTTTATTTCAATCTACTGCGTTCTGAGCCCCCTGCTGTATTCACTGTACACACATGACTGTGTGGCCAGGTTCAGCTCCAACTCCATAGTGAAGTTTGCGGACAACACGTGGTGGTGGGGCTGATCTCTAACAATGAGGAGAAGGCCTATCGGGAGGAGGTTGATGAACTGGCACGCTGGTGCCGGGATAACAGCCTACTCCTGAACATTGGTAAAACCAAAGAGCTGATCATGGATTTTAGGAGAATACAGCAGGGGACACACACGTCACTGCGGATAAATGGGGCTATCGTGGACAGGGTGAGCAGTTTCATGTACCTGGGAGTCCACATCACAGAGGACCTGACATGGTCAACACATAGATTCTGTGGTGAAAAAGGCAAAACAGCGCCTCTATCACCTGAGACGGTTAAGGAAGTTCAGAGTATCGGGGAAGATACTCTACTCCTTCTATTCCGGGGCTGTAGAGAGGATTCTGACTGGAAACATCACTGCCTGGTTTGGAAACAGCATGGCACAGGACAGGAAGGCCCTCCAGAGAGTGGTGCGCTCAGCAGAGCGTACTACGGGTATTGCACTACCACCCCTGCAGGACTTATATAACAGGAGGTGCAAATCCAGAGCCTGCAGAATAATGAAAGTAGGGATGCCCCGATCGATCGGCCACCGATCGTTATCGGCCGATACTCAGTATAAATATGCAATCTGTGAATTCCGATAATTAGTCATATTCGCCGATAGCGGAAACCGATCAAGCGAAGCTCTCACTCGCTGTCTGTCTCAGACACACACGACCTGCAAACTGCCGCTGCTCCTCCTCCCTAGCCCCGCCCGCCCCCGTGTAGAGTTTGTAAACAAAGAGGTGCGGCTCCTCTGCTCGAGTCTGTAGTGCACTGCATTCGACCTGCGCTAACGTTAGCTACCTAGCTATCGTTACTGTTTAAACAAAATTACCCAGTCAACTATTCACGTTTAGTAGGCATTGTCTAACGGTATTTAGCCGGCTAGCTACCGATAGCTCCTGATATCAACAAATTATCCAGAAAGTCTAGTAGTTCATGTTCATACCTCAGTTAGCTTGCGTTAGCTGACGTTCGTTTACTGTTCAAAACGAAATGTCCCATTGAACTAAAGTTCTGTCTTAACGTCATCTAGCCGGCTAGCAGTAGCTACAGATAGCTCTTGATATCAATGTCTTATAACATTGATTTAATGCGTATTCGAGCTGAGGGCTTGCTGAATGTGAAACGACCAAAGCACTTAACGTTACCAATGGGGTCCCGCTGCAGCGCCGGAGAATCCTTTTGAGCTGGGCTACTAGAGTACACACAGACAGTGGAGCTGTTTGCAGATAGTGAGCATTTTGACTTGTTGCGTGGTGGCGATGTCTCGCAGTCGCAGATAATACAAGTACAAGTCTAATTATATAATATATATATTTTATAAAAAAAAATAAAAAACTTTTTATATAAAATAATTTTTAATTTCTTTTTAATCAAAAACAATCGGTATCGGATCGGTATCGGCCGATATGGATCACGACGATCGGTGATCGGTATCGGTGGCAAAAAACGTGATCGGGGCATCCCTAAATGAAAGACCACCACCCCAACAACAGCCTGTTCAAGCTGCTGCGGTCAGGCAAGCGCCTACGTACACACGCTACAAGCATAGAGAGACTTCGGCTCAACTTCTTCCCCCAGGCCATCAGAACACCCACTCACAAGTACACATGAACACACACATACAGGAAAGAACAGATGTGGTTCTTTCGCGGGGGCATTTTCATAGGCACAGGGGGCAGCAGTAAAAAAAAAAATAAATAAAAAAAAAATAATTTTTTTTTTTTTTTTTGCTTTGAAATATTATAGTGAAATATTTTGCACTGTTGTCGCATTTATCTTGTTGAAATCCTCCCACAGGTTATTTTTACTACCACATATTTAATTGAGACCCTTTATTTGTTTATTATTTTAATTTAGCTGGAAATACATTGCTACATCATTCAGTAACATTTGCAGAGCCTTATAACAAAAACATTATTACGGTCACTGTAACTGAGGGGTACAATTCCCTGACTGTATTGATAAGTATGGTATCATTAAACCACTACCGCTTTATGTACTTTAATTACTGGCCATACAGTACATGATATCTAAATATGATGAACACTTCCCACAATGAAATCGGTTCCACACAAAGTTGTCTTTAAGTATTTATTGCAGCAAAAGGTACATAATACTTCTCTATTATACTTTGAATGCACTTGTAAGTAGAGTTGTTCCGATACCGATACCAGTATCGGAAAAGCCGCCGATACTGGCTAAAATGCTGGTATCGGTATCGGCGAGTACCCTCTAATGCTGCGCTCCGATACCATATGACGTAATTTATCAACAACACTGTGGTCTGTTGAGTAAGCATTATAAAACAAACGTGTGCTTAATCGATTAAAGTGTCAATGCCATTTGTCATTTTAACAGCAGATACTTTCTTAAATGTCATCGTCCCGACAGAGCGGTGTTGACGGGGAGCTCATGGGTTCGCTTGGTGGCTGGTGTTATTAGCATTGAACAGCTAACCGAAAGCTAGCTTTAACATTACCTTGGCTAAAGTTGGGGCTATTCATATAATCCAGCAATAATGGCTGCAGACCTGCAAGCAAAGTACAGCAAGTTGGCAAAGGAGTATTCCAAGTTAAATCACAATGTCACCAGTAACGTTACAGTCTTCTATGGTCTTCCCATATACCGGTAGCTCATGCTAACGGTAACGTCGTCATTGCACAATTGCACGTCGCGTACACAATTAATGACATGTTGCGGACAGCCATATCGGCGACAATGTTTAGCTTTTAGTGCCAAATGATAAGAGTCTGAGGCGGAGTCTCAAAAGAGAATGTTGAATATTTATTGTGCAAAAATCACAACAGATCCTCTGCTACTTCAACGGAGCCTTGTAGACAGACTGAGTAGGGTATATCTGCAGAGCCAGTGGGTAGCGAGTGCAGCAACGTATAATGTCCGTGTGGATCATTGGAGTAGGGTATATCTGCAGTGCTGAAGCCCCATACTCATTGATTAATGATACTAATACAAATCTATACAATCACCTGTTGTTGAATAAATACCATTACTTTCTAGTTATTACTAAAAAAACAGTATATATAAAACAGTATTTGTTAAAAAATAATAATAATAATAATATTTATAAAAAATTTATATAATATCTTTTTTTATTTTTTTTTATTTATGTATGCACTGGTATCGGATAAGTATCGGTATCGGCCGATACCCAAAGCTTAGGTATCGGAATCGGATCGGAAAGGAAAAAATGGTATCGGAACATCTCTACTTGTAAGGCAAAGGAATGTGCGTAGGCAAATCAACAATGAATGTCCATTCTCTGGTTACGCAGGAGGTAATTATACAACCTGAATCTTAGGGAATTATATCTATGGTACACTAGTAATATATAGCGGGAGATACTGGAAGGGTCCCCCTGGTTGTAAGCCAGCAGGGGTAGAGGATCTGTCGGTAGTAGAGAGTCTGGTCAACGATGACTAAGGAGACTCCAAGTACAGGAGACGGTGCAATAGCCTCTTGATCCACAGACGAATACAGCTGTTCTCCGTAGACTGTAGCTCCACAGTGAAGAAAGCTAGCCGGCCTCAGGCTCTCTGAGGCGCCGACTCGACTTGGCTCCTCGCGGGGTAAATCCAACACGTGTAAGCGTCGGCGATTCTCCGCTCCATAAATCACAGGACCAAAGCAAATATAATCCAGCCGCAAAGGGCTATGTAGTCGTCGGGTAGATTAATCCAGTGTACATGTCCACACGGTTCTCGTCTAGGTCTCCTCGGGTGAAAGCGCCATGAAAGCAGCCCAGCCTGGATAAGCACTCTAGCTGATACGAGGAAGCGTTGGTGATGCTGGTCACTGTAGAACTTTAGCCGCACGATACACTATACACAAATAAACTATTACTGACTTAATAGAAATATGTCGCACTCGACGGTATAGCGCCAAACTCTGACAATTCAGTTATTAATTCGCACGCAGTCTCAATGCTCTATTCTGGGGCCAAACAGGCCATACTTCACCGCACGTTGTATCGTGGGTGAGGCTTCAACTTATTGGGTAACTCTTAGACTAAGTAAGACTAAGTGCTTCTGTATTCACCTGCGCCGTATTTATACGCACGGTGAACAAACTAGTGCCAACGACATTTCTGTCTCGTATCCCTGGGCAAGGCCGGGCATGTTCAGACATGTCTTGACGGTGACTTTGAACCTGACTCCGGAGGCACGGCTCTGGCGCCTGTGGACCGCTGTCCAATAGGAGAATGAAATACCATGGTCTGGGCTAAAGGGATATTCCGTGTATATGTACAAGGAATATACAAGGGATATCAAACGATATACAAATACTATGCAATATATATCAATAAATAAATATATATATTCGGTTTAATCTGATCCTTTGTAACAGTCACCATTGTGACCAGTGGGATTAATCAACACATTTTATTATTTATTTTTCTATTTCATTTAACATTGCACATGTTAAAAGCCATTTCTTTTACTCAAAATGTGAGTATTACCAAGTCAACTTGTGTTCTTAAAACAATGACAATAAACATAGTTTTATTATAAATATTTTAAATATAAATAATGTGGTTGTGTACTTATTTTTCTGTTAACTTATTATGGATTGAAAACTGAAAACCTTAATGCACAGTAACTGAACTCAATATTTTTAAGTTCTGGTAACTTATTTTTTTTTTTTACAGTGTAGTCTTGCGATCAATCAAAACTTATTTACACGATATACCTCACATTCACCCTCCATTCACATCCTGGTGTTCTCCTGGTGTTCTCCATTAGGCCTGTAGGTGGAGCTATGACAGCACACGTACAGTACACACACGAATGGGCAAATGTGAGTGAAATGGTCGCACTGTATGCAGCTGTTTGTCTGCATTGCATCCCCCCCCCAACTCAGATTTAGGGTTGATACAACCATCATAATAATATTGTTAATAATAACAATAATGATGTAATGTAAAAATTATCATTAAAAAGGCCTGATTATGAGAAAAAAAATTACGATGCATGGAATATTGTTGAGGCACACTAGTTACAACTATATTTCAAACAGGCACTCCATGTCAAAAAGGTTGCTGACCCCTGTTGTATAGTATAGTTTAGATATAGTAAGTAAAACATAATGACGGAGTTAAAATTGTATATTGTATAGTAGTGTACATAGGAACCAGTGCCTTCTCAGGAATTTAACATGTCTATTTTTATCATGCACATCTTATGTCTTACCTGTTTTTTTGTCTATTTTATTATTGTATTATTGCACAATTGATGCGGGCATGACCACCCACATTTCACTGTATGCCCTGGTATGTATGTGACAAATAAACCTCTTGATTCTTGATTCTAGCAACACATCACCGTCACTCATCCACATTATCATCAGTGACAAAATGTATCATATTTTGGCAGTCAGGGAAAGAGCAAGAGCAAAACTCAGTGCAAGTCAAGCCCACTGAAAAACATTGGCATTTGCTGGCATCATTGCAGTTTCCATCTTTACAGTACAGGTGGGTGATGTCTCGAACTTCCTTAGGTGCCGGTGCTTTCTGGAACATAACAGGTTCAATGGACCCATCTTCTCTGAGCCTCCACCCTCTCAGGGCTGTACGCTAAGCTTTTTCACTAGGGGCACCAGCGTTTCCGTTAGCCGGTAATTACCGGTATTTGACCGGCAAAATCTGTTGAAGTCCGACATATTTAATCTCTCCGGTCTTAATGTCCGGTGAAAATAATTCCCTGAGTCTAAGCACAATTTGATTATTTGAATTGTATTAAAATAGGCTAAAATTAAATAGCCTATGCGATGAACGAAACGATCATTACATTTGTTTCCTCGTTACTTCTAATAATGACAACGACATTGTCAGCGAGAGCTTAGTGCTGGGTGTGCGAACTTTTGTGAAGCTGCAGAGCCGGAGCAGCAGCAGCACAATGCAGTATTCCAGCAGTACTCCAATTCAGCCATTTTCAATTCAATCTTGGGTGGGGGGCGCTGCTGTGCGGTCCCCAGAAAAGAGCCAATAACAGCTGAATCAGCTGCTCTGCAGCGCCATACTCTTTGCAAATAAGTCGTTGCGAGGTGGAGAGAGTCGTCACGCAAACCCACGATAATGTTGCCGTCTCTCTCTGCCAAATTTCTCAGTTCTTCGCTTGATATAATTAATACAAATGTCCAATATAACGGAATTCGTTAGCTCATAAAAATGTGATTATAACAGACTGTTGTTTATTAATGTCGGGCGACTGCCCACAGACACCTATTTGATTTAAAGTCGGCAGCAGCACGAGTCTCGGGACTTATTTTATTTGGAATATAATGACTTTATACGCAAAAGTAGCCTAGTTTTAAGTAAAAATATTATAAATCTACATGCCTTGATGATGTCATTCTTTTGTTTTGTTGTCATTCTTTTGCCTATCAATTGTTTTTAACACTTTGACTGCCATGAAACGTCTTTTCACGTCATTGCTGGCCATGCTCAAGTTGCCGGGGGACGCTGTACAGCGTCCTTATATCAATATTTCAAAAATCTGCGATCGGATTCATATGTCCCCTCCGCTGGCCTGAGATCCACCAGCAGGACCCACTGAGCTCTCTGGCGGTTCAGGAGCGCCATCAGGTGGCCGATCGGCGCAATCGCCAAACAGGATGTTGAATAGAGGTTGTCATGACGACCGTAGTACTTCCGGGCGCTCGCTATAGTTCATGGGACTCTGGCTCGTCACGCTACACGGTGATCGATTGGCAATAACTCGATAAACAACATGATTTGGACGTATATACCATTATACAAGCTGGAGATGGACCGGGTAAAAATATATCCCATAATGATAAGATTTCTACTCGACGATGATCGCCCAACGGCGCGCGGAGACTGGGGTGAGTTTCAGCGTGTAACGTTACCGTCTTCGATACTAACTGCTATTATCAACATTTGACCCACATTAGATGATTGGTATAACGCTGCCCACGGAATTATAAACGCCCCCTCGCCCATCCGGTCAACATCAGATGACGTGTAGTAACTTCTAGAAGTACGTCTAGTTGGAATTTTTTATATCACGCTGATTGCCATCAAACTGTATTTCATCATCAATATAATGCATTTGGGGCTATATATCACGTTCTGGAGAAAGCTGCAGAAAGAGATGAAAACATACTTATACATTAGACCATACTTTACTATGAATATGTGAATGAAAAAGTTTAACGTTGCTACACAATGAACAATACATATAGGACTTTGAATGGGCCCTAATAATGGCAATGTAGCAATAGAATTTAAAAAGTTATAGCCCTGCAAAGAAGGGGACTTTCTCCATAGACAAATAGCGCTGGCAATCTATGGTATATCATGAATTTAACCTTAGGCAACCAAAGTGTTAAGCTCAATAAACTCTGACCGGAATTTCTCTCATTTGACCGGTAGATTGAAATCTACCGGACACTGAGGCCGGCAACAATTTTTTCTAACGGAAACCCTGAGGGGCACACTTGCCCCTAAATGAGAAATTTAGGGGCAAAAAATATTTTTTAGGGGCAAATTTTTTAATAACAATTTTACCATTATTAAAAAAATATGTTCCTCCTGCCTCATTACTGTGGTCATTTTATTTAACATTTAAGTGCGTTTGTTTTCAGGTTTGTATCTTTTATAATGAACCAACTGAGAAAGTGTGTAAATCACTAATAGAACAAAAACAACAAACTGTGTGTGTGTGTGCGCGCGCTTGTGTAGTGCTCCTTGAATGAGACCACCACAACACACACACACCATTGCATTAATCAGGAGGACAAGAAACTCTGCATACATTTGTTTCACAATGAAAAGTGCTTTAGAAATCAAATGAATTATTATTGTAAATAACCCCATGAAAGGGTTATTATTTGTATGGGTAATTACCTGCTTCATATTTGTGATGTTACTGGTTTCAGTGTGTGCCTAAAGTGATCAATGTGTTGGGCCGTTTATAGAGATCTATGCCAATTAATGTTTATGTATATCCGGGACTTTTTTTAATAAGAATTGAGAGGTATTTGTATATGTGACCTTTATTTTGAAAACCGTGTTGCGACGCAACCCTATTTACATTTGCGCTTTTGACAGTGAAATGTTCAGTCCAACTTAGCTCGAAGGAAAGACTAATCAAAAAGGTTTAATTGACCCGTATGAGGCTCTTACGGTAGGACTTTGATTGTTTATAGAAGTGGAATGTAATACTATGCTAAACGAGAAATAAACAGTGATTTTACCAGCAGTAAAGTTGCAAGCCACTTTCATTTCATAATATACAGGGAACCGTGACAATTATTAGTATTATCTTATTTGCATATTGTCTCATTATTAGATAGATAGATAGGTTGATATTTTATAAATTTAAGTAGACAGTATTTCACGTCCTAATAGTGGGCTGCTACTACATTTACATTTACATTTAGTCATTTAGCTGACGCTTTTATCCAAAGCGACTTACAAGTTCTGTACTACTACTCACCTAATGCATGATGGCTGAACCTGAACGTTAGAAGTGTCCGTGTCCCCGTCAATCAATCATCACATCATCACGTCAATCATCATCATCTTATCATCTCTCCACATCGGACGTGGTTGTCATAAGATGGACTGATATCCACTCCGTTGTTCTTGCAGAGCAAAATTTGCGTCTTAAATGTATTGAAATGAGGTGCTTCTTTGGCGATGCAATAGCCCATATTGAAAGGAAGAGAGGCCACATTCAGTTTCGTTTTGCTAGGAATTATGGGATTTGGTGTTGGATGTATAGACTACGCAGATAGGGACATGGTCTTTAATCGCACGATAGACTACAAGTACCAAGTATATAGCGTGACCCAGATTCACTCCACACGCAAATCTTTTTTTTCACTCAGGCTATCGGTGATCGCAGTAAGTTCATTCATTGCCGACAGATTCTTTCATAGCACCACGACATTGTGTCGCACTGTACAGCCTTGGTTGTAGGCTAATGTGTGTGTTTTTTTTTTTTTTTAAATGTATCCAATTTGTATGGATTAATTTAGGAGTGAAATGCGAATGAAGGGTTGAAATCACAACATGCAACGTTGCTCCCAAATAATATTTCCAACTCGCAACGGCCAAATTAAGGGGCAATTTGCGACGAGATCATCGCAGTGTACAGCCCTGCCTCTACCAACTGGGTTCCAGAGAAGAGGCTTGGCCAGATGGCTGTGACGCCACACTGTTGGTACAAGGCTCTCAACACATGTTGCTGGAAGGCATCTTCTGTTGGGGGTAGATTTGCAGCGGATGAATCTGTGGTAGATGCTAGTGTGTACCTCAGCTCATCCAGGTTGGTGCAAGGACGTCCATTCTCCATTTTCTTTTGGCCATACAGGAGGAGGGCATACTGTGTTCTTTGAAGAGATTCTCTGTGGCCCTGTATTGGTTATGTAGTTGCTGACAAAGCTCCATAGAGCAGCCTTGTTCCCACTGATCCTCAGGTATTTCATGTAGTTAGGAACAGTTGATTGTCCTGTGATAATATGTGTTGGTCTGCTGGTTTGGATGGTGCCTCTTCTTTGCCTTTCACGGTCTTTGATTGAGTGTTGATGGTCATATCTGTCAAACACTATAACAACGCAGTTGATGCCTTCCTTTCCCATTAACGTTGCAATCCTTTTCCAGACAAACTCACCCACCCATCCTTTTCCAGACACACTCACCCAGATCATTGTATGTCTGAAAGGGCCACAGAGAATATCTTCAGAGAACACAGTCATCTTGGCAGGTGGCTTTGAAAATGGTGAGGAGGTTAAGATGGTTAGCAAGTCAGGCGTTGACTGCTTGGCAGATCTTTATAGTGACCAGGAGGAAGCTGACACAAGATTGGTGTTACATCAATACACCTTGCACAGTCACATACTCGTCTCATTGTCAAATGTGATGATACAGATGTACTGGTTTTGCTTGTGTACTATTCAAGCAAAGGGATGTTTGGATCCTCAACAGTGTTCATGCACTCTGGACATGGCCCAAAGGAAAGATCCATCGATCAATGATGCCAGCTAATGCCAATATCTTTCAGTGGGCTTGACTTGCACTGAGTATTCTGTACTTCTGTATGACAACTAATAAAGAAACTTGAGTTTTGCTCTTGCTCTTTCCCTGACAGCCCAAATATGATCCATTTAGTCACTGATGATAATGTGGATGAGTGACAGTGATGTGTTGCTAGAATCAAGAATCAAGAGGTTTATTTGTCACATACATACCAGGGCATACAGTGAAATGCAGGTAGCCATGCAATAATTTGCAATAATACGATAATAAAATAGACAGAAAAAAAAACAGGTAAGACATAAGATGTGCATGATAAAAATAGACATGCTAAATTCCTGAGAAGGCACTGGTTCCTATGTACACTACTATACAATATAAAATTTTAACTCCGTCATTATTTTTTACTTACTATATCTAAACTATACTATACAAGAACCACATCTGTTAAATGGTTGCTTTTTTATATAGCGCTTTTATCCAACGCGCTTTACAATTTGTTACTCACATTTTACCTATTCACTCACACATTCACACACCGACGGCGGAGGCAACCATGCAAGGTGCCAACCTGCTCATCGGGAGCAATTAGGGGTTAAGTGTCTTGCTCAAGGACACATCGACATGCTGCCCGCGAAGAGCGGGAATCGAACCGGGAACCTCTGGATTGCCAGACGGCTGCTCTATCTCCCGAGCTACTGTCGCCCATCTGTTCTTTCCTTAAAGTGACTTTTATATTCTTCATTCCTTTAAAGTGACTTTTCCATTTTGTTTAAAGTGATTGTTTAAAGCGGTTGCAGCATGTGTGTTGTGTGTGTGTGCTTATGTGTACTTGTGAGTGGAGAGTTCAGTGTTCTGATGGCCTGGGGGAAGAAGCTGAGCTGGAGTTTCTCTGTGCTTGTAGCGTATATACGTAGGCGCTTGCCTGACCGCAGCAGCTTGAACAGGCTGTTGTTGGGGTGATGGGGGTCTTTCATTATTCTGCAGGCTCTGGATTTGCACTTCCTGTTATATAAGTCATGCAGGGGTGGTAGTGCAATACCCGTAGTACGCTCTGCTGAGCGCACCACTCTCTGGAGGGCCTTCCTGTCCTGTGCCGTGCTGTTTCCAAACCAGGCAGTGATGTTTCCAGTCAGAATTCTCTCTACAGCCCCGGAATAGAAGGAGTAGAGTATCTTCCCCGATACTCTGAACTTCCTTAACCGTCTCAGGTGATAGAGGCGCTGTTTCGCCTTTTTCAGCACAGAATCTATGTGTTGACCATGTCAGGTCCTCTGTGATGTGGACTCCCAGGTACTTGAAACTGCTCACCCTGTCCCATTATTCCGCAGTGGTGTGTGCGTCACCTGCTGTATTCTCCTAAAATCCACGATCAGCTCTTTGGTTTTACCAATGTTCAGGAGTAGGCTGTTATCCCGGCACCAGCGTGCCAGTTCATCAACCTCCTCCCGATAGGCCTTCTCGTCATTGTTAGAGATCAGCCCCACCACCATGTGTCGTCCGCAAACTTCACTATGGAGTTGGAGCTGAACCTAGCCACACAGTCATGTGTGTACAGTGAATACAGCAGAGGGCTCAGAACGCAGTAGATTGAAATAAAGGTGTTCTATTTAAATTTCAACCTGATTCAATTGGATCTTTGTTTCCATATGAAGTATCATAAAATGTATCATGAAATATATAAATTATTAAATGTATCATAAATATATTAACAATATAGACCAGAACATTACCTCAAGTGACTTTACTTTGCAGTAACATTGAATTTGTCAACATGCTTCTCACCGCTGATAATGGGCTTTGGACTGAAGACTTCATTATGTCAATGTTTCATTTTCTTTCATTTAGGACACCTCATACATTTACTGATGAAACTCCCTGACCATGCATGCTATATTTACACATGTGGTATTGCTGGATTCAGCACAACCACACCTTTCCGAAAAAGCCCTCATCTGTGTTTCTATGACAATCTATGGCAAAGCTACTACAAAGTAAATGAGAACATTCTGCATAGATATACATTTTTTACATTTCCGCTTATTTTAAGTATGTGTAGGTATATATTTCCTACATGCATAAAGATATTCACATCCAGGTTTTTCTATCAGGTTAAGCAACTGTCTGACTCTTAGCATGTCAAGTTTGAAAGCTCTTGGAGCTTGTATTATTAATCTACATGAGTTTATATGTCTCAACTCCCATACAGCCAGGCTATATTTTGGTAGTTTTTTCCTTTGGGGGTGTATAACAATATCTATAAATTTAACCATTTTTGCAGTAAAATATTTCTATACAAGAATCCATTTCACATATGGGAGACCTTAGAGATGAGGAAAAACATTGTTGTGTTTTGTTCTACCTCCGGTAGGGGTATCTCAACATTTTGGGGGCATTGTCACTAGGCTATACCTTTTTCCGGTACTTTCAGTATAACAAAATGTTATTTCTGTTGTAAAACTAAACTAAAGTCTAAACTTCAATTTCTGGAGCTTAGTGCTCCTGGTAGGGTCACCCATGGCAAACTGGTCTCAGGTGAGGGAACAGACGAAGAATGGTTCAACCACTGCCCGGTGGGCCTGAGAGGGCAAAGGGCTAAGGGAGCACTACCCTGACAAAAAAGCACCTCTGGGTAGGCCAATCCCCCGCTCAGAGGTTAACTTTTGATTACGAAAACACTGACGGATAACTTGAGCGCAAGGTCTCCCGGTGGTGGATCCGAAATGGAAAATATGACGTCTGCTAGCCAAAGCCTCTGGGAACATTGTTATCATCACACCACACAAACTAAAACCCCTTCCTACTCCCTCCCAAACCGTTCCCACAACTAGGGCAGATTTTTTTATGTATTATAATATATATATTTTTTTATCTTATGTTGTGGGACTTGTACAGCACTTTGGTAAACTTTGTTGTTTTTAAATGTGCTCTATAAATAAAGTGGATTGGATTAATTAATTAAGTAGCCCCTTTCGTGACTGTGACGCAGCCAACAACAAGTTTTCACTCGGCTGCGCTGCATGGGTGCACACTCAGCTGCGCTGCCTGGGTGCAGTGGGGCTGCTCTCACAGCCAACAACATGACATTACATAATTATGTTGCAACCTTTGTCTATCAAGCAAACGATTATATTATATTTAATTTATAATTATATCAGACAATGCACCTACAAAAGCAGATGATTACAATTAAATTAGCCGACTTGGTAACACATTAGTCATAGCAGCATAGGCATAGCCTTATTAATGTTGTGTGGCGTCACCGTCGTGTACAACGATACTTAAGTTTTTTAGGTAATTTGACAAAGTTGTTGCGAGTTGTGATATGCCATTTTCTTCTGGCATATCTGGCACTCGGCTTTTTGGGCATTGTCTTTGCATATTTTAAAGTGTAACCACACGTCTGATGACTTCTTCGTCGACATGTCTGCTGCACATGTCCTTGTTGTTTTCAACACAGATAATCTCCACGTGCTTGTTGTAGAGAGGTGGAGTCGAGGCGCCGCTTACTTTCGTTTAATTGGAATGGAGGCGCAAGATTTTGGGGGGGGAAATGAAAAATGTAACTTCGATTTTTTTTATGTTCGAAGCCATCAAAAGAAACTTCGAAGTATTTAAGACAGCCCTACCCACAACAATTTTTTAATGTTGCATGATCATGTATACATTTATTATGTATTTAGTTTAAATATCAACATTATCTGGCCATCCTCAGTAAATACCATCAAACTCCTGACCTAATCTGGTCTTTCCAAAAACCAGAGATGGGGCGCACGAGCACACACAGAAAGGGAGAATGTTTATTATCAGTTCGTTTTTATAGTGTAACGTTTGGCTACTTTAAATCATTGAACGTAGAGAGGGAGAGAGGCTCAGGCCTCACTAATGGAACTTGAAACTTGTCACTCCGCTGTGAGCGTTCCCAGGGTTAGCTTAGCGGCTAACGTTAGTTGGCTTAGTTAGCATTAGTGCGTGGCTAACGTTAGTTAAGGTTTTTACCGCGGCGTGGACATACAGGAATGGTGAGGATGTAAAGCATATTAGACATATTGAACCCGTTGCTCACGCATGTCTGTCTATTATGAAATGACAATTGCAGGTCATTGAATTAAGGTTTTTACCGCAACGTGGCCATACAGGAATGGTGAGGATGCAATGCATATTAGACGCATTGGACCTGTTGCTCACGCTGGTCTGTGTCTATAATGAAATGACAATTCCAGTCATTGAAGGTCCACGCTGGTCTGTTTATAATGAAATGACAATTGCGCGTCATTGTAAATCAGATTATTTTCTAACTGGGCGGGTCTTGCACAGATTGATCTAACGTGAATCGCGGAATTTTTTGTGTCGATGTGTTGTATAAAAAGTAAACAGAGAGTCGGTAACGTTCATTCAAAACTGCGCAAATGCACTACAGGAAGTGCTGGGGCAGTATCATTTCCCTTGTCTGCCATGACTGCATTCTGTGTACTAACGACAGAAGAAGAAAGCAGTGATGCACGAGCAAGCACCCTGGAACCGTGATGACAGCTACTCGGATCATGAGTACGTTTTAGCTTACATGTTGAAAACCAGGATAGGCGTGTTCGAGATTGATTTCGGCTCGCCTCGAAAGTAGACCAGAGTAGCCGAGTGCAGCCGGGGGAGGAGTCAGAACGTCGGACACTTCAGATTTGACAACAGCCTGCTTTGCTCGCCTAGTCTCGCACGGCAGATACGCGTTCACGTCACCACACATTACACACCTGTCCAGCTCATTATAATGAGGGCCGCGTGCACAATTAGATCAGATTCAAATGTACAGCACATACTGCTATAGTGGAATATACTATTCATAATCCATAATGTATACCATCTTGTTGCGCGCTCCTGGCCACCACAGAGCGCACGCACACAACACACTGCTGAATAATTCTGTTTTGCATCAATATATATATATACTGTATATTGAGGCAAAACAGAATTATATATACAGTATATATTGAGGCAAAACAGATGACGCGTGTGTGTATGTGTGCGGGATACAGTACTATCAGTAGGGCTGTCTTAAATACTTCGAAGCTTCGTTCGATGGTACAAGCTTCGAACATTACAAAAAAATCGAAGTTTATATATATATATAAAAATTATTTTTTTTGTTTGCCTCCAAAATCTTGCACCTCCATTCCAATGAAACGAAAGTAAGCGGCGCCTCGACTCCACCTCTCTACAACAAGCATGTGGAGATTATCTGTGTTGAAAACAACAAGGACATGTGCAGCAGACATGTCGACGAAGAAGTCATCAGACGTGTGGTTACACTTTAAAATATGCAAAGACAATGGCCAAAAAGCTGAGTGCCAGATATGCCAGAAGAAAATGGCATATCACAACTCTACAACAACTTTGTCAAATCACCTAAAAAACATAAGTATCGTTGTACACGACGGCGACGCCACACAAAACATTAATAAGGCTATGCCTATGCTGCTATGACTAATGTGTTACCAAGTTGGCTAATTTAATTGTAATCATCTGCTTTTGTAGGTGCATTGTCTGATATAATTATAAATAATTAATTATAAATTAAATATAATATAATTGTTTGCTTGATAGACGAAGGTTGCAACATAATTATGTAATGTCATGTCATTGGCTGTGAGAGCAGCCCCACTGCACCCAGGCAGCGCAGCCGAGTGAAACCTTGTTGGCTGTGTCAGTCACGAAAGGGGCTACTTAATTCATTAATCCAATCCACTTTATTTATAGAGCACATTTAAAAACAACAAAGTTTACCAAAGTGCTGTACAAGTCCCACAACATAAGATAAAAAAGAAAAATTATACCTTTTTATTTTTTCTCAAAGCTTCTAATTAAAATCGAAGCTCGGCCCCGAAGCTTCGATTGCCAAAAAAAGCTTCGAAGGTCAGCCCTAACTATCAGCTCAGCTGCTGCATCTTAATGACTATAGATTTATGGAATTCGTTAATCTATCTAGCGATTGGGTTAACTGAGAGCCAGATTGCTTAGAGTACTGTACATAGAGCGGTAATGGTCAGATTGCTTCAGTCATGACTATAAATGCAAAACGTAATTGTTGTATTTATTATCATTATAATTATTTAATTCCGATGATCCAGAATGAACTCTGGTAACCCCGGCTGCATCAGTGGACTGGAAAATGTGGACTGGAATATTTTTTTTCCCCCATCCATTTTCATTGAGTCCATTCCAAAAGGGTGATTTACCATCTGGGAGACGATAGGGGGCGCTTTTTTTCACATCTGATCGCCGGCGGCCCTTGGGTAGGCTCGCGTGATGCAATATTATTTCAGATCGCTAAAAAAAAAATATCCGAGCAATCTCGTGAGTGGCTTTCAACGTAACTATCGTAAACACGAGATTAGCTGTGAGTGGCTCTCAAAGTGTTAAAAAGTTCAGTAACCAGCCCTAGTTACAGGCAGCCATATTGGAAGAAAAAAACTACACAAACATTATATGCCTCCATTGTGCATCATTTAATGTCACCGACACCAAGAACTAGGGATGTCCCCCGGAACTATTAGTCACTGGGAACTATTTGAATACTAATCAACCCCCCTCATCCCCATGTTAACATACGACTTTGTTTTTACTTAATAAAGAGTGTGAGATAATCAAACAAGCGAGCTAGCTGGCTGCTGTCATTGCTAACAGCGAGATATTTTCGAGTCGCAGTAGGCCAACATTATTTCCCGGAACAAAAGCATTGATTGCGAAAGTTACATCACTGGCGCAAAGAAAATTCTCATACAATTAAAACAAACATGTTTGGTTGACGAAGGACATTGCGACATATCTTTTTTCTCTCGAGTTTAGTGAAACAACATGGTGTACAAAACATTGCTACCATGTAACATCTCCAGTCTTTCTTTTCTGTTCTACCAGCTGTTAACAGACTGTTATGCTACCTCGCTTCTCCTGGAACCATCACCTTATCGCGGTGGAGAGGTTTGCGTGTCCTTAGGATCCTGAGAGCTATGTTGTCTGGAGCTTAGTGCTCCTGGTAGGGTCACCCATGGCAAACTGGTCTCAGGTGAGGGAACAGACGAAGAATGGTTCAACCACTGCCCGGTGGGCCTGAGAGGGCAAAGGGCTAAAGGAGCACTACCCTGACAAAAAAGCACCTCTGGGTAGGCCAATCCCCCGCTCAGAGGTTAACATTTGATTACGAAAACACTGACGGATAACTTGAGCAGTACAGATGATCTCTGCTCGATGTGCGAACAAAGAGAGGTGCAGATGTGGGATCAGACCACCACTTAGTCATAGCAAAGGTACAACTGAAGCTGAAAAGGGGGACCCCAGGAAACAGAATAACAAAGTATGACACCAGGAAACTGGAAGAAAAACTACACCAGAAGCACTTCCAGATCACACTGAGGAACAAGTTCCAGGCCCTGGCTGAAATGGGCAGTGGGGAAGAAGAAATCGACGAAAGCTGGGAGAAGATCAAAAACGTGTGGCAAACAACCTAATAATAATAATGGATTGGATTTATATAGCGCTCTTCTCTGACTGACTGTTGCTCTGACTCAGAGCGCTTCACAGAGTCCATTATTCGTTCATACACAGTCATACCGGTGGTGGTAAGCTACAATTGCAGCCAGAGCTGCCCTGAGGCAGACTCACGGAAGCGTGGCGAATAATCAACGCCTACGGCCCCTCCGACCACCACCAACATTCATTCACATGCATACACATTCATACGAGGCAAGTAGGTTAAGTGTCTTGCCCAAGGACACAACGGCAATGGGATGGACATGGGCTTGAGCGGGATTCGAACCACCAAACCTTCGATCATTGGACGCCCCGCTCTACCCCTGAGCCACGCCGCCCCACCTGCGAGGAAAGTCTGGGAAGAAGAAAGAAAGAAAACAAAATGTGGATCACACAAAGAACATTGGACAGCGTGGAGGAGAGGAAAAAGGCAAAGGACCACCTCAACAATGCCAGGACGAGAGCAGCCAAGGAGAAGCACACAAAGGAATACAACAGGATACATAAAGAAATAAAGAAAAAGGTCAGGGCGGACAAGAGATGCTACTATGAAGAGCTTGCTACACAAGCAGAAGAAGCAGCGGGACAGAGAAACATGAGGTATACAACATCACCAGGAAGCTCTCGGGGAGAAGGATGAGATCAGAGAAGCCCATAAAAGACAAGGCAGGAAACACACTATCCACAAAGGAAGAACAAACAAGGAGATGGGTAGAACATTTCACAGAGCTGCTCAACAGAGCACCAGCGAGCATCCCAGCAGATATACAAGCAGCAACAGACAGACTCCCACTGAAAATGACCCCCCCCCCCCCCCCCCAACAAAAGAAGAAACTAGGAAAGCAATATCACAATTGAGAGATGGGAAAGCAGCAGGACCAGACATCATTCCAAGTGAAGCATTCAAGACCGACATCACTACAAGCATCAAAGCACTCCATCCCCTCATGAGGAAAATTTGGCAAGAAGAAAGGATACCCAAAGATTGGAAAGAAGGCTACATAGTGAAGATACCAAAGAAAGGGGACCTTGCACTATGCAAGAACTACCGGGGAATCACACTACTTTCAACCGCCAGCAAAGTCTTCAACCGGATAATTCTAGATAGGATGAAGACTGCCGTTGACATGCTCCTCAGAGACCATCAAGCAGGATTCCGGAAAAAAAGGTCATGCATAGACCAGATCGCCACACTGAGGATCATCATCGAACAGTCCCTGGAATGGAACAGCTCTTTATACATCAACTTCATCGATTTCGAACAGGCCTTTGACAGTCTAGATAGGAACAGTCTGTGGCACCTGATGGAGCACTATGGAATCCCACCGAAGTACATCAACATCATCAGAGGATCATATGACGGGATGACAAGTAGGGTACTGCACAGAGGGGAGCCCTCAAACCCGTTCGAGATAAAGACCGGAGTGAGACAAGGCTGCCTGCTGTCCCCCTTCCTGTTCCTGCTGGCCATTGATTGGACCATGAAGAAGACAACAGAAGGAGCCAGAAACGGCATCCAGTGGACACTGATGCACCAGCTTGAAGACCTCGATTTTGCAGATGACCTAGCTCTCTTATCAGACAGTCACCAGCAAATGCAACAAAAGACCAACAAACTAAAGGAAACAGCCTCAACTCTAGGAATGAAGATCAATAGGGTAAAAACCAAGATTATGAAGATCAACACAAAGTGCCAGCAAAACATTGAACTAGAGGGAGAGGCCATCGAAGAAACTAACTCCTTTACCTACCTTGGGAGCGTAGTAGATACAGCGGGTGGCACAGAAGAAGACATCAGAGTGCGAATCGGAAAAGCAAGAACGGCATACAACCTACTTGGTCGAGTATGGAGGTCTCGCGAAATAAAAACCAACTCAAAGCTGAGGATCTTTAACTCCAATGTTAAATCAGTCCTCCTGTATGGCTCGAAGACCTGGAAGACAACCGTAGGGCTGAAGCAGAAAGTACAGTCCTTCATAAATTCCTGCCTCCGCCGCATTCTAAGAGTGAGATGGCCAAATGTCATTACAAATCTGGACATGTGGGAGCGCACAAAACAACTACCCCCGCCAGAAGAAATAAAGAAGAGAAAGTGGATGTGGATAGGCCATACCCTGAGAAAGGAAGACACAAACATCACCCGGCAAGCCCTACGATGGAACCCACCTGGAAAGAGGAAACGCGGCAGGCCTCAAAATACCTGGCGCCGTTCTTGGGAAGGGGAAATGAAAGAGGCTGGACTGGGATGGCACAACATCGTTCGGGAGGCCAAAAGCCGCGCAACATGGAAAGAAATAGTCAGTGGCTAGCTAGCGAGCTGCATACAGTATTGTGCATTAACCCATTCTACGCCAATGACGTGTTAAGGCGGGTTTCTCCGCCATGCGTTGTCTGCCAATAACTCCGTAAGGCGTTTTTGAGATCAATATTTCATATTTTCGTTATGGTATTCATATTTCACCCACGGAGTCTTGGGTGATGCTGTCTGAGCCATCACAACTCTGCAACGCTTCAATACCGCCACCTGTTGGTCGATCTGCGAGTTGCCAAAGCGGAAGTGCCCATTGTAGCTCGGTCCGTCCCCTATTTTCGTCCCGCCACTCGCTTATCGTCCCGGGGCTCAATACAGACACCGTCGATATGGATCTTTGCCATAACTCAATAATCAACATGATTTGGACGTGTATTAGTAATATACAAACCGGAAATGGATCGCATCGATCAACATCCTATAATTGGGATCTGTTTGCTCCACTCTCATCGCCCAACGCTACGAGGAGACTGGGGTGAGTTTCAGCGTTTTTCTTTACCATTTTCGATACAAACTGCTTTGATCGATATATCACCCATACTACATAAATCATTTAACGTCGGTCATTGAATTATAAACGACACCCCCCCCCGCCGTTCAACCGCAGATGACCAGTCATGACGTTTAGGACCATGTACAGTTGACATTTTTTATATAACGTTGATCAGTATCACACTGCATTTGATCATCATGCATTTATGCCTATATCTCACGTTCTATGAAATACTGCAGAAAACGATAAAAACAATTTTTTTTTTATTATCCACTTTTTCTCCCATTTTTCTATATTTTCTCCCATCCCAATTTCGTATCATCCAATTCAACCCCCCCCCCCCCTGTCACGAACGCTGTTTCTTGCCTCCCACAAGCCGGCTGCAATGTGGACTAAGTCATACATACCTCAAGTACCGGAGACTTGAGGTAACAGCAGTCGCATCTTTTCACCTGCGCAGCTCGATCTCTCAGTGGCGAGGAGTAACGCGTGGGAGGCTCACGCTGCCCCCGACACTTCCTGATTCTACTGCGCAGGCGCACCAACCGACCTGTAGGAGTCGCTGTCCACAACGCCCGATCCCCACCCATCAGTTTCCCACCCCCTAATACGGCCAATGTGTATTAGTACGGACGACCAGCTAAACTGAAAGCAAATGTGGAGCGCTGGGCTCGAACAGGCGAGCCCAGCGTCTCCAGATTTTGTGGCGAGCGCCTTGCCCACTACTAGGGATGTCCCGATCCGATCACGTGATCGGGATCGGCGTCGATCACGTGCTTTTCAGAGGATCGGGGATCGGGAAAAAATAATAATAAAAATCGGCAGTCAAAAAAAGAAAAATTTTATTCAACAAACATGACCATGTCCCAGCGTTTCCGTTAGCCGGTAATTACCGGTTTTTGACCGGCAAAATCTGTTGAAGTCCGACATATTTAATCTCTCCGGTCATAATGTCCGGTGAAAATAATTCCCTCTAAACACAATTAGATTATTTGAATTGTATTAAAATAGGCTAAAATTAAATAGCCTATGCGATGAACGAAACAAACAATCATTAAGCAGCCGGTCTAATAATGACATTGTCTTGTCAGCGCGAGCTGGCTGCTGATATATTTGCGAGAAGCATCCATCTGCCGGCCGGCAGGGTGCAGTACTCCAATTCAGCCATTGGCAATTCAGCTGTTGGGTGGGGGCGCTGCTGAGCGGTTTCCAGACCGGACCTAAAAACACTGCTGCTCCATGCTTCACGTAAATATATCAGCAGCCAGCTCGCGCTGACAACAGAATGTCATTATTAGACCGGCTGCTTGGTGAAGCAACGATGAAACAAATGATTGTTTTGTTCATCGCATAGGCTATTTAATTTTAGCCTATTTGAATACAATTCAAATAATCAAATTGTGTTTAGAGGGAATTATTTTCACCGGACATTATGACCAGCACCAAGTCGTTGGGAGGTGGAGATATAAATCACGCAAACCCACGATAATGTTCAGTTCTTCGCTTGATATAATTAATATAAATGTCCAATATAACGGAATTCGTTAGCTCATAAAAATGTGATTATAACAGACTGCTGTTTATTAAGGTCGGGCAGACTGCCCACCGACACCTCAAGTCGGCAGCAGCACGAAGAAGTCTCGAGGGACTTATTTTATTTGGAATATATTAATGACTGTATATACGCAAAAGTAGCCTAGTTTTAAGTTAAAATATTATAAATGCCTTGATGTCATTCTTTATATAGGCATATCAATTGTTTTTAAGCTCAATAAACTCTGACCGGAATTTATCCCATTTGTCCGGTAGATTGAAATCTACCGGACACTCAGACCTGCAAAAAAAAATTCTAACGGAAACCCTGCCATGTCCACGTCTTAAACTCATACGGAGGCCTTAGTTTTGGTTTTAAATTACATATAATATATCATCATTAATGTATTTATTGTCACACAGAGCAGAATAATTGTCCACAACAAACACATTCCCCTTTAATTTACACCGCTGCAACAAACACATCCCTTTAATTTAGACTGGCTACACGCTCCACATCACAACAACAGACTCAAGGAAGCATGCCACGAGCTAACGCTAACGCTAACACTAACGCTACTCTCTGCTATGTTGTGGAGACTCAGGGAAGCATGCCACAAGCTAACGCTAACGCTACTCTCTGCTATGTTGTGGAGACTCAGTGAAGCATGCCGCGAGCTAACACTAACGCTAACGCTACTCTCTGCTATGTTGTGGAGACTCAGGGAAGCATGCCACGAGCTAACGCTAACGCTACTCTCTGCTATGTTGTGGAGACTCAGGGAAGCATGCCACGAGCTAACGCTAACGCTACTCTCTGCTATGTTGTGGAGACTCAGTGAAGCATGCCGTGAGCTAACACTAACGCTAACGCTACTATCTGCTATGTTGTGGAGACTCAGTGAAGCATGCCGCAAGCTAACACGGTTAATATCCACTGACTTGAGCAGCTAGACTTAATGTCAGAGGTTTGGAACTAAGCATTTTAAAATAGAAAGTCAAGCCAGTTGCAATGTTTGCAAGGAGGACAGGCTGGAGGCGAAGTTTTCAGACTAACTTTTCACCTGGAGGATAACGTGACTGAGGATTATCGTCGGCGTTTCAGACCAGAATGGACCATTACGTAAGTCGAACACTGAATGTATACTAATGTGCAAACATATATTGAAACTTTTAATATTTCTCATATGAAGCAGAAGCACATTTCTCAGGGTGAATGTAATAACAAAAAAGCCTCCGAGCTCGCGCCCCGGACTATAGGCAACAGAGGGGCTTGTCTCGCTCCGCCAGTTTCTGACAAATGCGTCAAAATTGATTACTAATGTGAAAGATCGGATCGGAAACGATCGGATCGATAGATATTTAAAATCACATGATCGGGATCGGATCGGAAGCAAAAAAAGGCGATCGGGACATCCCTGGGCCACTACGCCACGTAGCCGCCCTCGATAAAAACATATTTATACTCTAGACGGTATTTTAGTATGAATGTGTGAATGAAAAAGTAAATCGTTCCTACATCCTGAACGATAGATAATTGATGTTGAATGGGCCATAGTAATGTCAATTTAGCAATACAATTTAAAAGGTTATAGCCCTGCAAAGAAGGTGAACATCTCCATAGACTTATAGCACTGGCAGAGAGGGTACAATGATGGGTACAATGCCCGGCAGAGAATGGGTTAATAGGGTCCCCCATCAATACACAAAAATCCAAACCCCATCGAAGATGTTTCATGCTGGTGGGACTGAGCTGTTAGCCGTCCTCTGAAAACCATTGACTATGGCAGCGGTTCTCAAATTACGGGTCGCGACCCAAAGTGTGGTTGTGCATAGGTGACAGTATGCATTGGCAAGTTTAAATTTTTCTTTTTATTATTATTAAATGTTCTCTTTTTTTATGTTCTGGCAACATATTTTGGCAAAATATGCCTGTTTTATAAATGTGTATTGATAATAGGGGTGGGGGAAAAAATCGATACGTAGTAGTATCGCGATACTTTGCGTGGCGATACTGTATCAATACAGGGACGCCAAGTATCGATTTAATTATTCATAAGAAAAATTTAAATAAAAATTTGTATAAGGAAGTTGCATTGTTCATTTCAATACCTGTAATAGTACAGTAGTCCACACACACATGTGCAGTTAAGTTGGAATATGACTAATACAAACAGTTCAGTTTGTCAGGTACATGCAACACAGATTAGTGTTTACATCTGTCTGCTTGAGAAAATACCATGTTCTGCAATAAAAATTATTGTAGTGAGATGAACAGACTGAACTTTATTTTATTAGATAAAACATGACAAAGTTTTACTTTGCAGTTGAAAAAGATAATAAATAAAATTTTAAAAACATTTTAAAAAATAATCACAAGTATCGCGATCGTATGGTGAGGTCTCTGGCAATTCCCACCCCTAATTGATAACAGTGCTGTAATAAAATGTTCTAATAAATATGCATGATCAAGTTCAACGTGTGCTTTTATTTTGATATTCCTTCATTTCACGTTGAAATTACACGATGCATTAAGTGTGGGGTCGCCAAAAAAAATCCTAAATAAAATGGGGTGGTCATATAAAAAAGTTTGAGAACCGCTGGACTATGGATCCACCACTCACCTGATTGAATGTCCACCGCACAGTCCATTATGGCAGCTCCCCAGGGGTGTGATCCGTATCACTTACAGACCCCTCCACTTGTCTCAAAATGGAACAGTCCACTGGTGTTCTGTCCCTCCTCTGCAACACTCTAATTAGGAAAACAAATATATTGACATACAAATACATATATATTGCCAAACAAGCAAGCTATAAAGCTGCTGGTCGCAGCAAAAAAAACAGGCTATGTATCACAATTAGGGATGCCCACCGAAACCCGGTTCTAAACGGGAACCAGTTCTAAATGAAAAAAAAACTGAGTATTGATAAGATCCGACATTATCGGTTCTGCTATCTGAAGTTTTTTCCCCAGAGGAATTTAAACGTTGACTAATCTTGTTTGCCGCTTTTTCTATCTCTCGGTCGCTCTCTCCTTCTGTGCGAGCGGCGGGGCTGTGCTCTTACACACACACACACACACACACACACACACACACACACACACACTCGCACATACGGGTAGTTTCTAGGGGTGGGGGGGGGGAATCGATACGTAGATACAGGGACGCCAAGTATCGATATTTAATTATTCATTAAATTTTTTTAATTTGTATAAGGAAGTTGCATTGTTCATTTCAATACCTGTAATAGTACAGTAGTCCACACACACTGTGTGCATTCAGTTAAGTTGGAATATGACTGTAATACAAACAGTTGTTTGTCAGGTACATGCAACGCAGATTACAGTGTTTACATCTGTCTGCTTGAGAAAATACCATGTTCTGCAATAAAAATGATTGAAGTGAGATGAACAGACTGAACTTTATTTTATTAGATAAAACATGTTGACAGTTTTACTTTGCAGTTAAAATAAAAGAATTTGAAAAAATAAATAAAAAAAATCGCAATATTCACGATATAGAGTATCGCGATACTATCGTATCGCGGCTCAAGTATCGTATCGCGAGATCTCTGGCGATTCCCACCCCTAGTAGTTAGTAGTCTACAACTTGAGAGCTGAAGCACAAACAGCTCTGCTCTCATCATAGCGGAGAACGAAACGTTCGAAAAAAGCATGCATTAAGTTACACTGCTATCTTAACGTTAGCAAGCTAACGTTAGCAAGCTAAGCATGCATAGCGCGACGTGTGTAACATTAAGTTACACTGCTATCTTAACGTTAGCAAGCTAAGCATGCATAGCGCAACCTGTGTAACGTTAAGTAACTTGTGTTCCGCGGGGAAAGACCGTTCATCACTTCATAGCATACAACTTGGTTTAATCCAAACGTCCATTCAAAACTAACCGGCCAGTACCGCTCCTCATTCCGGCCAGAATGCCAGTCCCCTAGTAGGGCTGAGCCCGAACGTTCGGACCTTCGTTCGTTACGTTGGCATTCGAATTCTAAATCAACATTCGCATTTTTTATAAAATCTTTAAATTTTTTCCTTTTTTTCCCCTATTTAAACCAATGTGGTTTTTCTTCACAGTTGCAGATAAAGATTAGGCTACACTAATATTATAGTATTAAAAACTAGTGATGCACCGATGTGAAAATTGTGGCCGATACCAATAACCGATATTAATATTGCTGTTCTGGCCGATACCGATATTTACCGATGTCGATATCTCTGTATAGAAAACACTTTATGATAATCAAATAAAGAGCTATTTTCCAAAACGCATTTATTTTTTACCTTTGTAACTTATTTTCAGAAATTACTGATATTTTGAAACTATTTAAAGCCAAAACATGTAAAAAGAAAAGAAAAAGATCTAAATATATATATTTTTTTATATCAGCCCTATCTTGATATCGGACCGATACCAATGTGTAAAAAAAACAGCCATATCGGCAGCCGATATATCGTGCATCACTATTAAAAACTGATGAGTTATATTCATTAAAGAAAGTTGTTTTAATAATAAGATAAAATAAAGACTCATTTAATCAGATTAATCACTTTATTCAAAATGAGGATTTAGTTTGAGGATATATATTTTTTTTTTTTATTTAATATTTTTTATTATTATTAAAAATGAAGGTTCGAAACCCTGACGAAGTTTGAAGCCCAAAAACAGGCTTCGGGGACAGCCCTATCCCCTAGTGGAAAAATGTAGGAGATCTGTCAGGTTACGGAGAACAGGTGGCGTTTCATACTCGCAGAGATATTGATGAAATCCACAGAATTGTGTGGCTTGTTCTCTCCTTTCTTTCCAGACACACAACGTCCCAAAAATGTCCGTTATACAACATTTCAGTTATTGTAGGCACATAATTAACATAATTTCTAAATACACTGTAAATAAAGTGCTGTTTGATACATACAATTAATATGTAGGCCATCATTATTATATGTTAAACTACACTGTGTAGGTTATGTTTCTAGGCCCTGCAAAAAAACAAATAAGCTGATATGTACAAAATATATGTATGCATCACTACAGAAGTATGCAAGTACTTTACATAATTTTACTACCGATGACAAAACGAGGGGTGTCCCATTGCCTGGGTAAATATTTCCAGGGTTCGAAATTAAGGGGGGCTTGGGGCAAAATGCCCTCGAAAATTTACCAAATGCCCTCGAAAATCAGTTATGGGGGGCAAGAAAAGCCCCTGACACTTTGCACAGATGTTTAGCCCTTAGTATGCCCTTAGTAAAGAAAAATCCAGATCGATTGATCGCATGCTATACTCGAGTGATCGTGTATTAGTTGAAGCGGAAAAAAAATTACAAAAATAAAAGAAATTATTTTATTTTTTATTTTGTTATTTGTTTTACTTATTTGTTCATTCACATATATATGTTTAAGGAAACCAACAGTTATAATCTTACACATACATGTGAAAAAATATGTAATTTTCTTTTAAATAAACGTAATATATTTTTTCATACAAATTAATAATTAATAATAATTTCGATTTTTCTCATAGCTACGAGTAACGATTACTCACTCCCATCCCTAGTATGCACATGCACAGTATAATATGCATGTAATAAATAGTTTGTTAATAAACTGTTACTTGAACAATTTTCACTGTGCTCCTAAATTTCTCTTTTTATTTTATTTATTAACACTTTGGTCGCCAGGCTTATATTCTTAATAAACCATCCCACGCCAGCTCTATTTGTCTATGGAGAAGTTCCCCTTCTTTGCAGGGCTATAACTTTTTAAATTGTATTGCTAAATTGACATTACTATGGCCCATTCAACATCAAGTATCTATTGTTCAGGGTGTAGCAACGTTATACTTTTTCATTCACATATTCATACTAAAATACGGTCTAAAGTATAAGTATGTTTTTATCGTTTTCTGCAGCTTTCTCCAGAACGTGATTTATAGCAATCGGCGCAAGATAAAGCAATTCAAATGGACGTGCTTCTAGAAGTTACTACTTATCATCGGATGTCGACCGGATGGGGGGGGGGGGTCGTTTATAATTTTGTGGCCAACGTTAGATCATTTATCTAGTGTGGGTGATATGATCATCAGAGCAGTTAGTATCGAACACGTTAAAAAATAACGCTGAATCTTACCCCAGTCTCCTCGGGCCGTTGGGCGATGAGCGTGGAGCAGAAATATTCCTATTATGGGATGTAGAAATATGCGCTCCATCTCCAGGTTGTATAATAGTATATACGTCCAAATCATGTTGTTTATCGAGTTATTGGTAACGGATTGCTATCCATTGCGTCTAGCTCGAGTCCTGGGACTATTAGCGAGTGATCGGACCGAATTGGAATGAGCACCAGCTTCCATTTCCTGTTTCCTGTCTGGGCGATCCGCCGATCGGCCACCAGATGGCGCTCTTGAACCGTTGGAGAGTTGAGAGGGGATCAACAGTAGATCTCAAGTCTCCGGGGGAGAAATATGATTTAGATCACAGATTTTTTAAATATTGATATCAATGACGTGTTACGGCGTCATTGGCAGAATGAGCATGGCGGGGAATGACGTGGGAAAGGCGTTTTTGGCGACCATAGTGTTAATTTTATTTAGGAGCACATGTGATCGTTGGGAAAAAGGTTAGCGTAGAGCCCTATATATGGAGACATTAACATTACGTTAACAAACATAGGGACGAAGACTGTAAAAAAAAGTGTCGACAATGTTTTATAATCTTTAAGTTAATTATCATAAAAATTCGGTGCCCCCGAAATACAAAAAAGCCCCCGGAAATCAATTAAGGGGGGCGAAAAAAGCCCTGGGAATTTTTTTTTAATTTCTAACCCCGTTTCAAACCCTTCCCCTTGTAGCTCCGTTCTGAAGTGCCACAACCCAGTCAAGGGCACTCCAAAACTAGGGGTACTAGGGCCAAGAGCAAATCATTGCTAGGTAAGCTGCCCTTATATATCTCCAGACTTCTGTCCTTTTATACTTGCTTTTTTAATACCAGACGAGCAGCAAATGGGATACTTTTAAATGTTCCTTTGATGCAGTCAGCGCTTGGTAAAGCTGCATTCTCCCACTATGCTCCCTTTTTATGGAATACGCTGCAAGTAAAACTTTGTCTAGAGCAGTGTTAATTTTGTTGACTAAATTGATGACGAAAGATGTTCGTCAACGAAGTTTTTTTTCATGACGACAACGAGACGTGACGTCACGTTATTGAATACCATGTGACGCTAACAAGACTAAATAGTTTATTAAATATCGTTGACCACAACTGAGCACACAAAAATGTAATTTACAAAAACCAGGACGAAATTTCTCTTCATGTATGTTGATATTATTGACTAAAACAAGACGAGACAAACTAATTATAACTTTTCTTAATGCCATCGTCCCGACAGAGCAGTGTGACGGCTGACGTAGGGCTGGGCGATAAAACGATAACGATAACTATCGCGATAAATTATTTCCTCGAAATAAACATGAAACGTGGTCGCAAAGTTTCGATATATCGATTTTCCAAGCTTGGATATGAGCACACGCACTAACAACCAATCAGTGAAGGAGATGGCCGAGAGCGAAGGAGACACGCGCTGCACCTCTGGGTAGAGAGGTAGGACTCAAGGCTGGCTAGGATAATTAGCTTGCACGGCGCTATTTTATATATTTACGTGCCGAGTATGTGTGTGGCGTGAATTCTGATGCCACGGTTATAGTAGTGTGTGGTATACGGTGGATGTCGTTGCAATGTATTGGGGCGGAACAGAGTATTTTAGGGATATTTAGTACATTGGAAATATGGCTGGCTAGGATAATTAGCTTGCACGGCGCAATTGTATAGTTTGGCTGGCTAGGATAATTACATTTACATTTAGTCATTTAGCTGACGCTTTTATCCAAAGCGACTTACAAGTTCTGTACGACAAGACAGCAAGAAAGGTACAACTCTATCAGCTGATTAACAATGTTCATCAAGTGTTGCGTGTTACAGTGTAGGTTAGTTTATTAGGACAAGTGCATGACAGTAAGGTTAGTCAGGGTTAGATTTTTTTTTTTTTTTTTTTTTTTTTTTTTTAATCATTTCAGATAATGGTTGAAGAAGTGAGTCTTTAGTCGACGGCGAAAGATTGGACGGGATTCGGCTGTCCTAACTGGGATGGGTAGTTCATTCCACCATTGTGGGGCAAGGACTGAGAATAGGCGGCTTCTCTTTGATGACCCTCCGGGAGCTTGGATAGGAGTAGGTCTGAGGCGGCCAGAAGATGCAGAGCGTAGGGGTCTTGAGGGTGTGTAGTTAGAGACCATTGACCGGAGGTAGGCGGGAGCGGTTCCCTTTGCCGCACGGTATGCTAGGTCGAGGGCCTTGAAGCGGATACGTGCAGCAATGGGGAGCCAGTGCAGGTCCCTAAGAAGTGGGGTGACATGGGCCGACTTCGGTAGGTTTGAGATCAGGCGGGCCACTGCGTTTTGAATGAGTTGAAGAGGCTTGGTGGCAGTGGCCGGGAGGCCAGCTAGCAGTGCGTTGCAGTAGTCGAGGCGGGAGATGACTGTTGATTGGACGAGGAGTTGGGTGGCTTCTTTTGTCAGGAAGGGGCGTATCCTTCTGACGTTGCTCAGGAGGAATCTGCAGGTTCTGGTTGTCGCTGCGATGTGAGCAGAGAAGTTCAACTGGTCGTCGAGGACAACACCAAGGTTCTTAGTGGTCGGGGACGCGGTCACAGCTGCATTCTCGACTGTGATGGAGAGGTCGGTCAGGGGGGAGGATTTGGCCGGCAGGTGGAGCAATTCTGTTTTAGCTTGCACGGCGCTATTTTATATATTTACGTGCCGAGTATGTGTGTGGCGTGAATTCTGATGCCACGGTTATAGTAGTGTGTGGTATACGGTGGACGTTAGGGCTGTCTTAAATACTTCGAAGCTTCGTTCGATGGCACAAGCTTCGAACATTAAAAAAAAATCGAAGTTAAAAAAAATTAAATAAAAAATTCAATTTTTTTTTTTACTTCTGTGTGTGTGTGTGTGTGTGTGTGTGTGTGTGTGTGTGTGTGTGTGTGTGTGTGTGTGTGTGTGTGTGTGTGTGTGTGTGTGTGTGTGTGTGTGTGTGTGTGTGTGTGTGTGTGTGTGTGTGTGTGTGTGTGTGTGTGTGTGTGTGTGTGTGTGTGTGTGTGTGTGTGTGTGTGTGTGTGTGTGTGTGTGTGTGTGTGTGTGTGTGTGTGTGTGTGTGTGTGTGTGTGTGTGTGTGTGTGTGTGTGTGTGTGTGTGTGTGTGTGTGTGTGTGTGTGTGTGTGTGTGTGTGTGTGTGTGTGTGTGTGTGTGTGTGTGTGTGTGTGTGTGTGTGTGTGTGTGTGTGTGTGTGTGTGTGTGTGTGTGTGTCCATTGGGTGGGGCCGGGGGACAAATACACTGGAGGAAAGTAACCCAGCTCAGCACTGCCCAAATTATATCATCACTATTGCCTGTTTGAAGGATATCATCCTCAAACACATATACACCACCTACACGCCTATTCTCAGTCCTTGCCCCACAATGGTGGAATGAACTACCCACCCCAGTTAGGACAGCCGAATCCCGTCCAATCTTTCGCCGTCGACTAAAGACGCACTTCTTCAACCATTATCTGAAATTAAATTAAATTAAAAAAAATCTAACCCTAACTAACCTTACTGTCATGCACTTGTCCTAATAAACTAACCTACACTGTAACACGCAACACTTTGATGAATATTGTTACTCAGCTGATAGAGTTGTATCCTTCCTGATGACCTGTCGTACAGAACTTGTAAGTCGCTTTGGATAAAAGCGTCAGCTAAATGACTAAATGTAAATGTGAATGTAAATGCCTTGTAGAAATCCACACATAAGAAAGAAAGATACTGGGATGAATAAACAAAATAGGAAATAAAATGTAGAAATGCATGCAATACATAAATAAATATGAATCTCCATATATAAAATAGAACATTTAGATAAGGTGCTACTAGAGCTGCCGCGATTACCGCATTACCGCGGTATCGCTGTTACATCACGGCCACCGCAGAGTAGGCTGAATACCGCGTCACCGCTGTTTTTTATAATAATAATAATAAATTACCCTCCTCTCGTTGGGCTTGCGGCTCTGCAGATATACCCTACTCATCTATCGAGGTTCCAAGCGACCCTATTGGGTACCAGAAAAGTCACGTGAAACATTGCAGACCACTGATTGGTCAGAAGAGAGACGCGTCACACGTTGTAGCGTCATGCAGTGTGTTACCACCAATCGGCAAGCGCGTATTAGGTTTTTACTTCCTGAATGTCAGATAATCACAACACGGCTAATAACGTTAGCTTTAACTCTCCGCCGGAGTGGACTACGATCGCTCCTAAGGAGTACTAAACGAGACATAATGCTTTTACTGTCTGCAACGAATGTTATAATAAAAGCCCTTCGTTCTATACACTTGTCTGATTGAAAACTTTATTAACAGACCGCAGAATGGGACAACTCAGCACGCTCTGAGCAAAGAAAGGAACTGAGATATGAATAGAGTATTGCTTGCCTTGCTATTGTCCGGTAAATACGCTGATGTTATTGAACGTATAACTATATAATGTTAATGCCACAAAACGAATGCCTTTATTATAAAGTAGTAACTCTATAGTAATAATAAGAAGAAAGGGTCGGGGGGGTAACCACCCCTGCCCGCGACACCGAGTGAACGGCGCACGACCAGAGGGTAAACTTCGAATCCGTGTTTCACTTTCAATAACTAATGCGTGCTTGCCGAATCCCAAACAATATTCATGCTGCAAAGTCATCCTCTAAAAATAGACATTTAGACTAGAGGCAGGCTATATGCTATAAAGAGTAGACTACTACTTAAAAAAAAATGCATTCAAACTTTTTTTTTAAATTTTTTGTGCGCATGCGGTAATAACCGCGGCGGTAGGAAATATTTTGCAAATTTGTGCGGTAAGGAAATAATCAATACCGCGGCAGCTCTAGGTGCTACCGAGATGTTTTGGTGAGTTCTTTGTTTTTTTGTGGAAGTAGCCCTTCTTAAAGATGCATGAACATTCACTGATAATTGGTCTGTAGTGGAGTCTACAAGGTCTACATTGCCGGACCTTGTAGACTGACATAATTCTGTGCATAGTTTAGTCTACACAGGCCATATTTCAAATAATCAAAATCTTACTTCATTCATCTTAAAGGGGGTATGCACTGCTATTCCTAGCACTATTTGGGCAACTTTACACACTTCCTGTGAGTCTATGTAACACATCTGTAATTTTTATTCCAAAAATAATCATTGTTTTATATTTCTAATCTTGTACTCAAAACCAGCATTTTTCAGCCTCATGAAAGCAGGCTATTATTGGCTTGGTTCCACCCATACTAGCAGAATGCTTTGAGTGACAGCCACCCACCAAATAGCTCCGCCCATCTCCCCGTCAGAGATTAGGTTTCAGGTTACATACAAATATGGTATGTCATAAATATAGAGATGTAGCAGTACTGTCTATCTATATATATATATAATATGTTACCATGAATTGAAATTGGGGGACCCTGATGTAAACAAGACGAAAGTCTTTCTCTGGTCTCCATCATAGCAGTACTGAGCAGTACTGTAGCAATACAAATATGGTATGTCATAAATATAGAGATGTAGCAGTACTGTCTATCTATATATATGTTACCACTATTTGTAAAAGCCACAACCACGTTACCATATTTGTAATAATGTAAATCATTGTGTCGTTGTACATATTGTGTATACACCGTTAGAAGCTAACATAGCTTAGCTTGGTAGCTATTGTGCTAACAACATATCCCGACATCCGGCTCGCTGGCCGGCATGCATTGCACGCCTGACACAAAATGGTTCTCTCCTCTCTGTACACCCCCGTCCCCACGGGTACCCTGCCGGGGAGCCCATGGACGCGACAACGGCGGCAGCCGTAGGGTGCTCGAGCCCGCCGTAACGCTAGTGGTACACAATAGCTATCAGCTAACTAACGCTACGGCCGCCGCTGTTGTCGCGTCCACAAGCTCCCCGGCAGGACACCCGCGAGAACGGGGGCACACAAGGAGGAGAGAACCACCCCAAATCGAGCACTCATGCCGGCCGACAAGCCGGACACCGCGGTTGTTGTTAGCACAATAGTAGCCCACTGTGATGCACCGAGTGGGCCACCATTGATCAACATGCAGCGATGTGTAGCTTGCATGATGCGTGTGCAGTGCTTTGCCACACAGGTCTGAGAAGAGGACCTGCACATGATAGCAACCGGGAGCGTCGCGGAGCATTCAGCCTGCTGGCTACCTAGATCCACTTCAACCAGCCGAGCGTCGGGAGCTCCAGCAGCTTGTCGATGTGCTAATAGCCTGGAGCCAGCTACCGTTAGCTTGCAGAGGCTCCAGCACACCGACAAGCTGTGTAGCCAGCTACCGTTAGCTTGCAGAGGCTATTAGCACACCGACAAGCTGTGTAGCCAGCAGGCTGAATGCTCCGCGACGCTGGTTGAAGTGGATCTAGGTAGCCAGCAGGCTGAATGCTCAACGACGCTCCCGGTTGCTAACGCCGGCCCCGGCTGGTGCTAAGTAGCTAGCGATCGCTCCCGAGTCCCGAGAGCTAACGCCGGTCTGTCTGTCGAAGACCGAGGGAACCGCATCAGGCTTCAGCTGATTAGTGATCTTCTGGACAAACCTTCCACCCTGCAGGTAGCAAGAATGGAGGCGGGCATTACTAAAACCACAGAGCCAATCACATCACCGTGCGCTATAAACAGCGCCCTGTGACGTGCACCAGGTCGTCAAATCAACATGACCTGATTTACTAGAGGCAAAGAGGGGATGGGCTGTAGCTGAGGAATTCGCCAATATAGTATTTAGGCCCAAAAACACATTGATACGAACTCCTATTACTATAATACAATGCTAGAGACTGAAAAATGACATTTATAATGCATAGCACCTTTAAGGCGAGACACTGCAGGTGAATAGTCAAATATACTTTTTTTGTTGATTTTGAGATTGTTATATTTTGCTTCCTAAACATGTCTTCTATGAAACTAGTGACAATAAAACGTCAATAACACACATTTAGTTGTTTATTTTACATCATTTTGCCTTATTGCATCCATAAATGTGCACATATTTAATGGGGAAGTGCCTCATTTGCATATATAAACATAAATTTCAGAAAACTTGCAATATATTTTTTCTTAGTTTATATGTACATAACAAATTGGGAAAGTTTCATAGTGATATCTATTCAAATATTTTTTGCCTATTAGGGGGTACTACACTGTACTACACTGTTTGTAGCCTGTGTGTAGTTCTGTTCAGTTCAATAACATCATTATTATTATTATTCAGTTATCAGGCATGTGTTTAGGTTGTCTATTACTAATGGTTTGATTAGGTATTGTGTTTGTAAATATCTGTTTAAAAAAAAAAAAGTATGGCATTTTACAATACAGAACTTTGAAGGCGTTTTCCCGAAAATGAGTTTTAAGAGTTTTTCCTCATACTCTGAGCCAGAAATCTCCACTTCAGTAGCACTCACATACACCAAACCTTCCAGTTCTATTCATATCTATGTTCTGAAGGTATTTACAGAAGGGTTTGTTGATATCGCATTCATACCCTGATTTATATCACATTTTATTCCTAAAAACATGGCGAAATATGGAATTTTACCATAAAAATGGACTGAATGGAGTATTTTCTGATTTATGGAGTGATAAAAAGAGTTATCCAAAATCCCCTCTGTAATAACCTTTGGCTCTAATATGTCAACAAAATGAAACTATAATTTTGAAAATGGCTTTATCCAATGTTCAGATTTCTGTCCTGGAATTATATGCAAATTAGTGCATATTTAAGTAGATCATGCCTCATTTGCATATTTAAACATACAATTTCAGAAAACTTGTAATACAAAAAAGTCTTGTCTTAATATAAGTAATCAACTGGGGAAGTTTCATTGTGATATCTATTAGTTAATTTTTTTACCCTATTCACCTGCAGTGTCTCCCCTTAAACATTCTTGATTTGGGGGATTGGTAGTTCCCATGAAATCTGAAGTTGTTCAAACGACAACAGCGATCCACCTTGAATTAAATCACACAGCCGTGTTGGCTGCGTCACAGTCACGAAAGGGGCTACTTAATTCATTAATCCAATCCACTTTATTTATAGAGCACATTTAAAGACAACAAAGTTTACCAAAGTGCTGTACAAGTCCCACAACATAAGATAAAGAAAAAAATTATAAAAAAATAAATAAAATAAAAAAAAAAAATTATTCAAAGCTTCGAATTAAAATCGAAGCTCGTCCCCCGAAGCTTCGATTGCCAAAAGAAAATTCGAAGGTCAGCCCTAGTGGACGTCGTTGCAATGTATTGGGGCGGAACAGAGTATTTTAGGGATATTTAGTACATTGTCATGGGATACACTGCTCGCTCTGGCTAACTGCTAACGTGCGCGGACTGATGACAACATCAACTCGAGACATTCGCAGCAGAAAAACAAGTCTATTAATAGCCCGTCCATCGGCGCCGGGCATAAGAAGTTAATTAAACTTGACAGACATTATATCGACGATAATTATCGATATCGAGTTATATGAAAATAATTTTATAATTTTATCGCAATAACGTTTTTGGCCATATCGCCCAGCCCTAGGCTGACGGGAGCTCTGTGTTATTAGCATTAGCTGAAGAGCTATTTGAAAAGCTAGTTTTAGCTTAAAGGATAACTCCACTATTTTGGGAAATTAGCTTATTTAACATCTTCCCTGGAGTTAGACAAGAAGATGCATACCTTTTTTGTCTCTGTGCGTGCATTTTAGCTTTGGGAATAGATGCTCCGTTAGCATAGCTTAGCTTCATCACTGGAAGTGAGGCAGGACAGTAGCCTTACAGTGCCTTACAGTGTATTGCAAGGTCTGACATTGACCAAACTTGATATGCATGACCTTGGTGGGCTCTAGGTCAACTCCTGAAAAGGGGGTCAATGTCAGACCGTGCAATCAAAAGTTAGGGGCGCACTGAAATTATGGCAAGGGTTATTAGCCCCCTAACTTTTGATTGCAAAGTCTGACATTGACCCCCTTTTCAGGAGTTGACCTAGAGCCCACCAAGGTCATGCATATCAAGTTTGGTCAATGTCAGACCTTGCAATACACTCTGTAGCTACTGCTAGCCCAGTAGATAACGTTAAGACAAATCTAACGTGAGCTAGCTAAGCTAGCTAACGAGGGAACGGAGGTATTATGCACTCGAGTCGACTATTGCTGGAGCATTTGTTGATATCAGCAGCTATCAGTAGCTAGCCAGCTAGATACCGTTAGACAATGCCTCGTCATGTATTAAACTAAAAGTGAATAGTTGACTGGGTCATTGTTTAAACAGTAACGGTAGCTCATGGAGGTCCGCTCTTCTAGCCTAGAGCAGACTGCCTGTGTTGACAATACATGAGCACTGCGAGCAGAAGCCCTTAGCCAATAGTATCCCGCTGCAGGGCTGGGCGGATATGACTCGTTGCCACGTTTTTTTTTCAAAATAAGAGTATCATACGAACCTAATTGTTGCTAACTGCCGGAGCCATCGATATTATGACTGGAGATGCGCTTGGGGCGGAAATGAGACCCGCACAGATTTTCAAAATAAGAGTATCGTTATGAACTTGATTGATTACACGCCACACGGCGGGCAGCCCTCTAAGTGTCAAGCGCCAAAGGTAAAAACTGAGCGCCCCTGGTGGGCGGCGGGCTTTAGTTTCGGTCCCTGTATGCACTGGTATCGGATCAGTATAACCAGACCTAGACCACCTCTAACTTTAACCCCTAAGTTAGGGTTGTGACTTAGGTCGCTTTCACATATAGTTTTGGTGGACTTGTGCGGTTCTGGGGGTGAAGTTGCAACATTGTTGCATTCTTCATTTGGTTCGCCTGCGTTCACATAGAAATCTGTGAGGCGGACCGAGACCTTCTGAACAATGTCACGCGGTCGAAAAGGGCGCTTGTCTATTGGACAGTGGAAATGTGTGTGGCTGCGAGCCCGTGTGTGCGACCGCGCGTGTGTGTGTCTGTGTGTGGACTGTCTGCGAGCCCTCCAGATCAGCGGAGGCGAATTTTGACATGGCATTGATCCATTGTTCTATTGAAGCACATTACCACCATCCTCTCGCTAAACAACTTGTAGACCACAGTGTTTTTAGCTGTTTCATTAATAATATAATAAGCCGCGTTTTTTCTTCCTTCTTCCCAAGATGCACAGATATATACTAGATAGATAGAGAGATAGATGCAGTGTGCTTGTTTTGCAGTGAATGAATGCTGCGAGCAGTGGTAATAATAATCACTTCCTATATTTGGTTCGCGTTTGGTCCGCTGAAGCCGAACCGAGACCTACGTTTTCAGGCGGACCAGAGTTCGCCTGTTTGGTCCGCGAACCGAGTTCAACGCGCATTCACACAAACCCGAAAAACCGGACTATCGAATTCTGGTCCGAAAGTCCGGACCAAACAGCCCCTGTGTGAAAGCGACCTTAGGTCCGGATAGGGGTTAAGAGTTGGTCTAGCCCTTTACATCCATCCATCTAAATAATAATAAATTATAATGAATGCTTAACTACCCCTAAGTTACCCTAACCAGACCTAGACCACCTCTAACTAACCACTAACCAGACCTCTTCCATGTGGCACTTAAAACACTGACCTCAGAATGTGATTTTATATAATGTTTTTATGCAAGCAGATTGCAATCAGTGTGTACTACTAGCACTACTGTGTGTTCTGTTTACTTAGTTTACAGTATCCCGTTATAGAATAAACCGCTGCCAGACACAGCAGAGAGAGAGAGGACAGACATGACAGAGAGGACAGACACAGCAGAGAAAGGACAGACATGGCAGAGAGAAAGGAAAGACACAGCAAACAGCGTCGTCTCTCTGGTCGGAAACAACGTCACCACATCCGTAATGCTCTCTTTGATGCATACATTGGACCATGTCTACACCAACATATACTGTAGGAGCAACAATACATTGGACCATGTCTACACCAACATATACTGTAGGAGCAACAACAGGGCTGTACACTGCGACGAGATGGTCGCGAATTGCCCCTTTAATTGGCCGTTGCGATTGGTAAATATTATCTGGGGGCGGGCTTGCGAGTAGTGCTTTCAAGCCTTGCATTTGCATTTCACTCCTAAATTATCCAAGGCGTGTGATGACGCGAGACGTCACTCACGCGAGCTGAGCAGTGAGCACTCAGCAGGTATGATCAGCGGGAACAATCGACTGAGCACTCACTCTGATAGACTGGCTGACTGTCTGATTTAGCTATGAAGAAAAGTAAAGTTAGTATTGCTTCATATTTTCGACGCGTTCGACCTCCTATAGTGAGCCGAACTGAACTGAACTCAGACACACGGAGAGAGCTGCGGCGTCTGCTGCTCCTCCTCCCTCCCGCACCCGTGGCTGTTGTAAACACTAGTCTCTAGTGGGACACTGGGACCTCGGTGAGCCTGCCAGCCGGCTAGCTACTGATATCAACAAATGCTCCCAGCAAGTCTAGTAGTGCATGATAGCTCGCGTTAGCTTACTTTTCAAAACGAAACGTCCCATTAAACTAAATAGTTCAGATAGCTCCTGATATCAATGTCTTATAACACTGAGTCGATGCGTATTCGAGCTGAGGGCACGCTGAATATAGTCAATAGGGTCCAGCTGCAGCGCCGGAGAATCCTGGCCGTAGCTGGAGGCTACAGTATAGGGTCCAGCTGCAGCTCCGGAGAATCCTGGCCGTAGCTGGAGGCTACTCGAGTACACACAGACAGTGGAGCTGGTTGCATATAGCTAGAGCCATATGAAATCCATTTTATTATTTTCCAAATTCCATTTTATTTTTTCCCAAATTCCGTTTTTTCCGTTTTAATATTTCAGAATTCTGTATTTTGCTTTTTATGCTCATTTTACCATCAGAAAGTGTCTAATAAGTGGGAATGAATAAATGTCCACAATTGAATATGATACAACAGTCCATTTAATGTTTTTAAGTGCTGCAACTCAGAAATACAGTTCAATTTTACACAATACTTTTCAAATAATATTGTGACAAAATAAAAATACACATTTCAAGTGTAAACAATAGATACAGCTAGCTACTACTGACATTATCAAAATGACAATGTCAGTAGCCTAGCTATTATATTGTGATGAAATATAGTAATGCATAATTTAGGCACCTTTAGTTTAGTTTATTTCGTTTATAAAGGACAGTGTATAATGACAATCGTTTGCATTAAACAAATGGATGAGTGCACCAGATTTAGCAAGAAGCTATCATTTCCATCTAATATAGTCCTATGTACTGTAACGTTTCATAGCTATTCAAGTTTATTTAGATTATAAAGGGCAGTGTATAATGACAATCGTTTGCATTAAACAAATGGATGAGTGCACCAGATTTAGCAAGAAGCTATCATTTCCATCTAATATAGTCCTATGTACTGTAACATTTCATAGCTATTTAAGTTTATTTAGATTATAAAGGGCAGTGTATAATGACAATCGTTTGCATTAAACAAATGGATGAGTGCACCAGATTTAGCAAGAAGCTATCATTTCCATCTATAGTCCTATGTACTGTAACGTTTCATAGCTAAGTTTATTTAGATTATAAAGGGCAGTGTATAATGACAATCGTTTGCATTAAACAAATGGATGGGTGCACTAGATTTAGCAAGAAGCTATCATGTCCTAACGTTATAGCTATTTAATCACAATAGTGTTGCAAGTGTTTTTGTGGCTCCAGTCCACGGAACGTTGACAGAATTAGCAAAACACCTTATCGCCGGAGGCATAAAAGTCATTCGGATACTGCTCTGCTCTGAATTGAGGGCTTATTGGGGAATTTCTTAGCTTCTTGACGATGTTAACACCGAAGCAGCGAGACGCTTGGAGACTGCTGTGTTGTGTGTAACCCGCTCTAGCGTCCGCCTCCCCGGTCGCGTGTGCACCAAATGTTCCACCCAAAAACGTAATTTCAGTCCAGATTAGGCCAAATTCTGCAATATTCCACGTTTTGCAGGATTCCATTTTTATTGGTTAATTCCGCGATTCCGTCCGCGATTCCGTGAACGCGGATTTCATATGGCTCTACATATAGCGAGCATTTTGACTTGTTGCGTGGTGGCGATGTCTCGCAGATAATACAACTACAAGTATGATTATATAATATATATATTTTATTAAAGGGGAACTATCTTATAAATGGCCTTTTTGAGTGTTTAGCATTGTTTCCTAGCTATGTGAACTTATATTAATATGATCTATGTCTCAAAATTCTCATATTGGCGCATTCTTCCAATTCTCCTCTCACAATATTCACCCTCACTGAACTGAGTCATTTGAAAATGTGCACGATATGTGATGTCAGAGAGACACCGCTGCATGTTAATGTTCAGGCGACGACGACGCTGCGCAGTGGTTTAGGAGCCCAGGCTCAAAACAGCTCGAGATCTTGAGGTAGAAAAATGCTGTTTTTGAGGACTTGATTAGAAATACAAAACAATGAATAAAAAAATATATATATATTACAGAAGTGTTCCATAGACTCACAGGAATTGTGTAAAAGTGCCCAAATAGTGAAAGAAATAGTAAAATAGTTCCCCTTTAAAAAAAAATTATATAAAATAATTTTCTTTTCTTTTTTTCTAGCTACTGATATCAACAAATGCTCCCAGCAAGTCTAGTAGTGCATGATAGCTCGGGTTAGCTTACTTTTCAAAACGAAACGTCCCATTAAACTAAATAGTTCAGATAGCTCCTGATATCAATGTCTTATAACACTGAGTCGATGCGTATTCGAGCTGAGGGCACGCTGAATATAGTCAATAGGGTCCAGCTGCAGCGCCAGAGAATCCTGGCCGTAGCTGGAGGCTACAGTATAGGGTCCAGCTGCAGCTCCGGAGAATCCTGGCCGTAGCTGGAGGCTACTCGAGTACACACAGACAGTGGAGCTGTTGTTATTTAAAAATGTGCCAATACATTGGACCATGTCTACACCAACATATACTTCCTGTGTATCACTTGTGCCGCCGACTCAGATTGCCCTAGGTTAAAAAATAAATACTCAATTTAAATAGAAACTGTTCCATGTTGACTATTTCTGACTCTAAAGTTTTTTTCCATTAACTAAAAATAGACAAATATGTCATCCGTTTTCGTCGACTAAATCTAGACTAAAACAAAAAAGACAAAATTGAGACAAAAGCTGACTAAACTAAAAATTAGGGATGCACCGAAATTTCAGCACCGAAAGTTTTCGGACGAAAATGGCAAAAAATGGCCTTTCGGCCGAAAGAGTTTTTTCACCGAAGATATATCACCGAAACAGAAACAACCTAACAACCTCGCGTGTTGTTGTGATGATGTCGCGCTGTCGGGAGTCACGCTGTTTCTATGTAAACTCTGCGCGCAACGCGTCCAATAAATGCGTCTTTAACATGCTTTTATATCCTTATTTACTATATGCCCTCGCGGTTAATCACTGAGTGATCTAATATGCATATTATTCGCGTGTTGTTGTGATGATGTCGCGCTGTCGGGAGTCGCACTGTTTCTATGTAAACTCTGCGCGCAACGCGTCCAATAAATGCGTCTTTAACATGCTTTTATATCCTTATTTACTATATGCCCGTTGCGGTTAATCACTGAGTGATCTAATATGCATATTATTCAGAGCGAGAGGGGGGGGATTGTGTTTCTCGCATTGACGCTGTCTGTCTGTCGCACGTCTACTGTGCCAAAGTCAAGACAGCACATTCAGCTGGGGACTAGAAAGGTGCGCTCAGTAGAGCACAGATGTCCGCTGCGGCAGCCAGAGAAAAGATGGAATTAATGTACTGTATGCATTCAGAAGTGCTGAATAAATGTTTTATGGACCCATAATAGTGATTATTTATTATTAAAGTTAAGTTTTGCCATAATCATATATTTTTCCATAATCATAATGTTCCACAACATTGGTAAAAAAAATCTATTCTATGAATCATTTTCGGCCTTTCGGCTTTCGGCCAACTGTTTTCTATTTTCGGTATCGGTTTCGGCCAAGAATTTCCCATTCGGTGCATCCCTACTAAAAATAAATGAAGATGACTAAATATGATGAAAACGAAAAAGGAGCACTTGACACATGACTAAGACTAAAATGAAAATAGCTGCCAAAATTAACACTGGTCTAGAGGCACTTCCTACTGTAAATGCTTTTAAAGGTATGCTACGACTAGCCCTTCATGAAACATGTAACGGTTTTACCTGATGCTATTGCTGATGTGATTATGCTCCTTGCCACTGCACAAATGACCTTCTGTATTTATATTTGAATTGTATGTTTTTTGTTTAATGCCCCGTTTTATGTTGAAACTTGTTGTGTGCCGTGTTGGTCAGGACTCCCTGGAAGAAGACATCTTGTATCTCAATGGGACATTCCTGGATAAATAAAGGATAAATAAATAAAAAATAAAAAGAGAAGGGAATTGGGAGTGAGCATAATAGACTAACCCTACCAACAACAAAAACCTACCAACAAACTAATGCACTAACCCTACTAACAAACTAACCCTAGCTCACAACACAGATAACCATGTAAACGTTGAGTAAAAACCTGGAAATCAACCAAAATTGGACATACAAGATTTTCGCCCCAAGGATATAACATAATTATTATTATGTAACTGTATGGTAAAATGTTATATCAGACTAAATGTGGGATTAGATTCAAATTCTGATTATTTTATTGTCACAGCCAGGGACCGAAACTAAAGCCCGCCGCCCGCCAGGGGCGGTGTGTTTTTACCTTTGGCGCATGACACTTAGAGGGCTGCCCGCCGTGTGGCGTGTAGAGATGTTCCGATACCATTTTTTCCTTTCCGATCCGATTCCGATACCTAAGCTTTGGGTATCGGCCGATACCGATACTTATCCGATACCAGTGCATACATTAAAAAAATAAAAAAAATATTATATAAATTATAAAACGTTTTTTTTTTATTAATACAGCTACTGTTTTAATATACTGTTTTTTAGTAATAACTATAAAGTAATGGTATTTATTCAACAACAGGTGATTGTATAGATTAGTATTAGTATCAGTAATTGAAAACTATCTCAATGAGTTCACCTAGGGCTGGGCGATATAACGATAACGATAAATATCGCGATATATTTTAATAATCGATATCGAATATCGAAAAAAAAAATCGAACAATCATTTTATTTTTTTTTTACCTGCAACAGGGCAGTTTTAAAACCAGAGACAGTGGACAGACTTGTCTTTCTTGCCTGCAACTTAAAGTAATGGCTTTGCTTGTCCAAATGACAATACTGACCAAATTCAGATTTCTTTTTCTCTTGTCCATTTATTTTGTTTGCTTTCTAATTTAAAATACATTTTGAAACCGTCTGTACACAGTAGGCTATGTGTGCTAGCAGAACTAGACTCCAGTCACGAGTCACAGTGCACATGTGCGGTGGTTTGTCCACCAAAAAAGCGCCAAAAGATCGAAAATAAACTAGCAGAGCCAGAACTGTTCAACTCCTCTGGAGCCACAGCCAGCAGAGAAGCCGGTTTACTTTAGCTTTTAGACCAGCTGCAGCCTGAGAACTGGAGTGTGAGGGGATGTAACACTAAAGATGGCGGCAATGACAAAGAATTGCTGCAAAATAAACATACATATGTTGTTTATAAAAAAAAAAAAAAAAAAAAAAATTATACTTATAACAATTCGATAATTATCGATATCGAGAAATAAAATAAAATCATCATATCGTTATCGCGATATGATTTTTTTCCATATCGCCCAGCCCTAAGTTCACCCACGGAAAGGTTGTTGGCACATTAGTTCCACACGGACATTATTCGTTGCTGCACTTGCTTCCACAAGAAGGCTCCGTTTAGTACCAGAGGCTCTGTTGTTGTGATTTTTGCACAATAAATATTCAACATTCTCTTTTGAGACTCCGCCTCAGACTCTTATCATTTGGCACTAAAAGCTAAACATTGTCGCCGATATGGCTGTCCGCAACATGTCATTAATTGTGTACGCGACGTGCAATTGTGCAATGACAACGTTACCGTGAGCTATGTTAGCTAGCATGAGCTACCGCTATATGGAAAGACTAACGTTACTGCCGGTGACATTGTGATTTAACTTGGAATACTCCTTTGCCAACTTGCTGTACTTTGCTTGCAGATCTGCAGCCATTATTGCTGGATTATGTGAATAGCCCCAACTTTAGCCAAGGTAACGTCAAAGCTAGCTTTCGGTTAGCTGTTAAATGCTAATAACACCAGCCACCAAGCGAACTCATCAGAGCTCCCCGTCAACAGCGCTGTCGGGACAATGGCATTTTAAGAAAGTATCTGCTCTGCTGTTAATGGCAATTAATTCACGGTCGATTAAGCACACGTTTGTTTTATAATGCTCACCCAGCGAAGTATGAGTATCTACAGAGCCCAACGTCCGCAGTGTTGTTGATAAATTACGTCATGGTATCGGAGCGCAACATTAGAGGGTACTCGCCGATACCGATACCAGCATTTTAGGCAGTATCGGCGGCATTTCCGATACTGGTATCGGTATCGGAACAACTCTAGTTAATAACGATACTCTTGTGCGAGTACAGATTATAGCCGCTCGTCTTTTTTTTCTCCGCCGCGAGATCGTTAAAAAAACTACAAGTCCCACATCGCACTCAAGTCAACGGTCCAATCACAGTAGAGTGACGTGACCGATTTCATGAGAAAAAAAAGCAAATGACCAATCAGAAGCTATCATTTGTGTAACTGAGGGGTACAATTCCCTGACTGTATTGATAAGTATGGCATCATTAAACCACTACCGCTTTATGTACTTTAACTACTGGCCACACAGTACATGATGTAGATATGATGAACACTTTCCCACCATGAAACCAAGTCCACACAAATGTATAAATCGAATATTTAATATATAGCAAAGGGTATATACAACGTTCACTTAATGACATTTATGATTTGAATGCACTTGTAAGGCAAATGAGTATTCGTAGGCAAATCAACATTGAATGTCCAATCTCTGGTTACGCAGGAAGCAAGTATACAACCTGGTTCTTTAGGGAACTATAGCGATGGTACTTAAATGATTATAGCTGGATACACTAAAGGGGGTCCCGCTGGTTGTAAGTCAGTAGGGGGGGGGGGGGTTAGGAGAGCCGCTGGCGATATCCCATCTGGCCAATGATTTCTTGGGAGAATTCAGAGTGCTGAACACGGTGCCCACAGAACCTTGGTCCACAGATGAATACCGTTGGGCCCTCTTGTAGACGGTAGCTGCCGGTCCACAACGAAGAGACGTGAGGCGACCTCACTCGGGTTAGAGCGCCGTCTCACCTGGACTCCTCTCGGGGGTAGTTCCAACACTTACCAGTGTTGGCTGTTATCCATGGCATAATCAAAGCACCCAAAGCAAGTAGATAATCCAAGCCGTGTAGGGCTCGCCGTCGTCCGGGTAAGGTAATCCAATGTGCAGGTCCACTCGTCCTAGCCCAGAACTCCTCGGATGAAAGCACCACACGTGGTCTGCCCAGCCTGGTTAAGACTCTAGATAACGCGAGGAAACGATGGGGGTACTGCTCACTTTATAACTCTAACCGAACGATGCACCATACATAATAGACTATTATTAACTTAATAGAAATACGTCCCACTCGACGGTATAGTGCCAAACTATGACAATTCAACTATTAATCCACACGATGTCTCAATGCCATTCTGAGGCCAAGTTGACCATACTGCACCACACGTGTATCGTGGGTGAGGCTTAACGTCTTGCCACTAGGTTGGAGGGTAAAGAACTAAGGGCTAAGGGACTAAAAGAAAGTTCTACTTTACTTGCGCCATATATATATGCGCTGTGAACAAATAGTACCATTCGTATTTCGCCAGACGTATTCCTACGCGGAACCGGGCTAGTAACGACATGTTCGTCGGCACGATTGAACTTGAACCAAGGGGCTTGGCTGCTGGCGCCAAGTTCTTGTCCAATGAGAGAATGAAACTATTATGGGCTGTTAGTAGACTAAAGGGATATTCAGTGTATATGTACAAGGAATATACAAGGGATATCAAACGATATACAAATACTATTAAATATATATCCATAAATAAATATATATATTCGGTTTAATCTGATCCTTCACAACAATTTGGCTTGTTTACTTCCGTCTGCTCTAGTCTATATCGGACCCCATGAGTAGGGCTGCAACGATTAGTCGACATAATCGACGACGTCGATTATAAAAAATCGTCAACGAGAAATTGTTGCGTCGATTAGTCATTAAAAAAAAAAAAAAAAACGTTATTTAATTTACTTTTTTTTTTTTTTTGTGTGCACTACCTATCTTTGTGAGAGTGGCTTCTCAGGGTTCCAGACAACATCATAACATGATGATCCCATAGCAAATTTTGGACATTGAAAACATTGTTCCCCTGCAGGAGATGATGATCAGACTAGACACACAATACATTACACACGCACTCCTCTCACTCACACACAGCGATCAGAGTAAGACACACACACATTCACACTCCTCTCTCTCACACACAGCGATCAGAGTAAGACACACACACATACACAAATTACACAGTACACACCTCTCACTCACACAGCGATCAGAGTAAGACACACACAAATTACACAGTACACACACAGCGATCAGAGTAAGACACACACACACACACACGGACTCCTCTCACACACAGCAAACAAAAGTTATTTAAAGTACACTTCCACTTTAATTTGTATTATTTAATTTATTTATCTTGTTATGAGTGATTGCTGTATTGTTCTTCAAATACATTTTCATTTAAAGTGGCTTAAAGATCCAAATTCAAATGTTTCATGAGTCATTATTTTAATTTGCTATGGGATCATCATGTTATGATGTTGTTTGGTCCTGACAAGAGTCTCAAAGTCTGGGGTGATGGTAGACAAGCAACTCTGAGGTCATGCTCAATGTCCAATCTGTTCCTCTGCTCTGTCTTCAGCTGGACCAGAGCTGAGAAGCCACTTTCACAAAGATAGGCAATTATATAAATAAAAAAAAAAAAAAAAAAATGTTGTTGTTTACATTGGTTTTCGATTAGTCGACTAATCGAAAAAATAATCGGCAGATTAGTCGACTACCAAATTAGTCATTAGTTGCAGCCCTACCCATGAGCTAACGTTACTGTTTAAACAATGGCCCAGTCAACTATTCACTTTTAGTTTAATACATGACGAGGCATTGTCTAACGGTATCTAGCTGGCTAGCTACTGATAGCTGCTGATATCAACAAATGCTCCAGCAATAGTCTACTCGAGTGCATAATACCTCCGTTCCCTCGTTAGCTAGCTTAGCTAGCTCACTTAGATCCATCTGTCCCAGTAAACTAAATTGTCTTAACGTTATCTACCAGGCTAGCAGTAGCTACAGATAGCTCCTGATATCAATGTCTTATAACATTGATTGAATGCGTATTCTAGCTGAGGGCATGTTGAATGTGATTTGACAAATGAACCGTAACGTTATAAATAGGGTCCAGCTGCATCGCCGGAGAATCCTTGCATGCTGAATGTAGGGTCTAGCTGAATATAGGGTCTAGCTGCAGGGCCGGAGAATCCTTGCTGGAGCTGGAGGCTACTCAAGTATACACACAGACAGTGGAGCTGTTTGCAGATAGCAAGCATTTTGACTTATTGCGTGGTGGCGATGTCTCGCAGATAATACAACTACAAGTATGATTATATAATATATATTTTATTTAAAAAAAAATTTATATAAAATATATATATATTTTTTTTTTTTAATCAAAAAAATGTTGGCAGGTAAGAAATATGCTTGGCGGGTAGACTCTTCCCATCTACCCGCCACTGGCCGGTGAGTCAAAAAGTTAATTTCGCTCCCTGGTCACAGCTTTTTTAAATGTACATATTCAGAAAAACGTTTTCTTGTTTTTCCCGGATCTTCAACTATAGTCGTTTTGTAGACAACAATACACAAGGATCTATTAGGGGTGCACCGATGTATCGGTCGGATATCGGTATCGGCCGATAAGTGCCTTGTCGACTGCAATCGGCCTGTCGGCCGATAAGCTTGAATGTGCCGATGGCAGTAGCCGATAAATATCCATCAATTTGTGTAGTGTCAAAAGACAAAAAAAGTTCACTTGCGACCTGCACAACGCCGTCCCCAGTCCCCCCCCCCCCACACACACACACACAAGCTACTGCATCAAAGTTACTACTTATGATTAACAAGGCATTCGTTTTGTGGCATTAACGTTATATAGTTAATTACACGTTCAATAACATCAGCATATTATTTACCCGAACGTAGCAAGCATTATGCGTTCATACTAGCTCAGTTCCTTCCGTTGCTCATAGAGCCCTGAGTTTTACCCATTCTGCAATCTGTTAATAACGTTTTCAATCAGACACATGTATAGAAAGTAGGGATGGGTACCTTTCACATTTGAACCGATACCGGTACCTGTGAATCGATACCGGTACCCAACGGTACCTTTTTCCGGTACTTTAAAAAAATAATAATAATAAAAAAAAATATATATATATAAATTTTTTTCTTTACTTTTTTTTTTGTTTTTTTTTACTTTTTTCTTTTCATGTCAACGTTTACACGCACAATATATGCTTACCTAGGATTTGACTTGATTCAACAACAAAGCAGTCGGAGCAATGACAAGCCGAAAACCGTCGACATTTTATTTACCTACCTCAGTCGTAAAAAAAAATCCAAACTTCAAATAACTACAATTTCGACAGTTTTCGGCTTGTCATTGCTCCGACTGCTTTGTTGTTGAATCAAGTCAAATCCTAGGTAAGCATATATTGTGCGTGTGAACGTTTACATGAAAAGAAAAAAGTAAAAAAAAAAAAGTAAAAAAAAGTAAAAAAAAAATTAATAAAAAATATTTTTTTTTAATTTTTTTTTCGGTTTCTCACTTGATTCGATACTCGGTAGTACCGACGTGTTTCGGTTCGGTACCTCAAAAGTACCGAATTCGGTACCCATCCCTAATAGAAAGGCTTTGTTTTATTATAACATTCGTTGCAGTAAAATCATTATGCCTCGTTTAAGTCATCCTGCGGAGGTAAAAGCTAAACGTCGGCCGCGCCGCCGTTGTTGTTGTTGTAGAATACCTCTCGTCAAAATCAATGGCGGACAAAAGCGGAAGTAAAAAATGTATACACGCTTGCAGATTGGTGGTAACAGCAGAGGCGGGTGCAAGCGGTGTGTGACGTAATTGGCAGAATCGACTGTCAATCAAAATTTCATTGGTTGAGCTCTGGTTGAGACAATAGTATCCAGCTGCAGCCCAGCCGGTAGACCAGGGAACAAAATAAGTACCAGCCAACCGCCAATGGCTGGTAAAAAATCTGCCTGGCTGGTAGTTTTTAAAATCTACCAGCCAAATGGCTGGTAAGTCAAAAAGTTAAGTTTGTTCCCTGAGAGCAGAGCTACACAGCAGTGCGCCTATTTTGCGAGCCGAAATAAGTCTGTGGTTTTTTCTTCTCACAACGGGTCAAATGCATCTAACATGCATTGCATCGTCGCCATTCCTTTATGCCCACATCGCCCGAAATGAACGTTATGTTAGCGTAAGCTAACAAGCTAATCCTGATCAGCGGCAGAGCCATAGAGAACAGCAGACAGTGTGGACTGGGGAAAGGGAAATGGGGGGGGCACTCTCCCTTTCTCTGTGTGTGTGCGTGCGTTTGGAAAGACGATGAAGTCACTAGTCAGGACTCAGGAGAGGAGTATATTGTAGTAAACTGAGGATTACTGAGGATGCACAGATAATGTTGATATTCAAATATAAAAAGGTTTCGAGAGGAGTGGAAGTTTGAAGACAGACTAGACTACAATATGATGCGGGGGTGGTGAGTTGAAACAGTGTGTGTCCCCGACCCCACTTCTATGTTTCAATAAATTATTTGCATTTAAAACTATTAACGCTGACTCATTCCTTCAGTCCACTCAAAATTATGCTAATATTCCTTATGTTGTTTATGATATTAATTAGGGATGTCCCGATCCGATCACGTGATCGGAATCGGCGTCGATCACGTGCTTTTCAGAGTATCGGGGATCGGGAAAAAATAATAATAAAAATCGGCAGTCAAAAAAAGAAAAATTTTATTCAACAAACATGACCATGTCCACGTCTTAAACTCATACGGAGGCCTTAGTTTTGGTTTTAAATTACATATAATATATCATCATTAATGTATTTATTGTCACACAGAGCAGAATAATTATCCACAACAAACACATTCCCCTTTAATTTTCACCGTTGCAACAAACATTCCCTTTAATTTAGACGCTACACGCTACACGCAACCACAACAACAACACGTCGCTCCCGAAACACGGTTAATATCCACTGACTTGAGCAGCTAGACTTAATGTCAGAGGTTTGGAACTAAGCATTTTAATGTTTGCAAGGAGGAGATTCCGCGTGGAGGAAAAACTCATGAAGCAGCAGGCTGGAGGCGAAGTTTTCAGACTAAATTTTCACCTGGAGGATAACGTTACGTGACTGAGGTTTATCGTCGGCGTTTCAGACCAGAATGGACCATTACGTAAGTCGAACACTGAATGTATACTAATGTGCAAACATATATTGAAACTTTTAATATTTCTCATATGAAGCAGAAGCACATTTCTCAGGGTGAATGTAATAACAAAAGCCTCCGCTCTCGCGCCCCGGACTATTATAGGCAACAGATGGGCTTGTCTCGCTCTGCCAGTTTCTGACAAAAATGCGTCAAAATTGATTACTAATGTGAAAGATCGGATCGGAAACGATCGGATCGATAGATATTTAAAATCACATGCTCGGGATCGGATCGGAAGCAAAAAAAGGCGATCGGGACATCCCTAATATTAATTGAAAATAGCATATGAGAGTATTATATAGTAATAATAACACATGGCGATGCCGCGATATACTAAAAAGCTATTTTTAATTTTTGGCTGGTAAAAAATCTGCCTGGCTGGTAGTTTTTAAAATCTACCAGCCAAATGGCTGGTAAGTCAAAAAGTTAATTTTGTTCCGTGCGGTAGACCATACTGGGAGAACTAGTATCTAGCTGCAGCCCTGCAGAACATACTGGGAGAGATAGTGCTATTTCTTGATGTTTCCTTTTTTTAAGTAAGTAAAGAGGCCTATGTTCATATCGGTGAGCACAATTTGTAACACAAATATACAGTAGTTTCATAAAAATACAAATAATTTATTTTTTTAAATCACCAAATTTTTTTTTTTTTATGTTTGCCACAAATATCGGTATCGGCCGATTGTGTTAGTTGAACAATCGGTATCGGTATCGGTGGCAAATTTTCATATCGGTGCATCCCTAGGATCTATACATGGTAAAAAAAAACTGGATAAAATATAAGAAATAAATGATTCTACAATGTAAGTAGAAGCAGTGTGTGCATGTAATAAGTTTGCTTGAGTGGTGTACAGGTCACTTAATGTGATTTTGTGTGTATGCTCATGTGATGATTTAAAGTATTTCCGTCTGTTAAATCAAATAGAAGAACTTTATTGATCCAGAGGGAAATTCAGCACTACAGATCGCCCACAATAAACATTTAGGTAGCGTTATTATGGAAAATATCATGCGTTTGTTATTAGGCTACATTATTCTCTGTACAGCAGGGGTCTCAAACCCGCGGCCCGCTGGATGATATTTTGCGGCCCCCCAGATGTTTTCAAAAAAAATTAAATTGTTTTTTGCATTTTTTTTGCAGTCATGTCATCACAAACACTGGCATTTAAAGGGTACAAATAAAACAATTCCTGCACCAGAATGCAGGAAATTAAGTCTTTGTAACACAAAATCTCCTGGTGGGGGACCCCCCGCTTAAAAAGTGGCCTGACTGGGGCTATATTTCGCACTATATTTCCTGGCCTGAATGATTTCCCCAGTCTGGCCCTGGTTAAAAGCCTCCAATGCTTATTAGTGTGTGTGCGTTTGAACGTTTGCATGTTTCAACCATACATTTCCATAAACATTTAAAAAAAAATACTTGAAACCCTTTTTGTGTGGAATATTTGATGCAGCCCAGCCTCACCCAGACTCTACCTCCAGCGGCCCCCAGGTAAATTGAGTCTGAGACCCCTGCTGTACAGCCTTGACCAGTCAGCATGTTTCAACTAGTGTAGGCGGCCTGTTTTGCCCAAATACCATTTGAATCACCTATCCACTAATAACAAAACTGTGTTTTAGATTCTGCTCAGGCCCAGATGCAACATTTTAACGCCAACAAGATTTTTATTTATTTGTGTCTGTTTCATATCAATCGTGTTAGATATATAACAAACTACATGAACCCCTTTTGTTCATATCAATCTTGTGTATAATTGTATAGTATTAGTTTAGCATGTCTATATATATATATATATATATTTTTTTTTTTGCACAATGGCCACCTACATCATGTCTTGTATATGAATGTGACAAATAAAACTTGAATCTTGTAAGGCCAGAGATCATTCTGCATTTCAGGTCAGACACTTGTACAGGTCAATCTCGTCTCCGTCTCAAACTGGAGTATACTTCTGTGATCACAGAAATAATCAACTATTTTCTTTTTGAAATAGGTTGACTCAATCTCAATTTCTACAACTCACCTGCCGTTGGTAAAAAAAAATTGCCAGGACAGTAGTAATTTTTTTTTAATTTAAGTTACAAATATATTCTCGGAGTGGGTCCCTCGGACAAGATATTATCAAATGTGTTGCGTATGAATGTAGGGCTCCTTGTTGGCATGAAAAGGTTCAAGACATCCATCACAATAATTCACAACACCCACTGTCCCTCCACAATCACCAAGACAAGAGACTACACTAAACGAATCATAAACGTATAACATCACTGATGCAGCCATCGAAACTAGTCCACTGTGAGACTTGCTTTGTTTCAAACAAACACGACCCATTCGACAGGAAACGTTATGGACTTTTAATAGTTGTCTATTCTGCCGCGATTAAATCGACCAGTACTGTGTTAATATAAACCAATGTTTGTTTACGTCGCTATGATGAATGAAACATCTTTACATGCGATATGGCCATGTTCCCCACCAGCTAACTGTGCTAACACGTTAGAGATAAAGCCTGGCCTGCACCGCCACACAACAGGTTAACTTACTAATACATCACGTTCAAATAAACCATAACGTTACATGACTTTAAGGAAGTTGTTTACATTTATATGACGGTGTTAAATATGTTAAGATTACCCGATGATGATGCGTTAGTTCACTTCCCAGCTAAGTTAACTAACAAAAGGCCGACATGCAGCAACACGCCGTGGCCACGGACACAACGTTAGCCGCTAGCTTAGCTACTGAGCCTATAGGCTGAACGTTAGCTTGGTACACATTTAATAAGATATTTTTAGCATTACATTATTTACTAAAGAAATAAGTCGTCGTCGCTTTGGTAGCATATACTTACCCAGCCTATGCGTTGTTGGTCACTGCAGTCCTTTTGAGTGTGGTTACGAAACCTTAAAGAAGATTGTTGAAGTATAGCTAATCGTTAGCCAGCTATGTCGTCCGCCATGTTGGTGACAGGCATCTCCCGGCATGCTCTGCGCTGCACGGTTTGAATGGAAGCGTCACTACTATCTCCTTGGCAACGACAAACGAGACGAAACAAATATTGTTTGTGATGTGTTTTATTTGTGTTTTTATTTGTATTGACTGGGCATTCTCATCTCAATCCTAATACGTTACAGTTATTGGTACAGGAAACGATACCATTACTATGCTCTCAGAACAGTCAATCGTTGATGCAGTGAGACAGAAATGCAGCCATCTTCTTACCCGGGAAAACTAACAAGAGAGGGAAATGGCGTTGTGTAAACGTTAATGTATTATTATTTAAATGACAATTTAGCTGACGTTTTTATCCAAAGCGATTTATAGATTGTGAACAACATGCGGTACATCTCTGGCAGCTTAGAGTCAGTGGCATTTGTTCGTCAAAATATTGTAGTGCATAGTAGCATACATATTAAACTGTTATTACACATTCCTACACATACATATAGATAGAATCGAATAGTTCAATTTATGTTGAACAACATGCGGTATTGATGCAGATGAAGTAACAAAGGAAAAAGGGGCAAAAGGACTTACTCCTAGCTAGGACATTCTTTGACAATTTTACATCCCTGTAACTGCCCCCCGGCTTGGTGTTGAAATAAAGATGCGGTTATGTTTCGTACAGATGCTTTTATTTCTTTTCTCTTTTGCATTTCAGCTTAGCAGTACTGTAGCTTTTCTTTGGTAGTTTGTCGTTTGTACAGGTAGTGACGGTTGCCTCATTTGCTCCGTTTGCACCCCGTTTGCACCGTGAAAACTTATTCCGCTTTACCAAGGGGAGTTATTTAACTGGAGTAAGGTTCTTCTATCATACATAATTCGCTGCCTGCTCCGTCGTTATCTCTGAGTTACTTCCGCCTTGGTCACACAGGAAGCTGTGACCTTTATACTATAGGAAAGACGAGCTCTGCCCCCATGTGGACACGAAATGAAAATGCACAAGTGGCTCCGAAATATTCTTTTCTTAAATAGATAAATAGAGAGCTCAGTATTCTGAGCCAATACAGAGAAGTTGATCATCTAGACCAACGCAAATCAAAGCTTACTGACAGTAAAGATGATAGGCATCTTTACCCTTGGCGGTCAGTTACACTCCCACCAAATCCTGCTATGACGGATAAGCACAAAACAATTAATTTAGTCATACAGGATTTCCTTTTAGATTTCACATAGCATCAAAATAATACAATTCAAGCGTTTCTATACTAATTACTCTTGAGGAGGAGTACCAATTTCTGGATCGGTCGCTCGAGGACTGAAGGTCTGGTAGAGTGATCTTTTCGCTCCCCAGTCTGTATTTTTACTCGACGTACTAGACCGTCGCTCTCTTGAGTGGCTTCGACGACCCGACATAGTTGCCACTGGCTTCTTGGCAGGTTACTGTCCTTGAGGATGACTATGTCGTTCACCTTGAGGTTACGCCGTGGTACGTGCCACTTCTGGCGTGTAGAAATGTTCAGGAGGTATTCCTTCTTCCAGCGGCTCCAGAATTGTTCGATTAGGTACTGGACTCTGCGCCATCTCTTGGTTGCATACATGTCCTCTTTAACAAATCTCCCAGGGGGTGGAAGAGCGATTTTAGACTTCATCATGACGAGATGGTTTGGTGTTAAGGGTTCTAGCGCCATAGGATCGTTGATACCATCTACTGTCAGTGGTCGGCTGTTTACAATAGCTGTAGCTTCATAGAAGAGTGTTCTAAGGGAGGCGTCATCAAGTCTGCCTGGACACAGAGCGATAGTGGCGTTCAGCACATTTCTTACTGTCCTGATTTGACGTTCCCAGACACCACCTGCATGGCTGGCGGATGGAGCGTTGAAGACAAATTCACACTGTTTCTCTGCTAGAAAGATCTCCAGTAAACTGGCGTCACATTGTTTGAGTGCTTCTTTAAACTGGTTTCTAGCTCCCACGAAGTTAGTACCGTGGTCGCAATGAAGTTGCCGAACAGCTCCTCTGAGGCTGATGAAGCATCTCAAGGCGTTAATGAATGAGTCTGTTGATAAGTCTTCAAGCATCTCGATGTGGACAGCTCGTGAAGCTAGGCAAGTTAGTATCAGGCCATACCTTTTGTACTCCTTTCGAGCCTTTTCAATCAGGAAGGGGCCGAAGCAGTCCATGCCACTGTATGAGAAAGGCGGTGAGTCTTCCACACGCTCTTTAGGGAGTTCAGCCATTTGCTGCTCTTCAGTAGGTCGTCGGAGTTTCCTGCATCGTACACATTTGTGAATCAGCTTGGCTACTAATTTGCTCCCACCAATGACCCAGAATCCATTTGCTCTCAGTTCCATTTGGGTTTGACTTCGGCCTTGGTGACAAACTTGAGCGTGGTGATGAGCCGTAATTAGCTTGGTGATAGGGCTGTCTTTTGGCAAAATGATGGGATGTTTCATTTCTTGACTGAGGGATGAGCGTCTCAATCTTCCACCCACACAGAGAAGTTCTCGATGCAGAATTGGATCAAGGGAATGAAGAGCACTTGAACTTGGAAGAGCATCTCCTTCCTGGCATCTCTTAATTTCCTGAGAGAAGGCTTGCTGCTGGACAAGCTTGATCACTATTTTGGCAGCTCTTTCTCGTTCTTCGACTGTCACCAGTTCGGTGTTGTGTACTTTTCCCGATCCCAGCCTCTTGATTCTTGCGACTACTTTCAGGATCTTTGACCATGAAGAGATCTGATTTAGGCGAATTAGAATGTCTGTACAACTGTTAACTTTGGTTGTGAAAGCTTGGACAGCCTTAACCTCAGGATCGCCTACGAGTAGGTCTGCGAAGGGATTCAGTTTGGGATGTACTTCTTGCTCCCAGAGAAATGTAGGACCTGACATCCAGTTTGTTGAAGGAATGTGAGATGCCTGAAGGCCTCTGGAGGCATGATCTGCCGGGTTCTCTGCTGTTTCGATATAGTGCCATTTACTTGGGTCAGTGTTTTCTCTTATCAGTTGGACTCTGTTCGCGACGAACACATGGAACCTTCTTGCCTCATTATTGATGTAGCCCAGAACTACTTGTGAATCTGTCCAGAAGAATTCTTCATCGATCTTCATCTGCAGTTCTCTTTTCAGCAACACACTTAATTTGGTTGCAACCACTGCCGCTGAGAGCTCTAGTCGTGGGATGCTTGAGACCTTTGTGGGTGCTACTCTTGCTTTGGCCATCACAAGACTGGAGTGTACTGTATTTTTGTCATTTTTGTACCTGAGGTAGGAACAAGCGCCATACCCCATGCTGCTGGCATCGGCAAAGTGATGCAGTTCCGTCTTGATGATGTTGCCGAAGTCATGTGGGTGATAGCATCTAGGGATTGTGAATTCCTTTAAGTTATATAGCCCGATCTTCCATTCCTCCCACCGTGGCTTTAAGTCATCTGGCAGTGGATCGTCCCATCTTATGCCTCTGCGGCATAGTTCTTGGAGTATGCGTTTTCCGCTTAGGGTGAATGGGGCAACAAACCCGAGTGGGTCATAAAGAGAGGCGACGATGGAGAGGATTCCTCGACGGGTTGAAGGCTGGTCTTTCATGTTGACATTGAAGCTGAAGGTGTCGTTGTCTATAGACCACTGAAGGCCAAGTGCATGCTCAGTTGGGGTCGCTTCCAGCTTAAGTTCGAGAGGGTCAGTGATTGTTGCTCTTTCTGAGGGTTTCACACAGTCGAGGACGTCTTTGTGGTTAGAGTTGAATTTGTGGAGGCGTAGGCCTCCTTGTTTGCACAATTTTTGTGCCTCGATGATCAGTTTCTTGGCCTCTTCGACTGATGAAACGCTGGCTAACCCATCATCAACGTAGAAGTTCTTCTCAATGAAGGCTGAGGCTGCTGGGTAGTCTTCTCTATGTTGGTGTGCCATGTACCTTAGGCCAAAATTGGCACATCCAGGAGACGAAGCAGCTCCAAAGAGGTGAACTGCCATCCTGTATTCCTGTGGTTCCGTTTCCAAATCACCTTCCCTCCACCACAGGAACTTGAGATATTTTCGAGAGTCAGGGTGGACGAAGAACTGGTGGAACATTCTTTCCACGTCGCAGATTATGGCCACGTCTTCCTTTCTGAAGCGGCATAGAACTCCTATTAGGGAGTTGATTAAGTCGGGACCGGTCAATAGACAGTCATTTAGGGAAACTGCACAGAATTTAGCTGAGCAGTCAAACACGACCCGTAGCCTGCCAGGCTTTTGAGGGTGGTAAATGCCGTGATGAGGAAGGTACCAAGCGGTCTCTCCATATGAAGTGGTATGGTCAAGTTCTGCGTCACCTTTCTCGATGATGTCTTTCATGAAAGCCTTATAGCGTTCGTGATACTCTTTATCCGTCTTTAGCTTCTTCTTTAGAGACTGGAGGCGGACTGTAGCTAGTCTCTTGTTGTTTGGTAGGGATGGTGGGCTGCTACCCTTGAAAGGTAGAGGCATCTCGTAGTGTCCATCTTCTTTCTGTCTGATGTTCTCGCTGAGGAATTGTATGAAGTGAACATCTTCTTGAGACACGTACTTGTCCTCGTAGTTCCTTTCAGAGAAGTCCGACTCAAGTACTTTAAGGACATCTGTTGTAGACGGGGCTGGTATTTCTTTTACTGACACTCTATGTACAAAGCTCTGGCTCCCTTGTCGATCCAGATGAGGGTTAGATGAGCCTATTATGCTCCAGCCAAGCTCTGTCCTCTGTGCAAAAGGTTCGTTTTCACAGCCTGTGATGACTTCGAGTGGAGCTAGCGCTGAGGGACAATCACATCCTATTAACATACCCACTTCACAGTCTAGAAGTGATGGTAACTTGTTTACGAGATGCTTGAGGTGAGGCCACTGTAGCGCTGTTTTACCAGTAGGAATGTAGGATTTGTTTACTGGGATGAAGCTACGAGTGTAGGCTTGTGGCACTCTGATGTTGTTTGCAGAATGGAGTCCTCTGATTTGTAGGCCGCTGACACTCTTGCTGGTTATAACTGTATTTACAGCAGTCATTGTACTGAGTCTCAGCTTCACAGGTTGACTTTCCACACTTAACTCCTTAAGCAGGTCCTCTAAGATAAACGTTGTATCACTCTGTGTGTCGAGTAGTGCGTAAGTGAGCACCGTTATCTGTGGCTCTTGAACTGAAGACAAGGACTGGGACAATGCTTGAGGTCGCAGAAGCACATCGGGTTGTAGTGTGAGACACGACTCTGCGGACTTCTTGGCTCCGGTAGTTTGCAGTAGATGTGCCACTCTGGGTTGTCTCTGGTGCTTGTGACCTCTCTTCGTGCAGACACGTTGGATGACGACGGTTGCAGGTGTTGCAGGTATGTCGCCGTTTACAGTCCTTGCTGGAGTGTCCCTTCCTCAGACATCCAAAGCAGAGGTGATTTTGGTAGATGTACGTTCTCTTGTCCTCTATAGACCTTGATGCGAAGTTAGTGCATGTAGCAATGCCATGATTCTCATTCTTGCAGATTGGGCAAGGTGGTCTGGCTCTATAGGGTGAATACTGTGTCTCCACGATGTTGCTCTTTATGTGAGTGCTTGTATTCAACGCTCTGGCTCTCTTGGGAAACCTCTCGTCTGAGGCTCTGGAGTTCAACAGTAGTGGGGTAGCGATGGGGTTACAAGCTATTCGTGCCTCTTTGTTCAGAAACTTTGAAAAGTGTGCAAGACTTGGATAGCTTCCAGATTTATCTAGCTCTTCTACGATGATCCTGCTCCATCTTCGCACAATCCACTCAGGTAGTTTCTTGAGCAGTTTGTGGTTCTCTTCACAGTCGTTCAAGATGTCCAGCCCTCGGACATGTGGAATTGCCTCTGTGCATCGCTGTAGGAAGTCTGCAAACTCTCGGAGCGCCAGAGGATCGTTTGTGTTTATCTTAGGCCATCTCATTAGCTTGTCTCTGAACGCCCTTTGTATAATGAAGGGGTTTCCATACCTCTCTTCCAACACTCTCCAGGCACCTTTATATGCTTCTTCGGAGTCTCTGTAAAAGAATCCTTCCACAGACTTACGAGCTTCTCCAGTAAGGTACATTTTCAGATAAAACATCTTATCACTTGTTGGGAGAGGCTTTCGGTGTATCAGGGTCATGAAGGTCATTTTCCAATCAACAAATTTCATAGGGTCACCGTTGAATATTGTTGGTTCTGGTGTAGGTAGGCGATTCATGCTTAATGCACTTGTGATTGCTTCGGCTAGACTGAAGGCCTCTTGGTTTGCCGTCGCGCTGGGAGATGCTTGACGTTGGAATGCTGTAGGATGTAGCGGAGCACTATATTCAGGATTTTGGTGAGCAGTATTTATTTCATGGTCAGTGACTTCTTCTTCTTCGTTGTCTAGATCACTTCCCGAACTTTATGCCCTCACTCGGGCTGCTGCTACCTGGACTTCCTTCTCTGCTTGTAGCTGCTGTAACTTCATCCTCTCCTCCTCCAGCTTACGTCGACTCTGCACCTTCATCTTCTCCATTTCCATCAGCATGGCTGCCTCTTCCCCCTCTAGTTGGAGGAGACTGCTTTGCTGAGCCTGGATCACTTGAATGGCCTTTACCTCTTCTACTTTAGCCGCAAGTTCAACTTCCCTCCGCCTGTTTGATGCCTTGGAACGTTGAGAGTGAATTGTTTCAGTATTTGTGTGACCATATACAGATCTGTACTCTTCTTTGTTCAGAGCTATTCTCACCCTCTCCTTCTCAAGTCTTTCATTAAAATCTTCCTCTTTTGTTTCCAGCTGCTTACACATAAGCTCTTGGGTGTCTGTCGTCAGCTGAATACAGGCGTCCATTTTATTTGCGATCTCAGGAGTCGTGGCATGGTTACGTAAAATGGACTCATATAAACTTCTTACTAAGTCACAACTTGCTTGAATGTCTTGTTTTAGTCTTTCAAGTTCTTCTGCTGGACAGAAGGTTCTTAGTTTCCCTCTTGCTTCCTTGGCTATCTTCTTCCACTTCTGATAAGCTTTGTTAAAAGCTTTCTCATTCCTCTTATCCTCCACTTCACGATTTTCTTTCCCTTTCTCGGTTAGAGTTCTTTGGCGAGCACCTGTTCTGTGCTGTTCCAACTCCGAGAGGTTGCCAGCATCGTCTTCTTGGGCCGACATTGTGCTTGATCACACACACTCAAAATATCAAATAAATAAATGGTATTTAAGAGTTCCACTTGCTGGGATGGATATCAGACAGCATAATATTCATTAGATATACAGGAGTTGCCACACGTCCGTGGTATTGCTGGGATGGATACCAGACAGCATAGGGTTAATTAGATATACAGGAGTTGCCACACGTCCGTGGTTTTGTTGGGATGGATACCAGACAGCATAGGGTTAATTAGATAATACAGGAGTTGCCACACGTCCGTGGTTTTGCTGGGATGGATACCAGACAGCATAGGGTTAACTCAGTAGGTTCATTCTTCCTTCTCTTCATACATGTATTTTCTTTAGTGTAGGGTCCTCAACATACATGTATTCTCTTCGGAGTAAGATCTTCAACATACATGTATTCTCTTCGGATTAAGGTCTTCAACATACATGTATTTTCTTCGGAGTAAGATCTTCAACATACATGTATTCTCTTCGGATTAAGGTCTTCAACATACATGTATTTTCTTCGGAGTAAGATCTTCAACATACATGTATTTTCTTCAGAGTATGGTCTTCATTGTACATGTATTTTCTTCAGAGTGAGGTCTTCAACATATATGTATTTTCTTCAGAGTATGGTCTTCATTGTACATGCATTTTCTTCAGAGTGAGGTCTTCAACATACATGTATTTTCTTCGGAGTATGGTCTTCATTGTACATGCATTTTCTTCAGAGTGAGGTCTTCAACATACATGTATTTTCTTCGGAGTATGGTCTTCATTGTACATTTATCCACTTCAGAATGAGGTTTCATAATACATTTATCCTCTTCAGAGTATGGGTTTTACTCACTGTTTATCATCTTCAGAGTATGGGTTTTACTCACTGTTTATCATCTTCAGAGTATGGGTTTTACTCACTGTTGATCCTCTTCAGAGTTGGGTAAGTTTTCACTCACCACTGGTCGGTAAGTTTTCACTCTTCAGAGTTGGGTAAGTTTTCACTCACCACTGGTCGGTAAGTTTTCACTGTAACTGCCCCCCGGCTTGGTGTTGAAATAAAGATGCGGTTATGTTTCGTACAGATGCTTTTATTTCTTTTCTCTTTTGCATTTCAGCTTAGCAGTACTGTAGCTTTTCTTTGGTAGTTTGTCGTTTGTACAGGTAGTGACGGTTGCCTCATTTGCTCCGTTTGCACCCCGTTTGCACCGTGAAAACTTATTCCGCTTTACCATGGGGAGTTATTTAACTGGAGTAAGGTTCTTCTATCATACATAATTCGCTGCCTGCTCCGTCGTTATCTCTGAGTTACTTCCGCCTTGGTCACACAGGAAGCTGTGACCTTTATACTATAGGAAAGACGAGCTCTGCCCCCATGTGGACATTCTATTCTTTTCTTAAATAGATAAATAGAGAGCTCAGTATTCTGAGCCAATACAGAGAAGTTGATCATCTAGACCAACGCAAATCAAAGCTTACTGACAGTAAAGATGATAGGCATCTTTACCCTTGGCGGTCAGTTACAATCCCCATATACAAAAAAGATCCAGACGGAAATTGCGGAATTGATAAATGATAGGGTCCAGACCAAGTCAAGTCAAGTCAAGTCAGTTTTATTTGTATAGCACATTTCCAGGCAGCGGCAGCTGACACCAAAGTGCTTCACAAGCAAGTTGATAAAAACAAATTAGTGTGAGGCAAGGTAAAAGATTAAAAGAAAGAAAAAAAACATAGCAAAGCAATGAAAGCAACAAAAACAAACAGTATGGTGCAAGATATAGGATTAAAAACATAATAAAGCAATGAAAGTAATAAAAACTGGTAGGACACAGTAAAACAAAGTGGATAAAAGGGCCAGGGGTCTAGTGGTGGTTAAGTAGGGGGGAAGGCCAAGGAGAACAGGTAGGTTTTCAACCGTGATTTAAAAGCCTGTACGGTCTGGGCAGTCCGTACGCTGAGGGGGAGGCTGTTCCACAGTCTAGGCGCTGCGGTGGAGAAAGCTCTGTCTCCCCTAGTTTTGAGCCTGGTTCTGGGTACCACCAATAGCATCTGGTCAGCTGATCTGAGGGATCGGTGGGGGGTGTGGCGGTGCAGGAGCTCGGACAGATAGGAGGGAGCCGTGCCATTTAATGATTTAAAAACTGTAGGCTCAATTTGCCTATCTAAGCCAGGATACGTCTTCAACGCGCTCACACCACATTGACTTGGGCTGTCTTGTTACTCACTGTTTGATGTTGTTGATAGTTGCATCCGATGGGTTCGAACCGGTTGAGTTTTATGGAAGGAGTTGCGTAAAGTTTCAAACAATAACGGAGCAAACAAATGAAACAAAACAGGCTCCAGACTTGTACTAAAGGGGTTTCAAAACAAACAGGCGCAGCAAAAGGGTTTCAAATAAACTCATAATGATTCTAAACAAAGTCTTTCTTTTCAGTCTTTCATTCATTCAATCTGCGCTGTGTGTGTGTGTAGCAAGCGAGCGGTTGAAAAACTGTTTCTCGTCTGGCGTGCGTTTACACACAGCTGTGCCGTAATTAATAGGAGAACCATGGTGCCATTTTACGAGGCGACCAGTGGCGGCGCTATTTAGTCAAAACTATTAAATCAAATGAAATGGCTCCTACATAACCGGCCCCTATTGTTATGGGCAGGCTCTAATAACAATACAAAATCAAAAAACTGCTGGAGCCATACAAAATGTTCAAAACAAAATAAATACTTGTGAGGTGGGAAACAGGCATGATGTATAGGCCTGTTTGAATCTTCAGTACCTAATTTGAGTTTGGCACCAGCAGGCAAATCTTGCTGATGGGCCTTTCAAGTACACTGGTTTTTGTCTGAAGACGCACACTTCTCACAAGTCCTCTTGAGTCTGGCATTGTTTCCAGGACTCTAGCCAACATCCAGGATCCTCTTGGTGCATTCGTGTCAGCTATGATCACAATGTCTTCCTTTTCAAAGTTCCTGCGGATGCGGTTCCATTTTTGATGTACATTCATAAGAGGTAGGTCAGGTGTTATTCTATCTCTTGGCAGGTCTGCCATCTTCTGTTCTCTGACAGATCCATTGAGACGTCGACATGTCACACATTCAGAAATAATCTTTCTTGCCAATGAGTTGGCACAAGGAATCCAATACTTTTGTCTCAGTGAGGAGAGCATGTGGTTTCTCCCACTGTGTCCTACTTCCTTATGGATCTTTCTAAGAACGAGCTTTGACACATGATGGTCCTTTGGGAGGATGGCAGGGTGCTTTGCATCTTCTGGCATGGCTGCTCTGCTTAATCTCCCACCCACTCTTAATATTTCGTTTTCAAGTTTGGGATCAAGCTTGTAGATTGAACTGTGTTTCTGCACGTTCAAACTTCCTTTCTGCAATGTTTTGATTTCCTCTTGAAATCCTTGGTTTTGACAGAATTGAACAACGGCCATCTCTGAAGTGTCCAGTTCATCCAGAGAGAGGTTGTATGCCTTTACAGCGTTTTTGAATTTTTTCATCTCTACGTCAATTGTCTGTCTTTGTTTGTCTGTGTCTGGTTCTTGAATTTGCATCAGATCTTTCCTTTTTCTACTCAACTGCAAAAGGTGAGTTCTCAAATACAGCATCCATGCTACAGCTCTTTTCAATTTGTAGAAACTTGAGTAGTGGTGTATGAGAGTGCTAGTAGGATCTTGATCTGTCATCTGAATGGTATTGACTGTAACCTTCTCTCTTTTGACTTCCGGATCGTCGGCTGGTATGGGGGTGAGATCAGCAGGTAAGTTAGGCCATGTCTCTTCCTTTTCCTGTAGGAAATCCGGTCCCTTCTTCCAGTTTTCACACTTTAAAAATGCATCAGCTGTAAGACCTCGGGACACATGGTCTGCAGGGTTGATCTTGGTGTTCACTTGGGTTCTGAATGTATCTTCATCCACATTCCTGTTCACTTTCACTGCTAGTACTGCAGCAGTAAGTTCCATTCTGGGTGTTGTAACCCGTTTCAAGGGGGCGTCTCTTGCCTTTGCCATGATTACACGCAGTCTGCGTTTCTTTGGGTGGCGTACTCCATGGTGAGTCCTTCTTTTGTGAAACTCCACATCTTTCTTGAATTTCCCTTTTTGGATCATGAGGTCATTCAAATGTATTATTGATATGCGATTGCCGGAAATATGGGTTGGCTGCTTATGGCTTATTGTGGGTTTGTGTAGAAGCCCACTAACCACCCATCCAAGTCTTGTCTTTACAGCATAGGGCCCATTACCCTTGCTATTAATTACTGCCCACGGTTCCATAAACTTAGCTGCATCATTACCAATCAGGAGTCCAATATCTGCATCAATATATGGCAACTTAACCTCTTTTAGGTAGTTCCATTCTTGCACATCATCCTGAGTGGGAATTTGTTGCTTGGTTACAGGAATTTCTGTTTGAGTATAGAGTGGTGGCAGTTTTAGGAAATCATCTCCTTCAAGACTTGACACTTCCAGCCCATTGATTCGGTTAATACTTATGACCCTTTCTTGTCCTAGAGTACGAAGTAGGATTCGAGTTGGTGTCGCCTTAGCATTCAGTTGCTTCCTTAAAGCTTCAGTACAGAAGGTTCCAGTGCTTCCTGGATCAAGGAAAGCGTACGTTTGAAGTACCTGGTTAGAATTCAACAACTTGACTTGCACAGGAACAATTGACAGTTTCTGTTGGTCACCGGCCCCAGTATGGATAGGCCTTTTCATGGTGACTAATGCACTGCCCACTGACATGCTATCGGTGCTTGGACTAGTTTGACTTGTATCTTTTTTAAATTCAATGTGCAACACAGTAGGATGCTTCTTTGTACATATTTTACAAGTCACACGTCTTTCACAGTCCTTACTCATGTGACCCTGAGTCACACAACCAAAACATAAACCATTTACTTTAAAGAACTCAACTTTGTCTTTGTGTATTTTCTTATCCAATGTCTTGCACAGGTAGGTCTGTGCTGTGGTTTTCTTTGCAAAAGAAACATGTTTTCTGTTGCACGGCTGCAGAGCTGCTTGTGCTTGACTGTGACTTTGGTTCTGAGGATTCGGTTACTGTGGCAAAACTGCTCTTAGTGTATGATGAAACTGGTATGTATTTCAAATTACTATTTCGGGGAGAAGGGATTGTCCTCTTTTCTTTCGGTTTTGTGTCTTGTATTTCTCCAAAGAGGGGATCAATGGCAATGTTTGCTTGCCTTTCAATGAAATTTACAAGTTGTGGGAACTTAGCTCTTCTGTGTGTACGCTCATAGTAACCATATGCTACTGTCCTCCACCTCTCTCTGTGCTTGAATGGCAGTTTTGACAAGACAGATTTCAAGTGTGTAGGATTGTTCATGTCTTGCAGAATTTCATTATTGCTCATAGCATTGCAGCATGTTCTCAAGAAGAGTGAGTATTTGTGTAAGGCTTTACCATCTTCTGATCGGATTGCATCCCAATTCAGAATTTGTTCCTGATAGGCAGCAGCAATGAGAACCTCATTTCCAAAATGTTTGCGTAGCAGCCGTTTTGCTTTCACATAGCCTTTTTGGGAATCCATGTGAAGGCAGCTTCTCACAATTGCCTTTGGTTCTCCATCTGTAAACTGTTCAAGAAAGAGCAGTCGATCTCTGTTGTTACTTGTCTTGCTTTCTATACAATGTTCAAATGTACTAATGAAAGAGACATAACTTAATGGATCACCTTTAAAAACAGGAATCTCTCTAGAAGGCAAGAGTGAGAACCTCTGTTCTTGAATTAACATTTCTGTGATTTCATTTTGTTTTCTCAAAATGTCCATCATGGCTCCGCCTGGTTGAACATTAACCTGAGCACCATCCTGCAAGCCAAAGTTTGGGTTAGGCTGTTGGGGTTGTTGGTGAGCAACAGGCATTCGTGACCTTGTAGGCTGCTGAGCCATTTGTTTCTGTGGCTGCCGTAATTGGCCACTAGGGGCATGTTGAGACCTTCGTCTCAGTGGTGGATGGGAAGCTGCTCCTTCAAATTCATCATCATCATCATCATCATCATCATCATCATCATCATCATCATCATCATCATCACCATCATCATCATCATCATCATTCTCTTCAGCCTCATCATCCTCTTCATAGTCATCATCTTCCTCTTCATCATCCAATCCATGATTAACCTTCTGGCTGTCCACTGGTAAGGATCGCATTGAGTCAAAATAAAGTGGATTGATGTGGATTAAGGGGTTAACATCAAGCCTGGTGTCTACATGTTTAGTAACATCCAGAACCTTTAACATGGCATCAGCAGCTGCAATTTCCACTTCTAATTCAAATGCTTCCTTTCTTGCTTTGAGCTGTGCCTCCTGAAATTCAAACGCTTGTCTTTGCTTGAGATAAGCAGAACGTGTGGCTAGATCGGCTCTTTCGGCCTCTACCTGTCTTAATGCTGCGGTGCTTGAAGTGGATTTCATGCCAACTGATTTATTGCCAAATGATTTCTCACTTTGTGCTGGTGTCACTGCTGGTGTCACTTCTGGTGGCTTTTGTGCCATAGCTGCAGGGGCATTATTTATCCATTCTATAACCTTATCATGAAATTCACATATGATTTCGAACTTCGGCATGTACCACTGATCTTGTTCTTCTGCCGCTTCCTCTTCTGATAACAGCTGCTGTACTGTTTTGTGAAGTGATTTGAAGTCATTTGTTTTAGAATTAAATTCATTGTATTCTTGTTTAACCAATTCAATATTTCTGTAATCAACCATAAGTGCTTGTAACACATTTCTTTTGCTTGTGAGTTGTCCAAGTTTAGCTTTTCTTCGATTACATTGTTTTGTATAATTAGCCTCAAGTGCCCGTTGCGTGGGTTTCACTTGTCTCTTTCCCTCAACCACAGGCAAGTTCTGTATCGCTAGTGGCTTAGCTTGGCATCGCCTTCTGCACTATCTCGCGTACGTGCACGCGTACTGAATAAACCACAAATGTACCTCTAATACCAGTATTAGTCTGACCACACCCCTCATCAGCTTACCTTCATAAGCAGGTGTGTGGTCACCTGCTCTCCTCCTTCTCGCTTTCACCACAAGGAAGAGGTGCCTCGGTAGATCCCCACACTTGACACCATGATGGAAGAAATTGGATTAGGAACAGCTTGGGAAACAAGGATACGTTGACATCATATCTTTATTTTCTCTCTCACTATTTTCGAGAAAATACGGCGATATTGTCTTCGTACTGGAGTGTCTAGAAGATGATGATCATTCTACAAACCCTCCACCGGTTTTCGTATTGGGAGCACGCCGCTGCATGCTTCTCAACTGCAGTTCCTTGCTGTGTTTGTTGGGGTGAAACCTGTCAGGCCACAGCTGAACTGTCGGACATGCCGCTGTTGTGAGGAGCGGTGCGTTCCAGGTTGGGTGAGTAGTGTTTGCTGGCGGGCTCCACTTGTCTGTTAGTGCTATGGGGGCTACTAGACGAAGTTTATGGAAACCGGCCCCAGGCTAGGGTCCTTTGTTTAGCCGTCTAGGCGACAGAAGGCCTTGGTCTGGCGACCATTATAGTTTTAACTAGTGGGCCGCGACCATTGACACTGGTGATCCCTGTGTGTTCTGGACGAGTGGATTCTCTCTGTCACCGTGTTAAGACCCCATCTTTCATATCCAAATGAGAGTATTCCTTCACGAGGGGATATGTGCATGTAATGTGCGATAGCGGCAGATTCATGTTCAAAGTCAGCTATACAGGCCAGTTGGTACTGTGCTGATTCCGCCGGACGTGTTATTGTCACCGTTGTGAAGCGGTGTTGACGTCTTGTTTTCCCTTTTCTCTTAAAAAGTGAGGAGGGTTCAGAACGGCGGCCTGTCTGGGTGAGTGTTATGTCATTGTTTACATGTTCATAGCTTACGGTTAGCCGGTCGGTGGCCTGGCGCGGGGTGGCTTGGCTTCTCGCGCGCCGCCGGGAGCTCGCTCCTGATCGCGTGCGTCGTAGATCGGCGTCTCGCGAGCGGAAGCGATAGCACCCGAACGGCTGGAGCAGCCGTTAGCTTGATGCTATTCTGTTGAACGTGCTTTGATTTTTAACATGTTTTACACTTTTGACCACGACGTCATCCTTGACAGGGGATGTTCGTCAACCCTGCCCGAGCCTAGACGGGGATTGCGTCAACAAAGAGGACTGTAGCGACTGGTGGAGCGGCGACGCTGCCCGGATCGAACAACACGGGACGCTTGTGACTGCACTTCGCTGATCTGCGTTCCGGGCAGGTACGGGGTTGGCCAGACCCTCATAACACGTCTTCTGGTTTTACCTTGCTAAATGTATTGTGAATGACGGTGTTTTTTCCCAAAACGTGTGTTGTTGCAATGCATTTGAGATACGTTGCGGGTTGTGTGTGAGCTGTTTTTGTCACTGGCAGTAGCTTCTCCGTGCAGGTCGTGATGTATTGATCTGGTTGTTGTGTGAGAAACATCATGGTGTTTATGTGTACCGTGTACTCACTACTAAGGCAACTAACCTATGAAGCTATGCTTGGTGACGAGTGAGTAAAAGAATGTTCTTTCTCAGACTGTAATGACAATGGACAGTGAGTTCACACATTAACAGGTTTTCCTGTTTTAACTGGCCGTATTGTGGGTAAAATAGGAGGATTGTGTTTTTCCCCCCCGGTTCCCTGGGGACTTTATCACCTCCTATCAGACATGTTGTGCATTAATTGTGTCTTTTGTGTGGTAGGGATACGATGTAACTCTCAGCTTGATTGCTGAGGTTGTGCTAATCTGCTGGAGAAACTTATTTCCTAAAGGGAAATTGGTTTGGTTGCTGTCATGTGGGCTTAGCAAGGCCTGTGGTCGATACTAATCAAGAATGATGTATTCTCTCGTTGTGATGATGATGGGTTGTGTGTGTCATGTGACCTACAACTGGGTTGTACTGACCACAGAAGCACATGTGTATGTTGGACCGGGGTTCTTAGAGCCCTCTCTATTCTGTGTTTTTTCCTTAGTAAAAATCAGATAGCAGGTTAGCTCGTGCGCTGTGTGGAGCTGTGAAACGCTTCATAGAGTTGACTATGACTGTGTCATATTCTCTTTTTGTCGTTACGTCGTATCATGGGTGTGGGGTCGTAAAGGGGTGAACTGGTAACCTTTCCTCTCCCCGTTGTTCTGTCGGTCAGGGGTACACCCCCTGTCCTTCAAGGTTCCCGTCACGTGGCGGTTCGGCACGTTACGGGGGGGGGGGGGGGGGGGGGGGGGGGGGAGTTCCTGGTCCCACGGCCTGGTATATTGGGCGTGTGCACCGCAGGAATTCCCCCGCCATAGAGTACGTCACCGTGCGCGTCTCTGTTGGTAGGACTTCCGTGTGCTGTTCAGGTCCATGTGATGGATCTGTTTTCAGGGGGGGTGGTCAGGGCTCCTCCTCACCAAGCGCCTACTCAGGCCTTCTGTGAGTTCGGACTCCTTCTTCCATGTGATCCATGTGAGGAAGCCTCCATCAGAGTACAGAGCCTTCCTCCTCAGATTGTCAAAGTGAGTGGACCCTCTAGAAGGGTCCTTTTCTATTGTATGTATATTCGATTAAATTCGTTTATTGAGTGTGTATGGGTTCAGTGCCTCTTCCCCGGAGGCCCTAAAACCAGTTTTTTACATGGCTCGAGGTGCAATATATTCTTTTCAATCTGTACAGCTCGCGTGGGAAGTCTCTCTGGGGATCCCCGTCTCTTTCCTATGGGAGGGTGGTGGGATGTAAAAATGTGAACATTTTTTACCCCGGCTGTGTAGACTGGGATACATACTGTTGATGCTTCCTTCTTTCTATTCCAGAAGTGTTGGAGTTAGGGAGTGTCACACCCCTCTTGTCGTTCCCCTGGGCGCCTTGGGGATTCAATGGTAGGTCTAAATAGCCTGTTCATTGATGGGGGTGTGTCCCGACGCACGTATAGTGCTAGCTCGCTGTAAACAGGCGATTGACTGGCACGCCTTAGTTGCTTGTGGTTGAAACAGCGTTTTTATAAAGCAACTGAGATGGGGGTTTTTCCTCTTCCGGCGACCACATCCCATGACCTGGGTGGGTTGTCGACGGATCCTCGTTCATGTCTGGGGGATGATGACGGGATGGATCTGAACATATGTAGTGGGGTCTCACGCCCTTGGGGTGGGCCACCAGGCGCGGTTCGTCCCGACATCTGGGTGGCGCCTTCTTTTCATGTTAAGATCAACACGCATATCTGCCCTTTTCCTGGGGCATGTCGGCGTGGTTAGGGCACGGGACTGGTTCTGGTCACGCTGGTCCAGATCAGTTGAACCCGTTGTCCGCCGGGGATGCAGATCTGCTGTTCTGGTACCCTGAGGGACTTGGGCTTTTTTCAGGGGGAAAAATGCCAGGTCGGTCTGGGTGTCACAGGGTTAAGCGCTATGGAGACCCTGGTTGGGTATGTTTTTACTCAGCACTGTCGTCATGGCTTACAGCCATGCCATTCTGTACGCGCTCGATCTCGTCGGATCTCGGCCGCTACACAGGTTGGTCCTGGTTAGTACTTGGTTGGGAGACCGCCGGGGAATACCAGGTACGGTGTGCTTAGGGGCTGGTTCTCCATTGTTTTTCGCTCCTCTCTCACGCATGGCGAAGAGGGGCCTGTGGGGGTGGTTTTTTGACCTCCTCTGGTGACCCTGTGCTTCCCGTACCGCCAGGCCCGGTCCGAAGTGATGTTTGCGACCCGTAGGCCTGGGTTAACCCTTTTTGGAAACTGAAACACTTGTACTGCGGTATAGCCGGTGTATACCCGCAGGTGTGTTTTGGAGTTTTTTCTTGAGGGGTTATAGGAACAACCACCGCATTGGGTAACACCGAGGTGGTTGATTCCCTGGTGTGTTGGAGCAGTGTCAACTCCCGGGTTCACCGGTTGAGGGTGCCCCTGCACGTTCATGACGTCTGCCAATCGTGTCAGCCTTCTCTGCCTCGACCCCTCTGGGTGGGGGTTGTTAAATGGAGGCTTGGTCATGCAACACCGCCAGCTTACGCTCCTTCCGCCGGGGCGGCTGTGTTCAGCTGTCCCCTCTGGCGCCTGTCTCGTCCGCAGTCTCCAGGCTAGGGTTAACAGCCTGTTGCCTGGTTTTTCCCCGGTGCGCTGCCTGCTTCCGTTGGTTAACCTTTTTTGTGTGCTTACGGCCATGCTGACTGCCTATTCTGCAGGGTCAGTGTGCCAGGCGGTGTACTATTGGGGGGACGGGGCCCGCTCGGCTTACTGGCCTGGTTGGTTCCGCCTGGGAATACCAGGTGCAGTAACTGAGGGGCCTTTGTCCGAATACGCTGGCGATGTGGGGGGCGGGGCACTACGTGCCCACCTGGTGGGGTCTTGATGCTGGCATCATGGACTTCTCCGGGCCCCCATTCCAGGGAGTCCAGTCCTTTTGGTGGGTCTGGGTCTTCCTTCGTGCTCCGCTGCTACGGCCTTGCCACGGGGTTGGGTTTGCCCTTGACCCCGTGATTCTGGGGGCAGTAACGAGGTTGTTCCTCCGTTCGTTCCCGGGTGGCATGCGGGTTGTGCGTGTGTGTAGTCGTGGGTCAAGCCACGGTCTGCTCACCCTGTGCGTTGAGTTGCTTGAGTGCCTCTTCGCACGGTCGGGTCCGTCGCCCTCCCGTGACGTCCCTAATAGGGGGGCTACCCTCCATTAGGGGGGGTCGGGGGGGCTCGGCCCTCCCTGTTCTGATGGTTTTGGGGGGCTGTCAGCGGGGTGTATTTGTCAGCCAAGTGGCTCCGCTTGGCCTCCCTTGTGCAGAAGGCGATGCCAAGCTAAGCCACTAGCGATACAGAACGTTAGGTTATGACTATAACCAAGTTCTGTTAGCTAGGGGCGATGCTTGGCATCGGACGCCGCTGCAGCCCTTGTCCTCACCTTGTGGTGAAAGCTTGGGAAGGAGGAGAGCAGGTGACCACACACCTGCTTATGAAGGTAAGCTGATGAGGGGTGTGGTCAGACTAATACTGGTATTAGAGGTACATTTGTGGTTTATTCAGTACGCGTGCACGTACGCGAGATAGTGCAGAAGGCGATGCCAAGCATCGCCCCTAGCTAACAGAACTTGGTTATAGTCATAACCTAACGTTAACATTGGTGTCAGAAGTGTGAACGGTGGTAACTTCAATCACAGGAGCTGCATCAGAACCTTCAGTCACAATCAAAGCAGCTGCATCAGAATGGCCCAATTCCTCTTTATCTTGCTCAGACATCGTTAAGCAGCATCTATTTATCTATTTATAACGGTGCACAGGTTTATTTGATGACGACATATATTCCTTCAGATCCACTTTAAATGCGCGTCTTTGGCGTTCATTTATCCACATGATATCGCACATTGCATTATCTTTAATAGAATCACACATCCATTCGATTTTGATCCTCCAATTCTATTTTGAAATGCGCGTCTTTGGCGTCAATTTATCCATATGATATCGCACATTGTATTGTCTTTAATAGCATCACACATCCATTAGATACTTTGATCTTCCAATTCCATTTTGAAATGCGCGTCTTTCGCGTTCATTTATTCAATCATATTGCACAGTCCATTGTTTTCAATAGCGTGACACATCCATTAGATCCGTTTGATACCATTTTTAAATGCGCATCTTTCGCGTTCATTTATTCAATCATATTGCACAGTCCATTGTTTTCAATAGCGTGACACATCCAGTAGATCCGTTTGATACCATTTTAAATTCCATTACTTGTGTCCGTATCAGAGAGTTTTTCAACTTGAATGTAGGCTCAATTTGCCTATCTAAGCCAGGATACGTCTTCAACGCGCTCACACCACATTGACTTGGGCTGTCTTGTTACTCACTGTTTGATGTTGTTGATAGTTGCATCCGATGGGTTCGAACCGGTTGAGTTTTATGGAAGGAGTTGCGTAAAGTTTCAAACAATAACGGAGCAAACAAATGAAACAAAACAGGCTCCAGACTTGTACTAAAGGGGTTTCAAAACAAACAGGCGCAGCAAAAGGGTTTCAAATAAACTCATAATGATTCTAAACAAAGTCTTTCTTTTCAGTCTTTCATTCATTCAATCTGCGCTGTGTGTGTGTGTAGCAAGCGAGCGGTTGAAAAACTGTTTCTCGTCTGGCGTGCGTTTACACACAGCTGTGCCGTAATTAATAGGAGAACCATGGTGCCATTTTACGAGGCGACCAGTGGCGGCGCTATTTAGTCAAAACTATTAAATCAAATGAAATGGCTCCTACAAAAACATTTAGTGCTAATTTAAAATCGATCCTGAAGCTAATAGGCAGCCAGTGGAGCGAGGCCAAAACTGGGCTGATGTGTTTGTATTTTCTTGTTTTGGTGAGGAGGCGCGCGGCTGCGTTCTGCACCAGTTGTAGGCGGCGGAGGAGGGACTTGTCAATGCCCGTGTACAGAGCATTGCAGTAGTCGAGGCGGGTGGTGACAAAGGCATGTATCACCGTCTCTAGGTTACTTTGGGAGAGGTATGCCTTTGTCTTCGCCAGGAGTCTAAGGTGGTAAAAGCTGTTTTTCACTACGGCGCTGACCTGTCTATCGAATTTAAAATTACTGTCGAAGATGACCCCGAGGTTCCTGACAGAGGTGGAGAGGTTTGGGCCCAGGGGACCAAGTGCGTCAATGAGGGGGGGCGGGGGGGCACTATTAAAAACAATGACCTCGGTTTTCCCTTTGTTCAATGTCAGGGAGTTTTCGGACATCCAGCACTTGATTTCTGCCAGGCAGTCAAGCAGTGGTTCTATTGATGTCTTCCCTTGGGTGGGCTTTAAGGGGAGGTAAACCTGCACGTCATCGGCGAAGCAGTGGAATGAGATATTGTGTTTTGCCAAGATCTGGCCTAGGGGGAGTATGTATAGGAGGAAGAGAGTGGGACCCAATATCGAGCCTTGGGGCACCCCGCAGGTGAGGGGGGCCACAGAGGAAGTGAGATCACCGAGTTGGACAGACCAGAGGGTTTTAACAAGATAGGTACTAGTATAAGAATAGTAGTAGCATAGTATTAGGTTACATAATAGTACAAAGGTAAAAGGCTTAGTATTTTTATTAGTTTTTTGTAACATTTGTTTAGTCTTTGTTGTCTTTTTCTGTTTGTCACTGCTTTTTGCTTTGTAAAATGTTTCATGTGTGCTCCATTTTGATGTGTTCTTGATACTGTCTGTGTATGTTGAAAATTTTGGTATTGGTACATTCGGTTGGCCCTCGTAAAGTCGGAAATGTAAGACGTAAGGACAGGACTAGGCTGGACAAGATATGCCTCCTAAAGTGTCTAAACGGAAGTACAGGCGTTTCCGGTTCCGGTCTGTCCTGTAAGGGTTTGGCTCGTGTTGCTACACGGACACATTTGTATGTTGCACATTAGTTCCTGACTGACCTACCATTAAAGAGTCAACGTGATCACATCTCTCCGTCTATTGTTACATGTGAACTAAAGGTACAAGGTTTACACAACATGGTGTCAGAAGTGGGGTCACTTAGTAAGAAGACGAACTATACAAAAGAAAAAAGAGAAAGACGACGACGGAATGGCAGAGGAAGCAGCCCCGTTGCCGTCGCTGCCACAGTTGGCTCCGCCAGGCAGGTTCGACTTCAATAACATTAATGACTGGCCGAGATGGATGAAGCGATTTGAACGCTATAGAATAGCGTCTGGTTTGGATAAACAGTCAGAAGAATTCCAGGTAAATGCCTTCATGTATGCGGCGGGAGACGACGCCGAAGACATATTAAGTGTTTTGCCGCTCACAGAGGAACAGAAAAAGAAATACAAAGACGTCACGGATGCGTTCAATGCACATTGTGTCAGTAAGAGGAACGTCATATTTGAAAGAGCATGTTTCAACAGAAGGAACCAAGAACCGGGTGAGAATGTTGAATCCTTTATCACTGCTGTACACACACTGGCTGAACATTGTCAATTTGGAATCCTAAGAGAAGACTTGATAAGGGACAGGATTGTAGTAGGCATAAGAGATGCCAAGCTATCAGAAAACCTGCAAATGGATGCAGATTTAACTCTGGAAAAGGCAATGACTAAAGTGAAGCAGAGTGCAGCAATAAAGAAACAACAGCCCGTCTTAAGAGGCACTGAGCAGCAGGCAGCTGCACAGGTGGAAGCCATTCAAAAAAATAGATGGCAGAAAGCACAACAATACAGAACTGACACACAGTCTCCTGGATGTGGCAGATGTGGAAATGTAAAAAGACATATGTGGAAAAAATGCCCTGCCCGGGATGCTGAGTGTAGAGTGTGTCATAAAAAAGGACACTTTGCAAAGACATGCAGAACAGGAAAAGGGGTCCATGACATCACACTGGCACTGTTGTAAATTCCCCATGATTTGTTATGCTGTGTATTAAGGCTGAGCCCCGAACGTTCGAACGTTCGAACGTTCGTTCGTTACGTTGACATTCAGACTTTAATTAATAGGTTCGAACGTTCGGTGAAAAAAAAAGAAAAGCAGGCGCGCGACGTTGAGGCGATGTGAAGCGGCGCGTCCCCCGAGTGCGCTCGGCTCAACCAGTGTGGTCTCTGCCGGGCTGTAGCTGGATACTATTGTCTCAACCAATGCAATAGAACCATTTTGATTGACAGGCGATTCTGCCAATTACGTCACACCGCTTGCACCCGCCTCTGCTGTTACCACCAATCGGCAAGCGTTTATATATTTGTTTACTTCCGGCAATACATTTATCTGCTTGCGAGACCGAGAAGCACAACAGAGTGTGAACAGACTCCGTAGCTCCCCGCTGAGGAAGGATCATTAATAAATGAATGAATGAATGAAGCGCGAGCTTCATGGCGGGAGGTGGTTGCGTTGTAAACAACTCTGGCCGAGGGCGGATGGGCGGCAGGCGTGTTGGGAGCCCGGCGGCACCCCGCCGGTGTCTCTCTGTCGTCCCCCGTTCCTAGGTAGACGGTGGAAGGAGCTGAGGCGCGCGCCTCTCTCCTTCCCGTCGACCAAGAGTGAATACCTGTTATTGAATGTGTAACACTAACTATATAACGCTAATGCCACAAAACGAATGCATTTGTTTATCTAGCCTCTTACGTGACTGCGGTGTGCAAGGGCTATTGTTTATCATAAGTAGGAACTTTATGCAGTACTCAGTAGCTTGTTTATTTTCTTCTGAGTGCTTTGTTTAATTACATGTTTACATGAACAGCCACCACTGTAAACAACATGTTTTTTCACCAATAGATTATGCAATGCCGCCCTCCGTAGGATCTATAATAATAAAAAAAATAAAAAATTATATAAAAATTTTTTGTTATAAAAAAATTTTTTTATTCAAAAATTTACAAAAAACGAACGTTCGAACGTTCGTTCGGTAACCCTGGCGAACGTTCGAACCCTAAAAACAGGGTTCGGGCTCAGCCTTACTGTGTATTGTCATTTCCAGTCAGGCACTTCTTTGATGGCCCAGGGGTCCTATTATTTATAGTCTGGCATCTCTCTGGACAGCCCAGGGGTCCTAATGGGTTTAAATACAGCGGCCATCTTGCCCCCATGTGTTCCATTGCTGTCTGCTTTCCCAGTAAGAGTGCGTTCATGAACTAAGTAAGTCACCAATAGCCTACAAATATAGTGCCTATGGTAATGATAGATACATGTCATATGTAGCCTGCCTTATGTGTTGAGATGCTGTGACATGCATGTGTGACTATGATTTGGTTTGCTACGTTGTGTTAATTCATGCTGCTAATTGAGCTATGCTAATGCCAATAATGCTATAGCATCTCTTCAGTTGTGTGTTCTGGATGCCATTGCATTCTGCCATTTACTTGTTATGTTGGTCCATGCGGCCGATGCTAATATGCTAGATAGCATCTTTTCAGTTGTGTGCATTATGTTTGGTCCATGCGGCCGATGCTAACATGCTAGATAGCATCCTTTCAGTTGTGCGCATTATGTTTGGTCCATGCAGCCAATGCTAATATGCTAGATAGCATATTTTGCTGTGTGTTCAGGTTATGATTAATAAGCATGTACCTCTGTTAATTATTGTGTGTTCTGCTTATCTGTTGCAGAACACCACTCACTCAATCTTTGATCGCTCCATCCAGCCCTACGACCTGGATGGAAGCATATCGCTCAACAACAGAATCCTTAATAAATACGAAAGGACTGTTCTCTGTGTCTGCGTCCGCTCTCTGACCGGGGTGTGCCCTTCTGGATGAAGTGGCTCCAGCAAACTTTGCAAACAAGCATTATATCTTCAATATTGGTCCTTCGAGCCGGAGAACTTCACCCACGACGGCGCCATGGACACACAGAGAACAGCAGCAGACGAAAATGGAAGACGAGGAGGAAGGCTGCGACAGCTTCCAGCACACCTGCAAGGCTATCTGGTTAGTTTACCACAGTCCCTCATGCCTAATACTGCACCGTCTCTACCAGATGACAGCGAAGGTGCCACCGCACAGCAGCTGCGGTCACTCAGCCTGCAGACCGAGTTTGCAGCTACAGGTGACCAGCTCCACACTGCGCTCGGGCCCCCTCCCTGCCTCTCATTGCCGGGAGCAGTCGATCAGACTCGACACTGGGACCTATCACCGTATGCTAACACCCGGCCTGACCAGCGGGAAGTGTGTGTGGGGCTCACATCGCCATCCCCATCAGAGCAGAGCCACCACAGTCGGAGCCTAACAGGTGGCACCTCTGACGCAAGAGGACCTTGCTCTACCGTGCCCCTACGCCTTCCACCACCATTGTCACATCATAGTCTGAGCGTCCCACCCAACCGCTCACCATGGTCGAGCTCGCTGCCACTAATACCGCTGCTGTGCCCAACAACTGCAACGTTACAGTCTCAAGCCACAACCTGTACACCGGGCCAAAGGCAGCAAGCCTACATGTCGACTCAGTCTCTACCGCCGACAGTAACCTCCGCACCGCTGTTCGGGGCTGCTCCGAGGCCCCCAGCCCCCACCGCGATGAGTCTGGTCATGCCACAGTCTGACTTCCAGGTGATGCAAGCAGTGGGTCACGTGGGCCAGCAAATGCCAACGGTACCAAGTTACCAGCCTACCTACCGGTCAAACCAGCCTGTGTCATCAATGGTGAGGAGCAGGCATGGCAGCACACCAGCGGCCGCACAGACCCGGTATGAGCTTACGCCAATGAGATCTGCATATCAAGTGCATCAATATACTACAGCTACGCCTGCACAGCCTAATTATCAACCTCAGACTGCAACAGCACTCTACCCTGCACGATGGTTACCCACTGCAGCTGCTCTCCAGCCAGTGGGCCAACATACAGCAGGTGCACCTCAGCAGTCTACCTATCAACTACCCTCCTGGACAGCGCCGCCTTCACCATTCACAACCGCTGTCGCAGCAGCGAGGGCATATCAGCCTCCACCAGTATTCCCTGCTCAGCAAGCGTATCAAGCGCTGCCGCACCAGCTGAGCCACCATCAACGATCATCATATCTGCCTTCACCAATCAACACTGCTCAGCAATTGCATCAAGCACTGCCGTACCAGCAGAGCCATCAACAACCAGCATGTCAGCCTCCACAAGCCATCCCTGCTCAGCATATGTATCAACCATTGCTGCACCAACTGAGCCACCATCCACAACCAGTGTATCAGCCTCAGCCTGCTGCATCGACTCAGCCAGCCTATCAGCTTGTGCATCCAACACCCGGTCCAGCACCCTATTATCATGTAGCAGTTCCACCGGTCCAGTATGTCCGTCAGGCCCAGTACACAGCACTACAGGATCCATACGCTCTCCAGCCTCCCAGGCAGCCAGTCCCTGTACCTAAACTGCCTAACCTGGTCCATGACAGCGAGAGAGAGTTCACGGACCTTAAGATGGCGCTGGACCACCTACTCGATGCCCACACTGAACGTTCTGAGCACTACAAGTACCGTGTACTTATGGAGCAGCTGGTTCTAGATGAGGCTAAGCTGATAGCCCAGTCCTGCAGGCATTATGCGCAACCCTACACCGCCGCCATGCAGGCCTTGCAGCGGCAATACGGACAGCCATATCAGCTTGCACAAAGCGAGATTGCCGCACTACTGAACGCTCCTGATCTCAAAGCAGGAGATACCAAAGCCTTCCAGAGCTTCGCCCTTAGCGTCGACTTGCTAGTGGGAATGCTCACATCACTGGAAGGACCTAACGGGATGGAAGTCAGGTCGACCGGCCATGTGGACCGGCTCCTGTGTAAACTCCCTACGCAAGTGAGAGATGGCTTTGTGGAGCACCTACAGGCTCGAGGTCGCCTCGACACGACCAGCCTAAACCCGTACGACCTTCGAGACCTCGCCGACTGGCTCAGGGTAAAGGCTGAAGCTCAAAGACTGTCAGAGAGAATGGCACAGCGCCATCGGATGGAAGGGACACAGTTCTCTAACAGAGACAAGCAAGTTCCCCCACCCAGACCTTGCAACCAGCCTTTCTCTGTTTATTATGGCTCCGCCAAGCCTAAACAAGACAGCCACCAGCCTGCTGAGACATCTCAATCAGAAGCCAAGAAGCAGAAGTTCAAGAGGATGTGTCTCTTCTGTAGGAGTGCCGAGCACTACCTATCGCAGTGTCCAGACATTGTCCAATGCTCGCCGGGAAAGGTTGAGAAGTGGATAGCAAATGGCAAACGTTGTCGTAATTGCGGTCGTACCAGCCATGAGCAAGATGCCTGCACCTTGAGGAAACCATGCAGTGAGTGCCAGGAGGTCCACCTCAGAGTTCTCCACGCCATCGCCAAGCCGGGTCCCCGTGCCTACCTCATCACACCAAAGGATGGTGCCTCGCTCTCCAACTCCAAACAAGGAGGGAAGGTGTACCTTAAGGTGGTACCAATCGTCATTACTAACGGGAGCAAGTCACTGCACACTTATGCGATCCTAGACGATGGAGCTGAACGCACGATAATACTGCCTGCTGCAGCTCGACACCTGGACCTTAAAGGCGAAGTGGAGTCCCTCGCACTGCGGACGATTCGCCAGGACGTGGCTCGCCTCACTGGCAAGTCTGTAGATTTCCATGTGGCCTCTATCAACACGTTGAACGTCTCTGGCAGCTTGATGTGCTTCCATTTAGAAGTGGAAAGCTAGCAGTAAGGGCCCGTCTGGACCACGAGACTGTGGGCATCCTGGAAGCACGCACTGAGAGGGTGAAGGTTGGTGACACACTCCGATACGCCACGCCTCTGCTCCGCGCAAAGGACGCGCCACCACTGAAAGCCACTGCCAAAGCAGTCATGCCAATGCCCCGTAACACAGAGCAAAGACTGGTAGGAGATTCAGCTAAGGCTCAAATCACTGGAGCAGAGATCAAAAAGCTCAATGGAGGATGTGTTGCCAAGCTGGGTGAAGAAGCGGTAAATGAGTCTGACGAGTCATGGTTCACCCATCACGGGGCGGCGGCCGACTCCTCCTTACCTCAACCTAACCTGCATGACACCGAAGTCTTCCTGCTGAAGACCAGCCAGGCGGACTGCTTCCCAGAGGGATTTAAGTGTCTCAGAGCTGGAAACCCAGTACTGCCCAGTAGTAAGCTCAGTACGCTCTCACCAGAGATGGATCATACAATGGGTCTTCTCCAAATTGGTGGACGCTCTTGTCACCTGGACACCTCCTGTTCTACTGACATCCACCCCATAGTTCTCGATCCTGGCCATGCAGTGACGAAACTCATCAAGGATGTAGATGCCCGCCTACTCCACCCAGGGCCCGATAGGGTCTTCGCAGAGATCAGGCACCAGTACTGGGTCCTGTGGGGAAGACGGGCCATCAAGCATCATCAGAGGACCTGCACAGGATGTAGGAAGTGGAGGTGGGAGCCGGTGGCTCCAATGGTGGCAGACTTACCTCCTGCCCGGTTGCGGCCCCTTAAGCCACCATTATGTGACACCAAACAGGTTGCTGATGGGGCGGCGGGATGCCTCCCTGCCACAAGTGTCCTACGCTCCCGACCCGACTGTGGCAAATGATGGCGACAATCAGAGACCTCGGTAGCCACTTAGGGAATTTGACTGTTTACATAATAGCTATGCTATTCTTGGGGCGGCTGTTGTAAATTCCCCATGATTTGTTATGCTGTGTATTGTCATTTCCAGTCAGGCACTTCTTTGATGGCCCAGGGGTCCTATTATTTATAGTCTGGCATCTCTCTGGACAGCCCAGGGGTCCTAATGGGTTTAAATACAGCGGCCATCTTGCCCCCATGTGTTCCATTGCTGTCTGCTTTCCCAGTAAGAGTGCGTTCATGAACTAAGTAAGTCACCAATAGCCTACAAATATAGTGCCTATGGTAATGATAGATACATGTCATATGTAGCCTGCCTTATGTGTTGAGATGCTGTGACATGCATGTGTGACTATGATTTGGTTTGCTACGTTGTGTTAATTCATGCTGCTAATTGAGCTATGCTAATGCCAATAATGCTATAGCATCTCTTCAGTTGTGTGTTCTGGATGCCATTGCATTCTGCCATTTACTTGTTATGTTGGTCCATGCGGCCGATGCTAATATGCTAGATAGCATCTTTTCAGTTGTGTGCATTATGTTTGGTCCATGCGGCCGATGCTAACATGCTAGATAGCATCCTTTCAGTTGTGCACATTATGTTTGGTCCATGCAGCCAATGCTAATATGCTAGATAGCATATTTTGCTGTGTGTTCAGGTTATGATTAATAAGCATGTACCTCTGTTAATTATTGTGTGTTCTGCTTATCTGTTGCAGAACACCACTCACTCAATCTTTGATCGCTCCATCCAGCCCTACGACCTGGATGGAAGCATATCGCTCAACAACAGAATCCTTAATAAATACGAAAGGACTGTTCTCTGTGTCTGCGTCCGCTCTCTGACCGGGGTGTGCCCTTCTGGATGAAGTGGCTCCAGCAAACTTTGCAAACAAGCATTATATCTTCAATAGGCACACACAGAGACTTCTCAAGATGAAGAGGAGGACTTTGCGTTCCTGAATGTAGTAAACCTAGAGGAACCTGAACTTGAAATGGTAACAACCGATGAGGTACTCAAAAAATTGAGCGCCCTGCAACCTAACAAGGCCACTGGCCATGACAACATCCCCTCCAAATTCCTCAGAGACACAGCAGCCGCCATCACCCCAGTCATCACTCACATAATAAACCTCTCTATAAAACAGGGACACGTCCCCAAGGACTTCAAAATTGCGAGAGTGACCCCTCTGCACAAAAAGGGCAGCAAATTAGACCCAGGCAACTACCGCCCTGTTTCTATTCTTACCTCCATCTCGAAAGTCATGGAGAAAATAGTCTTCGAACAGGTCGAAAAGTACCTGGCGGAAAAAAATCGAATCTACGAATTACAATCTGGCTTCAGAACGTCCCACTCCACTGACGCATGCCTCCTCTATTTGAACGACCACATCAAACAAGAGGTGGACGCGGGCAAATACTGCGGCATGGTCATGCTGGACCTACAAAAGGCCTTCGACACTGTCAATCACTCCATTCTGATTGACAAGCTAAAAGCAATTGGTTTTGATAGCTTATCAGTGAGCTGGATGCAATCCTACCTGGAGGGGAGAGAACAGATGGTAGAGGTAAACGGTACTCTATCCCCCCCCCTCACAGTGAGCTGTGGTGTTCCACAAGGAAGCATACTAGGACCGCTACTCGTTCTAATTTATGCAAATGACATGTCGTCAGCCTGTGACTGCAACTTGTTCCTGTTTGCGGACGACTCAGCCCTGCTGGTCTCTGACAAGAACAAGTTGCAGGTTGAAAAAACCCTCAGCTCGGAACTAGGCAAAATCTGCATATGGCTCGCTGATAACAAACTATCATTACACATGGGCAAAACAGAGTCCATTCTCTTCGGTTCAAATAACAAACTCAGCAAGACCGACGGATTCTCAGTTGCAGTGGGTGACAATATTGTCACAAGGAAAGACGAAATTACCTACCTGGGTTCCATCCTAGAGGCAAATCTTTCCTGTGACAAAATGGCATCCAATGTAATAAAAAAAGTCAACCAACGAACTAGATTCTTGTACCGGATCTCCTCTCTGGTAAACAAGAATACCCTGAAGATTCTGGCAGGAGCACTCATTCAAGGGTACTACGCCTATGCGTGCACCTCATGGTACCAAAGCACCTCAAAGGCGCTTAAAACAAAATTACAAACATCACAAAACAAACTGGTCAGACTACTGCTTGACCTTACCCCCAGAACCCACCTCACCCCTGCCCACTTTGACAACCTAGGATGGCTTAGAGTAGATGACAGAGTACAGCAACTTGCAATGGGCCTGGTCTACAAGATACACTATACGACTAAGGTACCCATGTACATGTCAAAATACTTCCCAAAGGTCAGTGAATACCACAACCACTACACCAGAGGAAGCTCAACAAATCATGTTAAACCCAGATTCGGCTCAAACAAGGGACTAAATACGTTTCGCAATTATGCCACATCAATGTGGAACGCCCTAGCTAAAGCTGTACAGGAATGTGAATCCCTACCCACATTCAAAACCGCTCTTAAAGAGCACCTACGGGAGGCTGCAATTCGAAACTGGCCACCGTAAATGCCCAAAACCCCCACCACCTCCTAATAGACAGTCTCCTCCCCACCGCATGTATATATTCCCTCCCCGCCGTATGTATATCTCTCTCCCACCCACCCACCCCCTCCTAATGTACAGTCCCCTCCCCATCATATGTATATACTCTGTCTGGATCTAGGGGTAACAGTACTCTATATTTGAATACCGTTTATGTCACAAATGTATCAGTACTAAATACCTATATGTCCCTATGTCATAAATGTCTATATGAATTGAAAATGGGGGACCCTGATGGAAACAAGACAAACCTCTTTCTCAGGTCTGCATCCCCTTAACAATTGTGTGTATTGAGCCGTACTGTATTGTACCCATTCTGCAATCTGTTAAATAAAGTTTTCATTCATTCATTCATTCATTCATTCATTCATTCATTCATTCATTCATTCATTCATTCATTCATTCATTCATTCATTCATTCATTCATTCATTCATTCATTCATGAATGGCTGGAACTGTTAGAGCTGAATGGACAGGAGGCAATATTCAAGCTGGATACAGGGGCCCAGGTCACAGCGGTGCCGAGCAGCATGCACTCAGTTGAAAAACATGGAAATCTACAGCCACCACAAAAAGTACTGTATGGACCAGGAAAATACAAGTTAAATACAAAAGGCTGCTTCAGTGGTGAGCTAACCATTAGAAAGAGAACAACAGCACAAATAATCTATGTTGTGGAAGAACTAACCAGGCCCCGCCTAGGCCTTCCTGCAATAGAGGCGCTTGGACTCATAAAGCGGCTGCACACAGTCGCAGCCCAGCAAGAGGATGTCAAGGTTCAATACCCCAAAGTATTCTCAGGCTTAGGGAAGCTAAAGGAGCCCTACAAAATTGAGTTAGAGCCTGATGCTGTTCCATACGCCCTGTCAACTCCACGTAGTGTGCCCTTGCCCCTACGAGAGACAGTGAGAGCAGAACTGGAGCGCATGGAGAAGATGGGGGTGATTTCCAAAGTGACACGACCCACACCGTGGTGCGCAGGCATAGTCGTGGTTCCCAAGCCGAATGAAAAAATACGGCTGTGTGTAGATATGACACCTTTGAACAAATATGTCAGAAGAGAGAGACTCATCCTCCCAGCGGTGGATGAGACACTTGCCATGCTTGAAGGGGCGAAGATATTCACAAAGTTGGATGCTACTGCTGGCTTCTGGCAAATCCCGCTGTCAGAGGAAAGCAAGCTACTCACAACCTTCATCACCTCGTTCGGGCGGTATGCGTTCAATCGCCTCCCGTCTGGGATTTCATCGGCCCAGAGCATTTTCAACGCCGTATGTCACAGATGATAGAAGGCTGCACAGGTGTCCAGTGTCATGCTGATGACATACTGGTGTACGGAAATGACATACAGGAGCATAATGAGAAATTGCACAGGGTCCTAAAGACACTGCAGGCAGAAGGCCTGACACTGAACAGTGAAAAATGTGAGTTTGCAAAAAACAGCATAATGTTCCTGGGTCACCGCATCACAGCAGACGGGGTGGCCCCGGATCCAGCTAAGGTCAGAGCAATCTTGGAGATGCCTGAGCCTACCGACGTTGAAAGAGTGAAAAGACTGATGGGGATGGCCCAATATATAGGCAAGTTCTTACCTCATCTGGCCTCGTACACTCGCCCAATCAAAGACCTGTTGTGCGGGAAGAATGAATGGGTCTGGGAGGCCCCACAAAAAGAAGCTTTTCAGAGACTGAAAGCAGAGTTGATTTCCCCACGGGTGTTAGCCCCGTACTCACCTACAGCAGAGACGTGCGTATCGGCCGATGCCTCGTCCTACGGTATCGGAGGCGTTCTGACGCAACAACAGACAGATGGGATATGGAAGCCGGTCGTGTTCATCTCTAGGAGCCTGTCAAGCTCAGAGAAGAATTATGCCCAGATAGAAAAGGAGGCGTTGGCAGCCACATGGGCATGTGAGCGGTTGTCATCCTACCTTCTGTTGGTCAGATTCAGGCTGAGGTTTCGGCTGAGACTGATGAGATTCACATACGATATCGTACATGTGCCCGGTAAGTGCTTGATAACAGCAGACACATTGTCGAGAGCTCCTGTCAAGCACACGTTCACACAAGAAGAAATGGACAGGGAAACAGAAGTCAAAGTGTTTGTGGATGCAGTTGTGCAAAGCTTCCCAGCCACGGAAGCTAGGCTGAGGAGCATACAGGAGAAACAGGGTGTTGACCCTGTCTGTGCAAAGCTCATCAGATACTGTAAGACAGGTTGGCCTGAGAAGTATAACCTCCCACCGGAGTTGGGGACATACTGGCCAGAAAGAGAGAACCTCACACTGGCTGGTGAGCTACTGCTGCGTGGTCAGAGGATCGTGATTCCCCAATGCATCAGACAGGAGGTGCTTAATGACCTGCACGCTGGACATCAAGGAGTTGTCAAGTGCAGAGCAAGAGCACGCCAGTCAGTCTGGTGGCCCGGATTGTCGGTACACATCAATCAGCTGGTGGAAAAGTGTGACACATGTTCACAACACAGGGCAGAACGCAGAGAGCCCTTGGTTCCCACACCAGTGCAAGAAAGGCCCTGGAGGCGGGTCGCTACTGACTTGTTTTTCTGGGAGAAGAAGACTTATATGGTGATTGTGGACTTTTTCTCGCGATATATAGAAGTTGCCCATCTTAAGGTAGCTTCGGCGGAGACAGTCGTGGCTGCGCTGAAAGACGTGTTCAGCCGTCACGGGGCCCCGCAGACCCTGGTTTCTGACAATGGGCCCCAATACAGTGGGTTACCCTTCCAGAGCTTTGCGGGTGAGTATGGTTTCACCCATGTGACTAGCAGTCCACGGTAGTGTTGTCAAAAATATCGAAGTATCGATACATATCGATACTGAATATTTAAAACGGTTTCGATACTCATTTCCCGAAATACCGATACTTTCTGCAGTATCGGTACCAGCTGGCGAGTGTTCTACCGGAAGTTGTTGACATGCTGTTCAGAGCACGCTTGCCCCTCTGCCTCCTCCAGCCCTCCCCCTCACAGAGCCGTCTTCAGTTTGTAAACAAACATTTTAGCTGAAGATGGCAAATGCAGAGCCTCCGCAACTTGTGCTTGTGGATAAAGAAAACAGCAGAAGTGCTGTTTGGAGGTACTTCGGGTTTGAAGTAAACAACGAAGGACAAGCTAAAGATGCCACGATGCCCATTTGCAAGCGGTGTTACAGAGCAGTGCCAACACGGATCTCCATAAAGAAATGAAAAAGGTTCGTGACAGCTGCTCTTTCAACGTCACTGTGACTGAAGCATTAAACCATTGACTCTAGTTTAATACATGATACGTTGTCTACTGATGGCGCATAATATCAACAGCTGATTCGTTGTTAGTAACGTTACAGCTATTAGCTAACGTTAGCTACTGCTAGTCGTTCCTCCATTAGCTCCGTTAGCTTACCTTAGCTGGCCACCTTTATAATTACTGCATGGAAACGGAGTAACGTTAACGTTTAAACGTTATGTCGAGGTCATACAATACTACAGTCGACATAAGGTTAACGTTACCCCGTTTCCATGAAGTGTTTAAATAGCAGCAATCTTGTTGAAAATGTAACGTTACTAAATGCTCCGAGTGTAACGGAGGTACCGCAGTCTATCCACAGTCACGAGGTACAGTAAGTGAAGTGGCTGTGGACGTTAAGCGGTACTGCAAGTAAACTCACTCCCCAGAGGCATCCAGACCCAGTAACAAGAGGTGGATTCACCTCTTGGTATAGTGGTCTGTGATGCCGCCCGCGACGCGGGAGATCAGGGTTCAACTCCCACTCAGGGTGATCCCTTAACAGGGGTCGAATCGACAATACACAACGCAGTAAGATCACACCGGCTACACGTGGTGCCGCTAGACCCGGATGCCCTGGGTGGAGTGAGTTTAGGGGGGTGAGTGTAACGGAGGTACCGCAGTCTATCCACAGTTACGAGGTACAGTAAGTGAAGTGGCTGTGGACGTTAAGCGGTACTGCAAGTAAACTCACTCCCCAGAGGCATCCAGACCCAGTAGCAAGAGGTGGATTCACCTCTTGGTATAGTGGTCTGTGATGCCGCCCGCGACGCGGGAGATCGGGGTTCAACTCCCACTCAGGGCGATCCCTTAACAGGGGTCGAATCGACAATACACAACGCAGTAAGATCACACCGGCTACACGAGCATAGCACCGGAGATCTCTCTCTCTCTCTCTCTCTCTCTCTCTCTCTCTCTCTCTCTCTCTCTCTCTCTCTCTCTCTCTCTCTCTCTCTTGTTATCTTTAAATAAAACTGTTACTAACTGTAATACAAACAGTTCAGTTTGTCAGGTACATGCAACACAGATTACAGTATTTACATCTGTCTGCTTGAGAAAATACCATGTTCTGCATCTGCAATAAAAATGATTGAAGTGAGATGAATGAATGAATGAATGAATGAATGAATGAATGAAAACTTTATTAACAGATTGCAGAATGGGTACAGTGCAGTACAGCTCAATACATACAATTGTTAAGGGGATGCAGACCAGAGAAAGACTTTCGTCTTGTTTCCACCAGGGTCCCCCATTTCCAATTCATCGTAAAAAATAAGATGAACAGTTATTTTTAAATGTGTGATCTAAAGATAAACAAAGGGTTTTAAAAGTGTTATATTTATCTTCTCTTATAGTACCAGAGAGAAGCTGAGGAGAATCAACCAGCAACAAAAGCTAAATTTGTTTAAAAAAAATAAAAATAAAAAATATTATTATTATTATTATTATTTTAATTTTTTTGTATCGAAATGGTATCGAAGTATCGATACTTTTCAAGGTATCGTATCGAAGTCGAAATTCCAGTATCGTGACAACACTAGACGGTATCCGCAGGCAAACAGAGAGGCTGAGCGGGCCGTGGCTACAGTGAAGGGGCTGTGGAAAGGAGGAGGCGACAAGGCAAAGGCGCTGTTGGCATACCGTGCCACGCCCCTGGAGAGCGGTTATTCCCCTGCACAGCTCCTCATGGGGAGACAGATTCGCTCCAACATACCACAACTCCCAAAGACTCTACTCCCTTGCTGGCCAAACATCAGAGACTTCAGGAAGTCGGAGATGCAGGCAAAAGAGGATCAACAACGTCAATCAATCTACGTCACGGAGCCCGTCCCTTACTTACGCTGCAGTGTGGCCAAAATGTGTGGCTCCCCAAAGAGAACAGAGGAGGGACTGTCATACAGCAGGCGACAACGCCCAGGTCATACATCGTACAGACGGACGAAGGACAGTTGAGAAGAAATCGTGCTCACCTGCGCACTCTTCAGCAACCTGCTCCACAGACAACAACACCTGAGGTACCTGAGCCAACTGTGGAACAAGGTAACTCAGAGACACATAAAAATAGGGAAACAATGTCCAGGCACGCACTCCAGGTTTTTCCAAATTTATTGGCAGCCTGTAATCATGACGTTTCGGTGTGAACACACCTTCTTCAGAATGGCTTGCATGACACATTCCCACAAGAGATCTGCAAAAAAGTACAAAATACCACTTACAAGCACAACCTTTTCAGAATTATGTAAATCAAAAAGAAGCATGTAAATAAAAAAGAAACAGTAAATCACAAAGAGATATCTATATATAGTTATATATATTTTATACAGAGTAGGCCTACATCTTAAACTCTAAACATAAACACTCATGACCCATATAAGCCATCTTTCAATTATAAATATAAAGAATGATAAATGAAAATAGTAAACAATCGAATGAAATGAAATAATCAAATGAAACAGGTCAAAACATTTTCCTCATTGAGGCCTCTAGGCTCTAGAGTCTAGACAATCCAGAAAATGAATATAAAAGCATTCCCTTTGTAGCAAGAGCCTGTCTCTGTCGCCGCCTCTTGGTGGTCTCAAGACCTGCTCTATACCCATGTATTTTAAGCCAGAAATATCATGTCCTAACTTATTAAAGTGCCTTGCAACTGAAGACTTCTCGTCATTTCTTCTTATAGAACATTTGTGCTCCGAAATTCGATTTTTAAAACGTCTTCTTGTTTTTCCAACATAGTAAAGGTTGCAAGGACATTTAAGCAAGTAAACAACAAAATCAGAATTACAGGTAATCCGGCCTCTAACAGCGATACTCCTACCTGTACTTGGTTGTAAATAAAATTTCTCTTTAATCATGCCATGACATTGGGTACAAGATAAACATGGAAAATTGCCATTTGGAATATTAGCCATAAAATGGGTAAATTTTTTGGGAAAATCTGTTTGAACTAACTGGTCCCTTAAGTTAGGTTGCCGTTTGTAGAAGTATTTGGGTGGTTCCTGGAACACACCTCCGATCTTAGGATCTGACTTTAAAATGTACCAGTATTTGTTCACAATATCACGCATATCTCTAGAAATAGGGCTGAAGGTGGACACCAATGCTAGTGAGTTGCTTTTTACTTTGTCTTTATGTGTAAAAAGGGATTGTCTGTTTATCTGTTTAGTTTTATTAAAATAATTCTCAATAAGGGCCTCACTATATCCTCTAGATCTAAAGTTCTGACAAAGCTCCTTGGCTTGTGTATCAAAAATGTCATCTGTATTACAGATATGTTTATATCTCAAAATCTGACTAAATGGAAGGCTCCTCTTGAGCTCTGGCGGGTGATAACTGCTATAATGGAGAAACGAATTTTGATCAGTCTCTTTTTTGAAAACTTCGGTATGGACAATATTGTCTCTCTTTTTCACCAATACATCGAGGAATGCTATGGAATGTGAATCATAATTCATAGTAAACTTAATAGTCTCTCTCTGAGAGTTGAGAAACAAGTGGAACTCTTCCAGAGCCTCTTTAGTGCCTGACCATACAAAAAATAAATCATCAATATACCTCCAATAGGCTTTAATGTGTCCAACATATGGACATATTGAAACAGTGCCCCGCCCGGCCGACGCCTTGGGTGGGTCGGCCTGGCGAGTGGCTGGTGGGCTGCTAAAGCCTGTACCGCCACAGTATGGAATTGGCAGCGATTAGAACTGTGTTTGAATTGCTGTTTTTTTCGATAAAAAAAAATGGTGTCTGACGTTATTAGCTTTGACCCAGCCGCAAGCTATAACCGCTCAGGGTTCCCCTCTCCGCAGGGGATTTTGGTCTTCTGCTGGAGCGCGGGCGGTATTGTCCTAGGCCCTACACCGCCTCACACCGCGCAGCCAGAAGAAGAGAGAGCACGGCCTCGTCAGCGGCGATGACGAGGCCCTCGACAGGCGGCCATGTTTTCCCCCGCCGGAGGTATCCTGGGCGTTGATTCGACAGGTGTCCACAAGGCCGACAGCCTTGGCGGCCGAGGGATCGGCCATGTAGGATGGGTTCGGCTTGAACAAACAAGCCGTCACCGTCCTGCCGCGAGCAGCCCGCTCTCCGATCACTCCCTTCCCCAACACCAGCGGAAAAAGTGGGCTCTGATTGTTTCCTTTGGCTGCGGGCCGCGTGCCTTCGTTGAAGCGCGGGCGGCCCCACTTTCGCTTCTCATGGGGACAGGGGCTGACACCCAGTTGATGGCTGAGCCTGGGTCTGTCCGTGAGAATGTTGTGCTGTCAAGCGGCTCCCACACCATAAGCTGTGTTGGTTGAGCCTGGTGTTACGTCTGTCAACTTAAGTGTTGTCAGCAGGGGGGCTCGAAACCTTTTGAGGCACACAGTGCGGGCTTCCCCGGCCTCGCCTTCGCCAGGCCAGGTATCATGTTGGTGCCTCCCACTCCTGAAATATTGGCAGTGGTCTCGCAGGCACGCGTGATTTGGGGTGGTAGTAATATCACTGCAGGGCTACGTGTGTAGGAACCCATGGGGTCCTTACACCTTGCATGTCCGGCTGCAGAACAACTCCTCAGCATGTTCTGGAGGGGTGTTCAGTGGGGGGGCTTTTTTCACCTAGGAAGCCCCCCGTATCAAACCGGCCCTTTCTGTCGGGGTCCCCCCTTGGGTGCGATTGCCTCGTGGGTGGTGTCAGGGTCAGATGTCCCGACACGGAACGCGCTGCTCGCACGGTTCCAGGTTTGGCTACGCACAGCGGGGGGACCGGGCCAACTATCTACAGTTCCTGGCGGACCTGCGCCACATGGCGGCGGGTGCGTTGGGAGTGTCATCACATATGACTACGGCAGTACCATATGTCGAGGTGGATGGAGAGAACGCTGAGGCGGGGACTTGTGTTTACATAACCCCACCCGTTTTCAGGTTTGGTACAGACCCTATTGTCAGGGTCTCCAGCAGTGACAGCTCTGGTCAACGAGATCCAATCTCTGTGGACGAAGCAAGCCATCGTCATGGCGTTCTCCTCCCGGTGTTCTCTGCCTGAGAAATCGGGAGGGGGGGTGTCAGTCCCAGGCTGGACCTGTCCCACGGGAAGGTTCAGCATTTTTTGGATCGTCTCCTGCCTGTTGAACACTGTCAGGTGGGGGTCTACATCCAGTCTACAGCAACCCCAGGCTGGTAGAGACCTGCCTGGTACGAGACCTGACGATCCACCTTGACCGCGAAGGACCAGAACGTCGTCAGGGCAGAACACTCCGTAACCCCTGACGACACTTGGTGAAGATGCGGGGAGCCAGAGAAAACTGAACGGCAGCCTCCTCACGGTGGTGAGTTAGATGCGGGCCTTCACCTGTCATGTCCGGTCCGTGCTTTGGGAATTGCCTCAGCCGTACTCAGGACCTCGGGGTCACCGTTCAGCTTTTTGTCTGTCACGGTGGTTCTCATGCCGGTAAGGCACTATCGAACAGCGCCTGTCCCATTGGTTGTGCAAGGGCATTGCCCTCTGCTACACGTTGGCTGGGCAGGATTCCCCTGGGGGCGTCAGGGCGCACTCCAATCGTGGGGTGGCTGCCTCTGCCGCTCTCCTGGGTGGGGCCTTGGTGGAGGTCATCTGTGCTGCAGCTTCATGGTCCTCCCCGGGCCCCTTTGTAAGGTTTTACCTCATGGACATGACCGGGGGTTCTGTCTCCCAGGCGGTTCTGGGGTCTGTGGCCTTTCCTGCTTCCCGTCCTTTGGAAGGGTAGCAGGAGTGTATGGGTATGGGCAACAGTGTGTTGAGTCACACGTGGTTCCGCCTGTGCAGTGTGTTCAAGGGGTTCTAGTTCCCTCTTGTTCGCATTCAGGTGGAGTTGACTGCGCCCCCCCTTCATTAGGAAGGATGGGGTGACAGGGCTCCCCGCACCCCTTGATGTGGGCTTACGGGTCCTCAGGGGGTACATCTGTCGGGTCTCGCATCCGCTCTAACCCATATCTCATAAGGCTCAGAGCGGGACGCGATAAGCAAATACGATATATAACGATAGGTTATGTATATAACCTAGTTATATTAGTATTGGCTGAGCGTCCCGCTCTGCGCGGCCCTGAGTTCCCTCTTAAGGGATCTTTTCCTGGAACGAGATTTGGCGAGGAAGAGTGTTTGGTGACCAGAGTCATGGTTATATAGGCTACGCCTCCATAGGGGCGGGGGCCCTTTCAGGTGTGGGTGCATTTAGTTGTTCGTTGGGGTACAATAGGTACCATAGGAGATAAGGGGTATCTCATAAGGCTCAGAGCGGGACGCTCAGCCAATACTAATATAACTAGGTTATATACATAACCTATCGTTATCACCCGCCAGAGCTCAAGAGGAGCCTTCTATTTAGTCAGATTTTGAGATATAAACGTATCTGTAATACAGATGACATTTTTGATACACAAGCCAAGGAGCTTTGTCAGAACTTTAGATCTAGAGGATATAGTGAGGCCCTTATTGAGAATTATCTTAATAAAACTAAACAGATAAACAGACAATCCCTTTTTACACATAAAGACAAAGTAAAAAGCAACTCAGTAGCATTGGTGTCCACCTTCAGCCCTATTTCTAGAGATATGCGTGATATTGTGAACAAATACTGGTACATTTTAAAGTCAGATCCTAAGATCGGAGGTGTGTTCCAGGAACTTAAAGGATAACTCCACTTTTTTTTAAAATTAGCTTATTTAACATCTTCCCTGGAGTTAGACAAGAAGATGCATACCTTTTTTGTCTCTGTGCGTGCATTTTAGCTTTGGGAATAGACGCTCCGTTAGCATAGCTTAGCTTCATCACTGGAAGTGGGGGAGGACAGTAGCCTTACAGTGCCTTACAGTGTATTGCAAGGTCTGACATTGACCAAACTTGATATGCATGACCTTGGTGGGCTCTAGGTCAACTCCTGAAAAGGGGGTCAATGTCAGACTTTGCAATCAAAAGTTAGGGGGCTAATAACCCTTGCCATAATTTCAGTGCGCCCCTAACTTTTGATTGCAAGGTCTGACATTGACCCCCTTTTCAGGAGTTGACCTAGAGCCCACCAAGGTCATGCATATCAAGTTTGGTCAATGTCAGACCTTGCAATACACTGTAAGGCACTGTAAGGCTACTGTCCTCCCCCACTTCCAGTGATGAAGCTAAGCTATGCTAACGGAGCGTCTATTCCCAAAGCTAAAATGCACGCACAGAGACAAAAAAGGTATGCATCTTCTTGTCTAACTCCAGGGAAGATGTTAAATAAGCTAATTTAAAAAAAAAGTGGAGTTATCCTTTAAGGGACCAGTTAGTTAAAACAGATTTTCCCAAAAAATTTACCCATTTTATGGCTAATATTCCAAATGGCAATTTTCCATGTTTATCTTGTACCCAATGTCATGGCATGATTAAAGAGAAATTTTATTTACAACCAAGTACAGGTAGGAGTATCGCTGTTAGAGGCCGGATTACCTGTAATTCTGATTTTGTTGTTTACTTGCTTAAATGTCCTTGCAACCTTTACTATTTTGGAAAAACAAGAAGACGTTTTAAAAATCGAATTTCGGAGCACAAATGTTCTATAAGAAGAAATGACGAGAAGTCTTCAGTTGCAAGGCACTTTAATAAGTTAGGACATGATATTTCTGGCTTAAAATACATGGGTATAGAGCAGGTCTTGAGACCACCAAGAGGCGGCGACAGAGACAGGCTCTTGCTACAAAGGGAATGCTTTTATATTCATTTTCTGGATTGTCTAGAGCCTAGAGGCCTCAATGAGGAAAATGTTTTGACATGTTTCATTTGATTATTTCATTTCATTCGATTGTTTACTATTTCCATTTATCATTCTTTATATTTATAATTGAAAGATGGCTTATATGGTTCATGAGTGTTTATGTTTAGAGTTTAAGATGTAGGCCTACTCTGTATAAAATATATATCACAAAACTACTCTTTGTGATTTACTGTTTCTTTTTTATTTACATGCTTCTTTTTGATTTACATAATTCTGAAAAGGTTGTGCTTGTAAGTGTTATTTTGTACTTTTTTGCAGATCTCTTGTGGGAATGTGTTGTCACTTCCTATGTTGTCACTTCCTGTTTGACTTGTGTATATACTAGGGTCACTTACCCTTTATGCTTCATGCAAGCCATTCTGAAGAAGGTGTGTTCACACCGAAACGTCATGATTACAGGCTGCCAATAAATTTGGAAAAACCTGGAGTGCGTGCCTGGACATTGTTTCCCTATTTTTATGTATGATATCAGAGGTTACAGCACCCAGTGTCAAGTCTAGTGAGGTGAGCGCGTTCTACTACTTTTTTCAACTCAGAGACACACCCATACCAGCCAGCTCAAAGTGCCAGTGACATTAGAAATGACAGACATTCTGATAACACCAAAGTGCCCTATGTGACCTCCTCTGGCAGGGGGGGGGGGGGGAAGGGGCTGAATGACTGTCCATGAAAAAAAAAAAAAAAAAAAAAGGAGAGAGAGAGAGAGAGAGAGAGAGAGACACATTTGTATGTTGCACATTAGTTCCTGACTGATCTACCATTAAAGAGTCAACGTGATCACATATCTCCGTCTATTATTATATGTGAACTAAAGGTACAAGGTTTACACAACACGGTCAACCCAGATCTGTTTATAGTCCCCTGCGAAACAAAGAACGCAGCAGACGCTCGTAAATCTCGAACCAAGAAAATTTTTGTTATCAACGGAAATTCTTCGGCCGGTATCAACTGGTTTCGTCTGCGTAACGGTACTCTTCTGTTCCATTTTCGGGTATCGTGAGGCTAACCTCGTTCCCAGTTTTATCTCTGTGCGTGAGGCTGGACGAGGCGGCGATAACGAGGTTGTTTCTGGGGGGAATGCATTTGTTAACAATTGTTAAGGGGATGCAGACCAGAGAAAGACTTTCGTCTATGGACTGCTCTGTTGTATGTTAGAGCGATGGACTGCCCTGTTGTATGTTAGAGCGACAGACTGCTCTGTTGTATGTTAGAGCGACGGACTGCTCTGTTGTATGTTAGAGCGACGGACTGCTCTGTTGTATGTTAGAGCGATGAACTGCTCTGTCGTATGTTAGAGCGACGGACTGCTCTGTTGTATATTAGAGCGACGGACTGCTCTGTTGTATGTTAGAGCGATGCTCTGTTTTATGTTAGAATTTTGTAAAGAAACTCAAAGTACTAAGAGCGATACACTGCTCTGTTGTTATATATTTTTTATTGAACAATCTTATCACACTTTTTTACTGTCCATTAAATTTTATTATTTTTAGCCTATTTTAAACTGAATCAAACCGCACTTTTTTTACTCTATCTAATCTATTCTATTATTTGTATTACTGAAGAACTGTGATTTGCCTTACCTTGCTACCTCTCTATCTCTTTGTATTTCAATCTAAAAAAAAAAAAAAAAAGATTTATGCTCGCTTATTGTTATGGTTTGTAACCGACCCCAATCGCACAACACAAGACAGGTATGAGAGTAAGCCAAGAACTGGGCATTTATTGAATACAACAGAAAAGCGGCACTGTCCCTTTAAGGGAGAACACAAAAATACTGGAACAAGGAATTAGGGAAAATTGGCACTGTGCCTTTAAGAGGCGAGCAGGCTAAGGGGAAGGCTAAGGGAGAACACAAAATACTGGAAACAAGAATTAGGGAAAATTGGCACTGTGCCTTTAAGAGGCGAGCAGGCAAAGGGGCTAAGGCTAACGGAACAGGGCCAGGGCAAAGGACAGGGCAGGAACAGGGGCACTGGAGAGGGGAACAGGGACAGAGGCCCGGGGAGGCGGGCTGGAGACAGGGACAGAGAAAACAGGGTTAAGGCCTTGGACAGGGCGAGGGACAGGGGCACTGGAGAGGGGAACAGGGACAGAGGCCCGCGGAGGCGGGCTGGAGACAGGGACAGAGAAAACAGGGTTAAGGCCTTGGACAGGGCGAGGGACAGGGGCACTGGAGAGGGGAACAGGGACAGAGGCCCGCGGTGGCGGGCTGGAGACAGGGACAGAGAGAACAGGGTTAAGGCCTTGGACAGGGCGAGGGCCAGAGCTGCTTACAGGGATGGAGTAGGAGCGAGCAGGCTAGACGTCTGGAGTGGTGCGCGTCGGCTTGGAGAACCCGCCGGTTCGGAGAGCGCGCCGGCTCGGAGAGACGCATCCTCCCGTAGAGAATTAGAGAGCGATGCGCGTCTGGAGTGGTAGCGCGCCGGCTAAACGTCTGAAGTGGTGCGCGTCGGCTTGGAGAACGCGCCGGTTCGGAGAGCGCGCCGGCTCGGAGAGACACATCCTCCCGTAGAGAATTAGAGAGCGATGCGCGTCTGGAGTGGTAGCGCGCCGGCTAAACGTCTGAAGTGGTGCGCGTCGGCTTGGAGAACGCCCCGGTTCGGAGAGCGCGCCGGCTCGGAGAGACACATCCTCCCGTAGAGAATTAGAGAGCGATGCGCGTCTGGAGTGGTAGCGCGCCGGCTAAACGTCTGAAGTGGTGCGCGTCGGCTGTAGGAGCGCATCAGCGCGGAGTCTGGAGTGGTGCGCGTCTGCTGTAGGAGCGCATCAGCTGTAGGAGCGCGTCTGGCGCGGGGTCTGGAGTGGAACACTGGAATACCTCCCGTAGAGAATTAGAGAGCGCAGTACTGTGTCCCACTCCAGGCAAACGGCGACAGGTGGCGAAGGCTTGCACCTCGTCTCACGCCGGAGATGAAACAGCATACAGACAGATAGGGAATCTCCCGTAGGAGCTTACAGATAGAGAACGACCCGACAAGGACTGGGGGGGAGATCGAGGTATTTAAAGCCCACTGGGGCGCTAATTAGAACACACATCAGGTGCGTGAAGGTAATTGATACTTGACTAGAAGTGTGTGTTCGGCACGGACCAATCAATCACATAATGAAAGATAGTCCAAGGGTGTGGGCTGCTGAAGAGCAGACGAGAGTAAACGAACGCGAGGGTGGGGGCTAGAGAGGTGAGGAGACAGGGAATTAAAGGTCCAGGGAACAGGAATTAAAGGTCCAGGGAAGAGGCGAACCTCACAGCAACGACAACGCGAGGGTGGGGGCTGGTGAGGTGAGGAGACAGGGAATAAAAGGTCCAGGGAACAGGAATTAAAGGTCCAGGGAAGAGGCGAACCTCACAGTACTCCCCCCTCCACGGGAGCCACCGGGCGACCCAAAAATACAGACAGAGGGGCAGGGGACATAAACAAGGCAACAAACAAAAAATTGGGCCATGCTAGCGGGGAAGCTACACCAAAGTGGGGCTAGCAAAGGGACAGGGTAGCTGAGGGGTAACTAGGGTAGCAGAGGGGTAACTAGGGTAGCTGAGGGGTAACTAGGGTAGCTGAGGGGTAACTATGGTAGCTGAGGGGTAACTAGGGTAGCTGAGGGGTAACTATGGTATCTGAGGGGTAACTAGGGTAGCTGAGGGGTAACTAGGGTAGCTGAGGGGTAACTATGGTAGCTGAGGGGTAACTAGGGTAGCTGAGGGGTAACTAGGGTAGCTGAGGGGTAACTACGGTAGCTGAGGGGTAACTATGGTAGCTGAGGGGTAACTAGGGTAGCTGAGGGGTAACTATGGTAGCTGAGGGGTAACTAGGGTAGCTGAGGGGTAACTAGGGTAGCTGAGGGGTAACTATGGTAGCTGAGGGGTAACTAGAGGAGCTGAGGGGTAACTAGAGGAGCTGAGGGGTAACTAGAGGAGCTGAGGGGTAACTAGAGGAGCTGAGGGGTAACTAGAGGAGCTGAGGGGTAACTAGAGGAGCTGAGGGGTAACTAGAGGAGCTGAGGGGTAACTAGAGGAGCTGAGGGGTAACTAGAGGAGCTGAGGGGTAACTAGATGAGCTGAGGGGTAACTAGAGGAGCTGAGGGGTAACTAGAGGAGCTGAGGGGTAACTAGAGGAGCTGAGGGGTAACCAGAGGAGCTGAGGGGTAACTACCAGGGTACTGATAGCTACAGGGCCTATGCTAGCTGTAATGCTACATAAACATAGAGGCTGCGCTAGCTGCCGGAGCTAGGCTAGCAGACAGGGCTGGACCAGCATGAGAGAACAAGCTAGCTGGAAGGGCAGTCCTAGCTGTGGGGAAACTGACCTTGCTAGCTGATGGGGCAGTCCTAGCAGTGGGGAAAACTGACATTGCTAGCTGAAGGGGCAGTCCTAGCAGTGGGAGAAACTGACCTTGCTAGCTGAAGGGGCAGTCCTAGCAGTGGGAGAAAACTGACCTTGCTAGCTGAAGGGGCAGTCCTAGCAGTGGGAGATAACTGACCTTGCTAGCTGAAGGGGCAGTCCTAGCAGTGGGAGAAAACTGACCTTGCTAGCTGAAGGGGCAGTCCTAGCAGTGGGGAAACTGACCTTGCTAGCTGAAGGGGCAGTCCTAGCAGTGGGGAAACTGACCTTGCTAGCTGAAGGGGCAGTCCTAGCAGTGGGAAAGCTACACAAAAAGTGGAGGCCATGCAGAGGGACCGGGTTAGCTGCCTGGGCATGGCTAGCTACAGGGCCTATGCTAGCTGCAAGGGCTGCATTAACATAGAGGCTGTGCTAGCAGCCGGGGCTAAGCTAGCAGACTGGGGCCATGCTGGAAGTAGAGGCCTGGCAAGCTGCAGGGGAGCTAACAAGGCTAACAGGGAAGCTAACAGGGGAGACTAACAGGCTAACAAGGGAGCTAACAGGGAAGCTAACAGGGAAGCTAACAGGGGAGCTAACAAAGGCTAACACAACATACACTGTCTGTGCTGGCTGGGGTCGTCGACTGGTCGGGTCGTACTGTTATGGTTTGTAACCGACCCCAATCGCACAACACAAGACAGGTATGAGAGTAAGCCAAGAACTGGGCATTTATTGAATACAACAGAAAAGCGGCACTGTCCCTTTAAGGGAGAACACAAAAATACTGGAACAAGGAATTAGGGAAAATTGGCACTGTGCCTTTAAGAGGCGAGCAGGCTAAGGGGAAGGCTAAGGGAGAACACAAAATACTGGAAACAAGAATTAGGGAAAATTGGCACTGTGCCTTTAAGAGGCGAGCAGGCAAAGGGGCTAAGGCTAACGGAACAGGGCCAGGGCAAAGGACAGGGCAGGAACAGGGGCACTGGAGAGGGGAACAGGGACAGAGGCCCGTGGAGGCGGGCTGGAGACAGGGACAGAGAAAACAGGGTTAAGGCCTTGGACAGGGCGAGGGACAGGGGCACTGGAGAGGGGAACAGGGACAGAGGCCTGCGGAGGCGGGCTGGAGACAGGGACAGAGAAAACAGGGTTAAGGCCTTGGACAGGGCGAGGGACAGGGGCACTGGAGAGGGGAACAGGGACGGTTCGGAGAGCGCGCCGGCTCGGAGAGACGCATCCTCCCGTAGAGAATTAGAGAGCGATGCGCGTCTGGAGTGGTAGCGCGCCGGCTAAACGTCTGAAGTGGTGCGCGTCGGCTTGGAGAACGCGCCGGTTCGGAGAGCGCGCCGGCTCGGAGAGACACATCCTCCCGTAGAGAATTAGAGAGCGATGCGCGTCTGGAGTGGTAGCGCGCCGGCTAAACGTCTGAAGTGGTGCGCGTCGGCTTGGAGAACGCGCCGGTTCGGAGAGCGCGCCGGCTCGGAGAGACACATCCTCCCGTAGAGAATTAGAGAGCGATGCGCGTCTGGAGTGGTAGCGCGCCGGCTAAACGTCTGAAGTGGTGCGCGTCGGCTTGGAGAACGCGCCGGTTCGGAGAGCGCGCCGGCTCGGAGAGACACATCCTCCCGTAGAGAATTAGAGAGCGATGCGCGTCTGGAGTGGTAGCGCGCCGGCTAAACGTCTGAAGTGGTGCGCGTCGGCTGTAGGAGTGCATCAGCGCGGAGTCTGGAGTGGTGCGCGTCTGCTGTAGGAGCGCATCAGCTGTAGGAGCGCGTCTGGCGCGGGGTCTGGAGTGGAACACTGGAATACCTCCCGTAGAGAATTAGAGAGCGCAGTACTGTGTCCCACTCCAGGCAAATGGCGACAGGTGGCGAAGGCTTGCACCTCGTCTCACGCCGGAGATGAAACAGCATACAGACAGATAGGGAATCTCCCGTAGGAGCTTACAGATAGAGAACGACCCGACAAGGACTGGGGGGGAGATCGAGGTATTTAAAGCCCACTGGGGCGCTAATTAGAACACACATCAGGTGCGTGAAGGTAATTGATACTTGACTAGAAGTGTGTGTTCGGCACGGACCAATCAAACACATAATGAAAGATAGTCCAAGGGTGTGGGCTGCTGAAGATCAGACGAGAGTAAACGAACGCAAGGGTGGGGGCTAGAGAGGTGAGGAGACAGGGAATTAAAGGTCCAGGGAACAGGAATTAAAGGTCCAGGGAAGAGGCGAACCTCACAGCAACGACAACGCGAGGGTGGGGGCTGGTGAGGTGAGGAGACAGGGAATAAAAGGTCCAGGGAACAGGAATTAAAGGTCCAGGGAAGAGGCGAACCTCACACTTATGCCTGTATTTTTTACTGTTGTGAAGCACTTTGAACTGCGACCTCTGTATGAAAAGTGCTATACAAATAAAGTTGTTATTATTATTATTATTATTATTATTATTATTATTATTATTATTATTATTATTATTATTATTATTATTATTATTATTATTATTATTATTATTATTATTATTATTATTATTATTATTATTATTATTATTATTATTATTATTATTATTATTATTATTATTATTATTATTATTATTATTATTATTATTATTATTATTATTATTATTATTATTATTATTATTATTATTATTATTTACATCAGGGTCCCCCATTTTCAATTCATCATAGTATACTCGTGATTGGCGCTGAATGTGTTAAGCTAGGAACTTAGCGGGTGTAACATTTGCAAGGTGAAGGGTCAGTGAAAAGTCACAACATTTCTGACTTTACCCCTGTGTAGCAGTCTGGAAAATATGGAGTATATTCATCATCCTTCTCTTGTGTGACTGGCAGGCGGGACCAGCAGGGGGCAGCAGCCGACAGAGAGAGATGCGAGGACATATATGGAAGGGGAAACCGGGAAGAGAGCCTCTTCGAGTCAGGACCTTTGTTGCGAACAGACGTGTCTCGGGGAGCCCCGTATTGAACTTGAGTAGACTACGGGTTATCCTCTATCAGCAAACGTAGTAGCGTGTTGCATGTCTTTCCCTGAATTCCCTAGTGATATACCACGGGTTATCCTAGAATAAGAACGTTATAGCCGAGTTGGGCTTAAAGTTAAAGTTATTTCCTCTAGCGAGGCGCCCCGCCAGTGTGGCGCGAAGAGGAACGGTGCTTAGGAGCACCCTGCGTTAGGATATATCTCGTCTAGCAGAAGGGCTGTTTGGGACCCATAGTTTAGCTGCAGTGTGAGTGAGGGAACGCTAGATCCGCGTGTCGACCCAGCACCAGCTCTACAACCAGACTGCTCCGGCTGCCTGCAAGATGCCACCAGTCTGCTACGCCAGCCTATGATCAGACCTGCACCTGGCTGCCTGCAGGACACGGGAGTTCTTTCCCACCAGCAGAGGTCGTCCTCGGCCAACACTGCCTCCCTGCTCCAGCCCCGCCTGCTAAACATCCTCAACGAGAGCGTTCGACGCCATCTTGCCTCCCGGACAACAGTGGAGTGGCGAGGTGGCCATTTTGGATGAGTACCAATGAGCATTGACGCTCCCGAATTACTATACAGTACACAGTGTGGTGCAGCCTGCGGGCGAAAGTAACGTTGCTACCACCATTCCATAGGGGTACCCCAAACAATATATGCCGGCATTAAGATAGGACTTACTGGTATTTTGTGGGCCCACTATTTTGGTTTTATTTCCTTTTCTTTGAGCGTGATAACATGTGTGTTTATTAATATTTTCCCATTCAATTAACCCTTCCCTGTGAGGAAGTTACAGACCTGGTGCATTATAATTAAAGCCTTTGGAGGTATTATTCTGGCCGTATAATCAAAGCCTGTTGAGGTATTATACAGGGTGCAGACCCAGACGTGGGTGATGAGTCAAACACAGTGAAGTATATTATCCCTGATATTAACCCAGAGGTGGGTGCATAATATACGTGTTTATGAGGTATTGAGTTACACCCGGAGCTATAGTAGGACTTCAGTCCAGTAGACCACTCCTATTAAATAATTGTAACTGACAGTATAATTAACATAAAGACTTGAATGGGGTTCTGTGTGCGTGTCCATTCCTGTGCCCAGCATTAACTCTTTTGGTGTGGGTAACGTATATATGGTTAACCCCTTCCTACCCAATTCTCCCCTTTTCATTGTAAGGTTTCGAGGGTCATTGAGGGAGGGTACTGCTTGCGGGGGGAACTCAGAGCATTTGATTACAATTCAGTCACGAGGTGTGGGAGGGTCTAAGGAGCAACTGGGAGGAGTGGGAGCGTGTTGGGGAGTACTGCTGACCGCCCTGCGGCAGGGAAGGAAGACCAGAGTACCAGACCAGGTTGGTAAATCCCGGGCCCCATCCACTCACACTACCAGCCTCCAGTCGACGCCCCAGGCCCAAAGACAAGGGTGCAGTCAGACAGAGTTCTACTGTGTCCAGCTACCTCCTGACTGCCAGCAACCGTTCCCACGAAGCAGGGATAATCCACCCTGCTACATTTGGCGTCACGAACAGGATCTACATCCTAACTTACTCCCTTGATCGGGACCCGTAGAGAGACCCACGATGTCTGAGGAGATGGCGGCGGTGTTGGAGATGCTGCAGTGCCAGACCCAGGCGGCACTGCTACAGCAGCAAGCCGCAGCCATGAAAGAGTTGACTGACCAAGCCCTCCACACTCAGGCGGCCCTACAGGAGCTACGAGAGGGCCGGGACGCCGCCACCAAGATACAGAAAAGGGGGCACACGCCGCGCAGGAAAGGGCGGCGGAGTTAGAGGAACTGCAGGAGGAGAGTCGGGCGAAGACGACACTACTGGCGCAGCAAGCCGAAGCGATGAAGGAGATGACCGAACTGGCCCTTCAAGAAAAGCGTTACACCCAGGCGGCCCTAAAAGAGCAACGAGACGGCCAGGACGCCGCCGCCGAGGTAAAGGAGGAGGAGGCCGAAACCATGGAGGAATTGACCGCGCAGGTGATGGCCCTGACGAACCGAACCCACACACACGCCGGCCTCCTGGACCGACAGGCGCTGGTCCTGGAAAAGACCCAAGCCGCTCTTGACCGGGATGGCCGCGAACCCCGCACCGGCCCTTCCACTGTGTACGTCCAACGGGACCGCAAGTGCAGCGAGTTCGGAGGGGGGAAAGAGAGAGGAGAGCCGCTGGTGGAAGACTGGATCCGAGACATGAAAGTGCATTTTCGGAGCAGCAGAGTGCCCGGTGACGAACAGGCGGAGTTCGTACAACAGCATCTAAAAGGCGAGGCTAAACGGACAGTGCGCTTCGTGCTAGAAGGGACCGCCCCGGAGCCGGACGCCGTGTTCCGGGTGCTGCAGGAGACATACGGAGACAAGACCTCGGTCAGTGCCCGCCTGAGAGAGTTCCTCGACCGCCGACAAAGAGATGGCGAGACCGTGAGGGAGTTTGCTTACGATCTACAAGAGCAGATGCGTCGCATACAGGGCCGAGAACCCCAACGAGTCGCGGATCCTGCCGCCCGGCTGCAGGAGCCGTTTGTGGTAGGCCTGAAGGATGGGATGCTGCGACGGGAGATGAGGAAGTCCATAAAAGAGAACGGGGAGCGGACGTTTCTCGAATTGATGATGGCGGCGATAGACTGGTCGGAAGAGGAGATGGTCCTACCCCCCACTAGGGGTGGCGCCCAGGCCCTGGTCCACGCCGCAGCCGCAGAAGGACGAGAGGCCCCGATGAGCGGAGACGCAATACAGGAAGCTTTTAAGCAGCTCTTCGCAGGGCAAGAGCGGCTGGGCGCATGTCAGGAGCAACTCTTCCAGGCCGTCCAACAGACGCGGGACGCGACCCAGAGAGGCGGCCCCGGACGGCGACGCAGAGACGACGCGCCCGCCGCTAAGCGGGAACCGCCCCGCCGGGACGAAGAGGGCAGGTTGATTTGCTATGCCTGCAATCAGCCGGGCCACATCAGCAGGGATTGCCCCCGCCACGCCAGCGAGCCCCACCCAGCTCCTGGCCCCACCCCCGAAGTTCCGGGCTCGTCAGGGTACCGACCCGGACCCCGAAGGGCAGTCAACGGCGTCGTAACCGGAGTCGCCGACTCGGCCGCAGGGGGCACTGAGACGCAAGACATGCAAGGGGAATGTCTCACCTTAGACGTCCAGATTGACGGGGTCGAGACCCGCTGCCTCTTCGACACCGGCGCCGAAGTCACCACCATGACCGAAAGCCACTTCCGCAGACACTTCCCGCGGTTGAGGTTGACCCCCTCCAACTGGATCACTCTCTTCGCCGCCAACGGGTTGGAGATCCCAGTGGTGGGGTGTCTCTACGCCGAAGTGAAGTGCCTAGATATGACATTTCCGGGGAAATGCATATTCATACTAAAAGACGATTCAGGCCGAGTGGCCACAGGAGACGCCATCCCGGGACTTCTGGGCATGAACGTGCTCGGCGGGGTAGATGGCCTGTTCAAGGGGATCAAGGGGATGCGGCCGGCGAGCCGAAGACGTGTCGACGGTGGGAGCGTCGCCATCCGCCGTGTGGTCGCCGCCATGGCCCAGGAAGCCCGAGAGTGTATCGCCCCGGGAAGGATGGGGTACGTCAAAGTGGCCGGCAGGGAGCCAGTGGTCATTCCCCCGCACAGCGAAGTGGTCGTCTCAGGCCGTTGTGAGACGACAGCGGGGATGCGGCGTCCCGTGATGATAGAGCACACGCCGAATGCCAACCTGCCTCCCGGACTATTGGTGGCGAACGTGGTGGCATACGCCCGACAGGGGAGAGTGCCTGTGCGGGTGTTGAACCCGACCAACGTCGAGATGGTGCTCCGACCCCGGGCCAGGTTGGCAGAGATCCACTGCCCCCGTCAGGTACGGCCTAAGGAGAGAGTGACCGTGGAGGAAGTAGACGGAGGTGTCCGAGTGAGGGCGATTGAGACTCGGGATCGCCCGCCAGAGGCGGAGCCGGACGGGAAGACCCGCGGGCTCGCCGTGGCCGTACAGGCGAACCTGCAGGATCTCACACCGGCCCAAGTGAGCCGGCTGAATCAAGTATTGGAGAAACACATGGCGGTGTTCTCCGTTGACGACGGGGACTATGGTTACACAACCACGGTCACACACTACGTTCCCACTGGTGATGCACACCCGGTCAAGCAACAGCACCGCCGAATACCGCCCCACGTGTTCCAAGAAGTAAAGAGACACGTACAAGACCTGGTGGATCTGGGTGTCCTGGTAGAGAGCTGCAGTCCGTGGGCGTCACCAGCCGTGATCGTCATAAAGAAAGACGGCTCTGTGCGGTTCTGCTGCGACTACCGCCGCCTAAATAACGTGACACACCGGGATGCGTACCCCCTACCTCGTATCGAGGAGTCCCTAGACGCCTTGGGGCAGGCCAAGATCATCTCCTCGCTCGATCTCACCGCCGGCTACTTCCAGGTGGCGGTGAAAGAAGAAGACCAAGAGAAGACGGCAGTTACGACGCCCTTCGGCCTCTACCAGTGGACCCGTATGCCCTTTGGGTTGTGTAACGCACCAGCGACATTCCAGCGGTTGATGACCGCCGTGCTGGGGGACCTGGCCTTCGACGTCCTACTCGTCTATCTAGATGACGTCTTGGTATTCGCCAGTGACTTTGAGAGCCACTGTCAGAAGTTGGACCTGGTGTTTGGACGACTTCGGGAGCATGGGCTTAAACTCAAGCCCCGGAAGTGCTTCCTGCTGAAGACCGAAGTCAAGTTCCTGGGACACGTCGTCTCCGCGGCCGGCATACAGGTCGACACCGACAAAGTGAAGGCGTTGGAGGACTGGCCGGCGCCACGCTCAGCGAAGGAAGTGAGGCAGGTGATCGGATTCCTGTCCTATTATCGGCGGTTCGTGCCCCGCTTCGCCCAGGTGGCTCAGCCACTGCACGCCCTGATGGGGAAAGAAAAAAAGGGGTTCGCCAAAGGTCGCCCCGAGGCCTTCAAGTGGACTCCGCAGTGTCAGACGGCCTTCGATCATCTGCGGCAGTGCCTCTTGACACCCCCGGTGCTGGCCTACCCCGACCTCCAGCTCCCCTTCATCGTGACCACAGACGGGAGTTACTTGGGACTGGGGGCGGTACTAAGTCAGAAACAAGAGGGCGTGGAGCGAGTCATCGCCTTTGCGAGCCGAGGCCTGCGTGGGTCGGAAAGGAATGACCAAAATTATAGTGCGTTCAAGCTGGAACTCCTCGCCCTGAAGTGGGCAGTCACTGAGAAGTTCAGAGACCTCTTGATGTACGCCCAGTTCACCGTGATCACCGACCACAACCCGCTGAGGCACCTCGGCACGGCCAACCTGGGAGCAGTGGAGCAGCGGTGGAACGCTCAGCTGGCGGAGTACGACTTCGTGGTGCACTACAAACCTGGTCGACTCAACCAGAACGCAGACGCTTTCTCTCGCATGCCGATGCGATCAGAACCTGAAGTGGAAGACACGGAGAAGGACTTCCTAATGATACCCGCGGCCGGCACCCACACCCGTCAGGGTCTACAGGAACGGGCCGCTCCATTGTCCGTCCCCGCCCCAGTCGCCCACGAGGGCTACGTCGTGGTCCCAGCGGAGGAAGTACGGGCCCAGCTGTGTCCCGGGAGACCGACAGAGACGCGGGAGGTCTCGAGTGTCGGCGCACGACGGATATCGGCACAGAAGGGGAACAGCGGATATGACTGGGCGGAAATGCGGCAGCTCCAGGCAGACGACCCCGAGTTGGGTCCGGTGTGGCGGGCGGTGACACAGGAGGTCCCCCCCACTAAGGTACAGCTGAAGGAAGGAGACCCGAAACTCCGCAAGTTATACGGGCAGTGGGAGCGGTTCCGTCTGCACCAACAAGTACTGTTTCGGCGCGTCAGCGATCCCCACGACGGGGAGGAGGTTCTCCAGCTGGTGGTGCCCACCGCCCTGCGACGGCGGATCTACGAGACCCAGCACGAGGATGCGGGACACTACGGGGGACGGTGGACCTGATGAGGCGAGGTTATTACTGGATCGGAATGGCAGAAGAGGTGAAGAACTGGGTGCAGCAATGCAAACGATGTGCATTAGCCCGCGATGTGTTCCCTAAAGCCCAGGCCCAGATGACCTGCACTAACGTGACGGCACCCATGGAGGTCCTGGCCATGGACTTCACCGTGTTGGAGAGGTCGGTGGGTGGCTACGAGAACGTACTGGTGCTGACCGATATGTTCACCAGATTCACTATTGCCGTACCGACCAAAGACCAGACTGCGAAGACCACCGCCGCTGCCATCATCAAGTACTGGTTCGTGTACTACGGTTGCCCTGCCCGACTCCATGCCGATCAAGGGCGAAATTTCGAGTCGAGCGTCATCAAGGAGCTCTGCCGACTGTACAGGATTTCAAAGAGCCGCACCACGCCTTACCATCCCCAGGGGAATGGGCAGTGCGAGAGGTTCAATCGGACAATGCACGACATGCTGCGTAGTCTGCCCGCAGAGAAGAAGCGGGACTGGAAGGAGCACCTACCCGAGTTGGTACTTACATTTTACATTTACATTTAGTCATTTAGCTGACGCTTTTATCCAAAGCGACTTACAAGTTCTGTACGACAAGCCATCAGGAAGGGCACAACTCTATCAGCTGAGCAACAATGTTCATCAAAGTGTTGAGTGCTACAGTGTAGGTTAGTTTATTATCACAAGTGCATGACAGTACGGTTAGTTAGGGTTAGATTTTTTTTATATTTTTTTTTTTTTTTTTTTTCAGATAATGGTTGAAGAAGTGCGTCTTTAGTCGACGGCGAAAGATTGGACGTGATTCGGCTGTCCTAACTGGGGTGGGTAGTTCATTCCACCATTGTGGGGCAAGGACTGAGAATAGGCGACTTCTCTTTGATGACCCTCCCGGAGCTTGGATAGGAGTAGGTCTGAGGCGGCCAGAAGATGCAGAGCGTAGGGGTCTTGAGGGTGTGTAGTTAGAGACCATTGACCGGAGGTAGGCGGGAGCAGTTCCCTTTGCCGCACGGTATGCTAGGTCGAGGGCCTTGAAGCGGATTCGTGCAGCAATGGGGAGCCAGTGCAGGTCCCTAAGAAGTGGGGTGACATGGGCCGACTTCGGTAGGTTTGAGATCAGGCGGGCCGCTGCGTTCTGAATGAGTTGAAGAGGCTTAGTGGCAGTGGCCGGGAGGCCAGCGAGCAGTGCATTGCAGTAGTCGAGGCGGGAGATGACTGTTGATTGGACGAGGAGTTGGGTGGCTTCTTTTGTCAGGAAGGGGCGGATCCTTCTGACGTTGCTCAGGAGGAATCGGCAGGTTCTGGTCGTCGCTGCGATGTGAGCAGAGAAGTTCAACTGGTCGTCGAGGACAACACCAAGGTTCTTGGCGGTCGGGGACGCAGTCACAGCTGCATTCTCGACTGTGATTGAAAGGTCGGTTAGGGGGGAGGATTTGGCCGGCAGGTGGAGCAATTCTGTTTTGCTTAGGTTCAGTTTGAGGTGGTTGGACGTCATCCAGGCGGAGATGTCGGACAGACAGGCCGAGATCCGCTCAGAGACGTGGATATCTGAGGGAGGGAAGGAGAGGAAGAGTTGAGTATCGTCGGCATAACAATGGTAGGAGAAGCCATGAGACGTGATAATGTTACCCAGTGATTTAGTGTAGAGGGAGAAGAGAAGGGGTCCTAAAACCGAGCCCTGGGGGACACCCGTCCGCAGGGGGCGGGTGGCCGACAGGGTCCCTCTCCATGACACTTGGTAGGAGCGGTCATTGAGGTATGATGACAGCCACGTCAGCGCAGAGCCAGCCACTCCCATTCCTGCGAGGGCCGCAAGGAGGATCTGGTGGTTGACTGTGTCGAAGGCTGCAGATAGATCTAGGAGAATCAGAACAGAGGAGAGGCCTTTCGCTTTTGCTAAGTGAAGTGCCTCTGTGACCGCAATGAGGGCTGTCTCTGTGGAGTGACCAGTCCTGAAGCCTGACTGATTAGGGTCTAGGAGGTCATTCTGTAAGAGATAAGCAGTAAGTTGGTTGGATACAGCACGTTCAAGTGTTTTAGAAAGGAAGGAGAGAAGAGAGACAGGACGGTAGTTGCCTATGACGGTAGGGTTCAGGGTTGGTTTTTTTATGAGCGGCGTGACTCTGGCTTGTTTTAGGGAGGAGGGGACCACCCCCGAGTTGAGTGAGGAGTTGATGGTTGCAGTTAGGAATGGGAGGATGTCTGGTGCTATGGTCTGGAGGAGTGGGGAGGGTAGCTGGTCCAGCTGGCAAGTAGTCGGACGGTTCGACGTTACCAGTGTCAGGGTCTCTGCTTCTGTAATGGGAGAGAAAGATGACAGAGTGAAGGATGAGGTTCTCGATTCAGCATTTGGAATGGGTGGGGGTTGGGAGAAGGAGCTGCGGATGTTCTCCACTTTTTCCTCAAAGAAGATCGCAAAGTCTTCGTACAACTTACGTACAACTGCCACATGCACTCCTCCACGGGATACTCTCCGTTCTACCTGCTCTTCGGGAGGGACGCTAGGATGCCCCGAGATGTCCTGGGGGGCAGAGACGTCATTGAGGAGGGGGCGGCGGACCTAGACGAGTGGGTGCAGAGTCACCACGAGCGACTAAAGGCCGCCGCGGAGGCCGCTGAGGCCACGGCGAAGCAGGCGTCCCATCGACGCAAGAGAATTTACGACAGGAAGAGCAGAGGTGCACTCCTGCGGGCCGGAGACCGAGTCCTGATACGCGACCACCGAATCCGGGGCCGTAATAAGATACAGGACAAGTGGGAGCCTACGTCGTATGTGGTGGTTAAGCAAAGCCACGAAGGGACGCCCGTGTTCACGGTCAGGCCCGAAACAGGGGGTCCAGAAAGGACCGTGCATCGAGACCAGCTCAAGACCTGTCCCTTCCCGGCTTCTGAACCGGAAGTGCGGGGGAGGGCCCCTCGACAGCTCCCGGTGGCACCGCGGAGCTCGTCCGAATCAGACATTGGAGGTGCTTTCGGGCACCGGCGGGAACCGCATCCTAGGGCATGTAACCACCCCGGGCCCCTGCGGGACGCCCCTGAGGAGGTCGCGAGTGCCGAGTCAGAGGTGGAGTCGACCCCCTCAGGAGAGGAGGGGGAAGGCGGCGGAGACGGAGTCGAAGAGGAGGTTGTGGGCGGTCCACCGATGGCCCCGGAGGGCGCGGCTGTGGTCCATGACCCGCCGACGGACACTGAAGAATCCGACACGGAGTCGGAGGTGGGAGAGGTGGAACCCCCCAGAGTGGAGCACGCTCGGCCCCAGAGGAGCACCAGAGGTCGGCTACCCGCTCGGTATCGCCAGGTCTACGTGCTCAAGAGTGTGTTCGCTGAACAGTGTGTCCAACTCCTGAAGGAGTGTGTAAAACTGTTGGCATAATGTGTAATTGTCAATCGATGTGTGAAACTGTTGGTCTCAGGACCGTTTTCATACATGCGTTTGTTTTTGTTGTTAACTTGCAGAGGACTTAGCAAGTTCAAAGTGGGGGGAAATGTAGCAGTCTGGAAAATATGGTATATTATTCAGAACTGCTGACTGTGTTTTATATCCCTTTTGTACACAAAGACATTCTAACTAGTGTCATTGATATTCACACGAACAATGACACAAGCGCCCCCTTCCGAAAAGCACTGCAATATGGATTATAACTCTGGAGTATATTCATCATCCTTCTCTTGTGTGACTGGCAGGCGGGAACAGCAGGGGGCAGCAGCCGACAGAGAGAGATGCGAGGACATATATGGAAGGGGAAACCGGGAAGAGAGCCTCTTCGAGTCGGGACCTTTGTTGTGAACAGACGTGTCTCGGGGAGCCCCGTATTGAACTTGAGTAGACTACGGGTTATCCTCTATCAGCAAACGTAGTAGCGTGTTGCATGTCTTTCCCTGAATTCCCTAGTGATATACCACGGGTTATCCTAGAATAAGAACGTTATAGCCGAGTTGGGCTTAAAGTTAAAGTTATTTCCTCTAGCGAGGCGCCCCGCCAGTGTGGCGCAAAGAGGAACGGTGCTTAGGAGCACCCTGCGTTAGGATATATCTCGTCTAGCAGAAGGGCTGTTTGGGACCCATAGTTTAGCTGCAGTGTGAGTGAGGGAACGCTAGATCCGCGTGTCGACCCAGCACCAGCTCTACAACCAGACTGCTCCGGCTGCCTGCAAGATGCCACCAGTCTGCTACGCCAGCCTATGATCAGACCTGCACCTGGCTGCCTGCAGGACACAGGAGTTCTTTCCCACCAGCAGAGGTCGTCCTCGGCCAACACTGCCTCCCTGCTCCAGCCCCGCCTGCTAAACATCCTCAACGAGAGCGTTCGACGCCATCTTGCCTCCCGGACAACAGTGGAGTGGCGAGGCAGCCATTTTGGATGAGTACCAATGAGCATTGACGCTCCCGAATTACTATACAGTACACAGTGTGGTGCAGCCTGCGGGCGAAAGTAACAGTGCTACCACCATTCCATAGGGGTACCCCAAACAATATATGCCGGCATTAAGATAGGACTTACTGGTATTTTGTGGGCCCACTATTTTGGTTTTATTTCCTTTTCTTTGAGCGTGATAACATGTGTGTTTATTAATATTTTCCCATTCAATTAACCCTTCCCTGTGAGGAAGTTACAGACCTGGTGCATTATAATTAAAGCCTTTGGAGGTATTATTCTGGCCGTATAATCAAAGCCTGTTGAGGTATTATACAGGGTGCAGACCCAGACGTGGGTGATGAGTCAAACACAGTGAAGTATATTATCCCTGATATTAACCCAGAGGTGGGTGCATAATATACGTGTTTATGAGGTATTGAGTTACACCCGGAGCTATAGTAGGACTTCAGTCCAGTAGACCACTCCTATTAAATAATTGTAACTGACAGTATAATTAACATAAAGACTTGAATGGGGTTCTGTGTGCGTGTCCATTCCTGTGCCCAGCATTAACTCTTTTGGTGTGGGTAACGTATATATGGTTAACCCCTTCCTACCCAATTCTCCCCTTTTCATTGTAAGGTTTCGAGGGTCATTGAGGGAGGGTACTGCTTGCGGGGGGAACTCAGAGCATTTGATTACAATTCAGTCACGAGGTGTGGGAGGGTCTAAGGAGCAACTGGGAGGAGTGGGAGCGTGTTGGGGAGTACTGCTGACCGCCCTGCGGCAGGGAAGGAAGACCAGAGTACCAGACCAGGTTGGTAAATCCCGGGCCCCATCCACTCACACTACCAGCCTCCAGTCGACGCCCCAGGCCCAAAGACAAGGGTGCAGTCAGACAGAGTTCTACTGTGTCCAGCTACCTCCTGACTGCCAGCAACCGTTCCCACGAAGCAGGGATAATCCACCCTGCTACATTTGGCGTCACGAACAGGATCTACATCCTAACTTACTCCCTTGATCGGGACCCGTAGAGAGACCCACGATGTCTGAGGAGATGGCGGCGGTGTTGGAGATGCTGCAGTGCCAGACCCAGGCGGCACTGCTACAGCAGCAAGCCGCAGCCATGAAAGAGTTGACTGACCAAGCCCTCCACACTCAGGCGGCCCTACAGGAGCTACGAGAGGGCCGGGACGCCGCCACCAAGATACAGAAAAGGGAGACTCACGCCGCGCAGGAAAGGGCGGCGGAGTTAGAGGAACTGCAGGAGGAGAGTCGGGCGAAGACGACACTACTGGCGCAGCAAGCCGAAGCGATGAAGGAGATGACCGAACTGGCCCTTCAAGAAAAGCGTTACACCCAGGCGGCCCTAAAAGAGCAACGAGACGGCCAGGACGCCGCCGCCGAGGTAAAGGAGGAGGAGGCCGAAACCATGGAGGAATTGACCGTGCAGGTGATGGCCCTGACGAACAGAACCCACACACACGCCGGCCTCCTGGACCGACAGGCGCTGGTCCTGGAAAAGACCCAAGCCGCTCTTGACCGGGATGGCCGCGAACCCCGCACCGGCCCTTCCACTGTGTACGTCCAACGGGACCGCAAGTGCAGCGAGTTCGGAGGGGGGAAAGAGAGAGGAGAGCCGCTGGTGGAAGACTGGATCCGAGACATGAAAGTGCATTTTCGGAGCAGCAGAGTGCCCGGTGACAAACAGGCGGAGTTCGTACAACAGCATCTAAAAGGCGAGGCTAAACGGACAGTGCGCTTCGTGCTAGAAGGGACCGCCCCGGAGCCGGACGCCGTGTTCCGGGTGCTGCAGGAGACATACGGAGACAAGACCTCGGTCAGTGCCCGCCTGAGAGAGTTCCTCGACCGCCGACAAAGAGATGGCGAGACCGTGAGGGAGTTTGCTTACGATCTACAAGAGCAGATGCGTCGCATACAGGGCCGAGAACCCCAACGAGTCGCGGATCCTGCCGCCCGGCTGCAGGAGCCGTTTGTGGTAGGCCTGAAGGATGGGATGCTGCGACGGGAGATGAGGAAGTCCATAAAAGAGAACAGGGAGCGGACGTTTCTCGAATTGATGATGGCGGCGATAGACTGGTCGGAAGAGGAGATGGTCCTACCCCCCACTAGGGGTGGCGCCCAGGCCCTGGTCCACGCCGCAGCCGCAGAAGGACGAGAGGCCCCGATGAGCGGAGACGCAATACAGGAAGCTTTTAAGCAGCTCTTCGCAGGGCAAGAGCGGCTGGGCGCATGTCAGGAGCAACTCTTCCAGGCCGTCCAACAGACGCGGGACGCGACCCAGAGAGGCGGCCCAGGACGGCGACGCAGAGACGACGCGCCCGCCGCTAAGCGGGAACCGCCCCGCCGGGACGAAGAGGGCAGGTTGATTTGCTATGCCTGCAATCAGCCGGGCCACATCAGCAGGGATTGCCCCCGCCACGCCAGCGAGCCCCACCCAGCTCCTGGCCCCACCCCCGAAGTTCCGGGCTCGTCAGGGTACCGACCCGGACCCCGAAGGGCAGTCAATGGCGTCGTAACCGGAGTCGCCGACTCGGCCGCAGGGGGCACTGAGACGCAAGACATGCAAGGGGAATGTCTCACCTTAGACGTCCAGATTGACGGGGTCGAGACCCGCTGCCTCTTCGACACCGGCGCCGAAGTCACCACCATGACCGAAAGCCACTTCCGCAGACACTTCCCGCGGTTGAGGTTGACCCCCTCCAACTGGATCACTCTCTTCGCCGCCAACGGGTTGGAGATCCCAGTGGTGGGGTGTCTCTACGCCGAAGTGAAGTGCCTAGATATGACATTTCCGGGGAAATGCATATTCATACTAAAAGACGATTCAGGCCGAGTGGCCACAGGAGACGCCATCCCGGGACTTCTGGGCATGAACGTGCTCGGCGGGGTAGATGGCCTGTTCAAGGGGATCAAGGGGATGTGGCCGGCGAGCCGAAGACGTGTCGACGGTGGGAGCGTCGCCATCCGCCGTGTGGTCGCCGCCATGGCCCAGGAAGCCCGAGAGTGTATCGCCCCGGGAAGGATGGGGTACGTCAAAGTGGCCGGCAGGGAGCCAGTGGTCATTCCCCCGCACAGCGAAGTGGTCGTCTCAGGCCGTTGTGAGACGACAGCGGGGATGCGGCGTCCCGTGATGATAGAGCACACGCCGAATGCCAACCTGCCTCCCGGACTATTGGTGGCGAACGTGGTGGCATACGCCCGACAGGGGAGAGTGCCTGTGCGGGTGTTGAACCCGACCAACGTCGAGATGGTGCTCCGACCCCGGGCCAGGTTGGCAGAGATCCACTGCCCCCGTCAGGTACGGCCTAAGGAGAGAGTGACCGTGGAGGAAGTAGACGGAGGTGTCCGAGTGAGGGCGATTGAGACTCGGGATCGCCCGCCAGAGGCGGAGCCGGACGGGAAGACCCGCGGGCTCGCCGTGGCCGTACAGGCGAACCTGCAGGATCTCACACCGGCCCAAGTGAGCCGGCTGAATCAAGTATTGGAGAAACACATGGCGGTGTTCTCCGTTGACGACGGGGACTATGGTTACACAACCACGGTCACACACTACGTTCCCACTGGTGATGCACACCCGGTCAAGCAACAGCACCGCCGAATACCGCCCCACGTGTTCCAAGAAGTAAAGAGACACGTACAAGACCTGGTGGATCTGGGTGTCCTGGTAGAGAGCTGCAGTCCGTGGGCGTCACCAGCCGTGATCGTCATAAAGAAAGACGGCTCTGTGCGGTTCTGCTGCGACTACCGCCGCCTAAATAACGTGACACACCGGGATGCGTACCCCCTACCTCGTATCGAGGAGTCCCTAGACGCCTTGGGGCAGGCCAAGATCATCTCCTCGCTCGATCTCACCGCCGGCTACTTCCAGGTGGCGGTGAAAGAAGAAGACCAAGAGAAGACGGCAGTTACGACGCCCTTCGGCCTCTACCAGTGGACCCGTATGCCCTTTGGGTTGTGTAACGCACCAGCGACATTCCAGCGGTTGATGACCGCCGTGCTGGGGGACCTGGCCTTCGACGTCCTACTCGTCTATCTAGATGACGTCTTGGTATTCGCCAGTGACTTTGAGAGCCACTGTCAGAAGTTGGACCTGGTGTTTGGACGACTTCGGGAGCATGGGCTTAAACTCAAGCCCCGGAAGTGCTTCCTGCTGAAGACCGAAGTCAAGTTCCTGGGACACGTCGTCTCCGCGGCCGGCATACAGGTCGACACCGACAAAGTGAAGGCGTTGGAGGACTGGCCGGCGCCACGCTCAGCGAAGGAAGTGAGGCAGGTGATCGGATTCCTGTCCTATTATCGGCGGTTCGTGCCCCGCTTCGCCCAGGTGGCTCAGCCACTGCACGCCCTGATGGGGAAAGAAAAAAAGGGGTTCGCCAAAGGTCGCCCCGAGGCCTTCAAGTGGACTCCGCAGTGTCAGACGGCCTTCGATCATCTGCGGCAGTGCCTCTTGACACCCCCGGTGCTGGCCTACCCCGACCTCCAGCTCCCCTTCATCGTGACCACAGACGGGAGTTACTTGGGACTGGGGGCGGTACTAAGTCAGAAACAAGAGGGCGTGGAGCGAGTCATCGCCTTTGCGAGCCGAGGCCTGCGTGGGTCGGAAAGGAATGACCAAAATTATAGTGCGTTCAAGCTGGAACTCCTCGCCCTGAAGTGGGCAGTCACTGAGAAGTTCAGAGACCTCTTGATGTACGCCCAGTTCACCGTGATCACCGACCACAACCCGCTGAGGCACCTCGGCACGGCCAACCTGGGAGCAGTGGAGCAGCGGTGGAACACTCAGCTGGCGGAGTACGACTTCGTGGTGCACTACAAACCTGGTCGACTCAACCAGAACGCAGACGCTTTGTCTCGCATGCCGATGCGATCAGAACCTGAAGTGGAAGACACGGAGAAGGACTTCCTAATGATACCCGCGGCCGGCACCCACACCCGTCAGGGTCTACAGGAACAGGCCGCTCCATTGTCCGTCCCCGCCCCAGTCGCCCACGAGGGCTACGTCGTGGTCCCAGCGGAGGAAGTACGGGCCCAGCTGTGTCCCGGGAGACCGACAGAGACGCGGGAGGTCTCGAGTGTCGGCGCACGACGGATATCGGCACAGAAGGGGAACAGCGGATATGACTGGGCGGAAATGCGGCAGCTCCAGGCAGACGACCCCGAGTTGGGTCCGGTGTGGCGGGCGGTGACACAGGAGGTCCCCCCCACTAAGGTACAGCTGAAGGAAGGAGACCCGAAACTCCGCAAGTTATACGGGCAGTGGGAGCGGTTCCGTCTGCACCAACAAGTACTGTTTCGGCGCGTCAGCGATCCCCACGACGGGGAGGAGGTTCTCCAGCTGGTGGTGCCCACCGCCCTGCGACGGCGGATCTACGAGACCCAGCACGAGGATGCGGGACACTACGGGGGACGGTGGACCTGATGAGGCGAGGTTATTACTGGATCGGAATGGCAGAAGAGGTGAAGAACTGGGTGCAGCAATGCAAACGATGTGCATTAGCCCGCGATGTGTTCCCTAAAGCCCAGGCCCAGATGACCTGCACTAACGTGACGGCACCCATGGAGGTCCTGGCCATGGACTTCACCGTGTTGGAGAGGTCGGTGGGTGGCTACGAGAACGTACTGGTGCTGACCGATATGTTCACCAGATTCACTATTGCCGTACCGACCAAAGACCAGACTGCGAAGACCACCGCCGCTGCCATCATCAAGTACTGGTTCGTGTACTACGGTTGCCCTGCCCGACTCCATGCCGATCAAGGGCGAAATTTCGAGTCGAGCGTCATCAAGGAGCTCTGCCGACTGTACGGGATTTCAAAGAGCCGCACCACGCCTTACCATCCCCAGGGGAATGGGCAGTGCGAGAGGTTCAATCGGACAATGCACGACATGCTGCGTAGTCTGCCCGCAGAGAAGAAGCGGGACTGGAAGGAGCACCTACCCGAGTTGGTACTTACATTTTACATTTACATTTAGTCATTTAGCTGACGCTTTTATCCAAAGCGACTTACAAGTTCTGTACGACAAGCCATCAGGAAGGGCACAACTCTATCAGCTGAGCAACAATGTTCATCAAAGTGTTGAGTGCTACAGTGTAGGTTAGTTTATTATCACAAGTGCATGACAGTACGGTTAGTTAGGGTTCGATTTTTTTTATAGTTTTTTTTTTTTTTTTTTCAGATAATGGTTGAATAAGTGCGTCTTTAGTCGACGGCGAAAGATTGGACGTGATTCGGCTGTCCTAACTGGGGTGGGTAGTTCATTCCACCATTGTGGGGCAAGGACTGAGAATAGGCGACTTCTCTTTGATGACCCTCCCGGAGCTTGGATAGGAGTAGGTCTGAGGCGGCCAGAAGATGCAGAGCGTAGGGGTCTTGAGGGTGTGTAGTTAGAGACCATTGACCGGAGGTAGGCGGGAGCGGTTCCCTTTGCCGCACGGTATGCTAGGTCGAGGGCCTTGAAGCGGATTCGTGCAGCAATGGGGAGCCAGTGCAGGTCCCTAAGAAGTGGGGTGACATGGGCCGACTTCGGTAGGTTTGAGATCAGGCGGGCCGCTGCGTTCTGAATGAGTTGAAGAGGCTTAGTGGCAGTGGCCGGGAGGCCAGCGAGCAGTGCATTGCAGTAGTCGAGGCGGGAGATGACTGTTGATTGGACGAGGAGTTGGGTGGCTTCTTTTGTCAGGAAGGGGCGGATCCTTCTGACGTTGCTCAGGAGGAATCGGCAGGTTCTGGTCGTCGCTGCGATGTGAGCAGAGAAGTTCAACTGGTCGTCGAGGACAACACCAAGGTTCTTGGCGGTCGGGGACGCAGTCACAGCTGCATTCTCGACTGTGATTGAAAGGTCGGTTAGGGGGGAGGATTTGGCCGGCAGGTGGAGCAATTCTGTTTTGCTTAGGTTCAGTTTGAGGTGGTTGGACGTCATCCAGGCGGAGATGTAGGACAGACAGGCCGAGATCCGCTCAGAGACGTGGATATCTGAGGGAGGGAAGGAGAGGAAGAGTTGAGTATCGTCGGCATAACAATGGTAGGAGAAGCCATGAGACGTGATAATGTTACCCAGTGATTTAGTGTAGAGGGAGAAGAGAAGGGGTCCTAAAACCGAGCCCTGGGGGACACCCGTCCGCAGGGGGCGGGTGGCCGACAGGGTCCCTCTCCATGACACTTGGTAGGAGCGGTCATTGAGGTATGATGACAGCCACGTCAGCGCAGAGCCAGCCACTCCCATTCCTGCGAGGGCCGCAAGGAGGATCTGGTGGTTGACTGTGTCGAAGGCTGCAGATAGATCTAGGAGAATCAGAACAGAGGAGAGGCCTTTCACTTTTGCTAAGTGAAGTGCCTCTGTGACCGCAATGAGGGCTGTCTCTGTGGAGTGACCAGTCCTGAAGCCTGACTGATTAGGGTCTAGGAGGTCATTCTGTAAGAGATAAGCAGTAAGTTGGTTGGCTACAGCACGTTCAAGTGTTTTAGAAAGGAAGGAGAGAAGAGAGACAGGACGGTAGTTGCCTATGACGGTAGGGTTCAGGGTTGGTTTTTTTATGAGCGGCGTGACTCTGGCTTGTTTTAGGGAGGAGGGGACCACCCCCGAGTTGAGTGAGGAGTTGATGGTTGCAGTTAGGAATGGGAGGATGTCTGGTGCTATGGTCTGGAGGAGTGGGGAGGGTAGCTGGTCCAGCTGGCAAGTAGTCGGACGGTTCGACGTTACCAGTGTCAGGGTCTCTGCTTCTGTAATGGGAGAGAAAGATGACAGAGTGAAGGATGAGGTTCTCGATTCAGCATTTGGAATGGGTGGGGGTTGGGAGAAGGAGCTGCGGATGTTCTCCACTTTTTCCTCAAAGAAGATCGCAAAGTCTTCGTACAACTTACGTACAACTGCCACATGCACTCCTCCACGGGATACTCTCCGTTCTACCTGCTCTTCGGGAGGGACGCTAGGATGCCCCGAGATGTCCTGGGGGGCAGAGACGTCATTGAGGAGGGGGCGGCGGACCTAGACGAGTGGGTGCAGAGTCACCACGAGCGACTAAAGGCCGCCGCGGAGGCCGCTGAGGCCACGGCGAAGCAGGCGTCCCATCGACGCAAGAGAATTTACGACAGGAAGAGCAGAGGTGCACTCCTGCGGGCCGGAGACCGAGTCCTGATACGCGACCACCGAATCCGGGGCCGTAATAAGATACAGGACAAGTGGGAGCCTACGTCGTATGTGGTGGTTAAGCAAAGCCACGAAGGGACGCCCGTGTTCACGGTCAGGCCCGAAACAGGGGGTCCAGAAAGGACCGTGCATCGAGACCAGCTCAAGACCTGTCCCTTCCCGGCTTCTGAACCGGAAGTGCGGGGGAGGGCCCCTCGACAGCTCCCGGTGGCACCGCGGAGCTCGTCCGAATCAGACATTGGAGGTGCTTTCGGGCACCGGCGGGAACCGCATCCTAGGGCATGTAACCACCCCGGGCCCCTGCGGGACGCCCCTGAGGAGGTCGCGAGTGCCGAGTCAGAGGTGGAGTCGACCCCCTCAGGAGAGGAGGGGGAAGGCGGCGGAGACGGAGTCGAAGAGGAGGTCGTGGGCGGTCCACCGATGGCCCCGGAGGGCGCGGCTGTGGTCCATGACCCGCCGACGGACACTGAAGAATCCGACACGGAGTCGGAGGTGGGAGAGGTGGAACCCCCCAGAGTGGAGCACGCTCGGCCCCAGAGGAGCACCAGAGGTCGGCTACCCGCTCGGTATCGCCAGGTCTACGTGCTCAAGAGTGTGTTCGCTGAACAGTGTGTCCAACTCCTGAAGGAGTGTGTAAAACTGTTGGCATAATGTGTAATTGTCAATCGATGTGTGAAACTGTTGGTCTCAGGACCGTTTTCATACATGCGTTTGTTTTTGTTGTTAACTTGCAGAGGACTTACCAAGTTCAAAGTGGGGGGAAATGTAGCAGTCTGGAAAATATGGTATATTATTCAGAACTGCTGACTGTGTTTTATATCCCTTTTGTACACAAAGACATTCTAACTAGTGTCATTGATATTCACACGAACAATGACACAAGCGCCCCCTTCCGAAGAGCACTGCAATATGGATTATAACTCTGGAGTATATTCATCATCCTTCTCTTGTGTGACTGGCAGGCGGGAACAGCAGGGGGCAGCAGCCGACAGAGAGAGATGCGAGGACATATATGGAAGGGGAAACCGGGAAGAGAGCCTCTTCGAGTCGGGACCTTTGTTGCGAACAGACGTGTCTCGGGGAGCCCCGTATTGAACTTGAGTAGACTACGGGTTATCCTCTATCAGCAAACGTAGTAGCGTGTTGCATGTCTTTCCCTGAATTCCCTAGTGATATACCACGGGTTATCCTAGAATAAGAACGTTATAGCCGAGTTGGGCTTAAAGTTAAAGTTATTTCCTCTAGCGAGGCGGCCCCGCCAGTGTGGCGCGAAGAGGAACGGTGCTTAGGAGCACCCTGCGTTAGGATATATCTCGTCTAGCAGAAGGGCTGTTTGGGACCCATAGTTTAGCTGCAGTGTGAGTGAGGGAACGCTAGATCCGCGTGTCGACCCAGCACCAGCTCTACAACCAGACTGCTCCGTCTGCCTGCAAGATGCCACCAGTCTGCTACGCCAGCCTATGATCAGACCTGCACCTGGCTGCCTGCAGGACACAGGAGTTCTTTCCCACCAGCAGAGGTCGTCCTCGGCCAACACTGCCTCCCTGCTCCAGCCCCGCCTGCTAAACATCCTCAACGAGAGCGTTCGACGCCATCTTGCCTCCCGGACAACAGTGGAGTGGCGAGGCGGCCATTTTGGATGAGTACCAATGAGCATTGACGCTCCCGAATTACTATACAGTACACAGTGTGGTGCAGCCTGCGGGCGAAAGTAACAGTGCTACCACCATTCCATAGGGGTACCCCAAACAATATATGCCGGCATTAAGATAGGACTTACTGGTATTTTGTGGGCCCACTATTTTGGTTTTATTTCCTTTTCTTTGAGCGTGATAACATGTGTGTTTATTAATATTTTCCCATTCAATTAACCCTTCCCTGTGAGGAAGTTACAGACATGGTGCATTATAATTAAAGCCTTTGGAGGTATTATTCTGGCCGTATAATCAAAGCCTGTTGAGGTATTATACAGGGTGCAGACCCAGACGTGGGTGATGAGTCAAACACAGTGAAGTATATTATCCCTGATATTAACCCAGAGGTGGGTGCATAATATACGTGTTTATGAGGTATTGAGTTACACCCGGAGCTATAGTAGGACTTCAGTCCAGTAGACCACTCCTATTAAATAATTGTAACTGACAGTATAATTAACATAAAGACTTGAATGGGGTTCTGTGTGCGTGTCCATTCCTGTGCCCAGCATTAACTCTTTTGGTGTGGGTAACGTATATATGGTTAACCCCTTCCTACCCAATTCTCCCCTTTTCATTGTAAGGTTTCGAGGGTCATTGAGGGAGGGTACTGCTTGCGGGGGGAACTCAGAGCATTTGATTACAATTCAGTCACGAGGTGTGGGAGGGTCTAAAGAGCAACTGGGAGGAGTGGGAGCGTGTTGGGGAGTACTGCTGACCGCCCTGCGGCAGGGAAGGAAGACCAGAGTACCAGACCAGGTTGGTAAATCCCGGGCCCCATCCACTCACACTACCAGCCTCCAGTCGACGCCCCAGGCCCAAAGACGAGGGTGCAGTCAGACAGAGTTCTACTGTGTCCAGCTACCTCCTGACTGCCAGCAACCGTTCCCACGAAGCAGGGATAATCCACCCTGCTACACCTGGTATACCATTTGGTCAGCCGTTCGAGTGAAACTTCCTGGTGGTAAACTTGGACATTTCTGACTTGACAAGAAGCGACCAAACTTAGCATAGTACAAGACCTCTAACATGGTTTTGATTGATTGATTGAAAACTTTATTAACAGATTGCAGAATGGGTACAGTACAGTACAGCTCAATACATACAATTGTTAAGGGGATGCAGAAGACCAGAGAAAGACTTTCGTCTTGTTTACATCAGGGTCCCCCATTTTCAATTAATCATATGGTCATGCCTATAGCAGAAATTAAAGATCTTTTCCTTTTACATTGTACTAGTAACCTTGTCCTTGATAGGCTTGCATGTGGGGTTAATGGGAAAATTGCGTTTCACCAAATTGCTAACCCTAAATGGCCGGATGTTGCATTGACGCTGGTGACATCGGGCAAGGAAATACCAGTGTTCTATACTCTGCTTGGTCCCAGACTTTGGTGCGAGCTCTATTGAAGTCTGTATTAAAAATATACCATCTATCTGAGAAATATCAACCAAATTAGCTAGTTAACAATGCAACACATTGCTGATGATTCTAACATCTGTCTAAATGTTAAGACAGCTGATCCCATTCAACTTAATAGAAGGGAGTATGTGAACACACTATCATAGACTTAAGCCCAGGAATGGTCCGTCCACCTCATCACGTACCTATGGGAAACTGGAAGAGAGCTTGGGGATTGGTTGTCAGCTAATCACCAGGTCCTCTTCCAACACGATTGTTGTGTCCACCACTGTGTCACCTGCAAACTTGATAATGGTATTGGAGTCATGTAAAGGAGGAGTGCAGTTGTGGGTGAAGAGGGAGTAGAGGAGAGGGCTCAGCACACAGCCCTGTGGGACACCGGTGTTCAGGGTAAGGGGGGAAGCGGTAAGATTGTCTAACGACCTAACATACTGGGGTCTGTTGGTTAGGAAGTTAAGTATCCAGTTGCAGATGGAGGGGTTGATGTCGAGGTCCTTGGTTGTGGCATGGTCTATTATTACACCTAGGAATTTATTTTCATAAACTCTTTCAATAATCACATAATTTATTTTAACTTGTACCTGAGTATCCAATCTACAGTTTCCAAACAACATAATTTTAGTTTTGCTCAAGTTCAATGATAATTTGTTTCTATCAAACCATTCCTTCAATTTCTTCATTTCAGATGTGATGACCTCTAAAAGCTGCTGGACATTCTCACCAGAAAAAAAAAGATTAGTGTCATCCGCAAATAAAATACATACTTTATTAACAGATTGCAGAATGGGTAAAATACAGTACGGCTCAATACACACAATTAAGGGGATGCAGACCAGAGAAAGACTTTCGTCTTGTTTACATCAGGGTCCCCCATTTTCAATTCATAGTGTACTGTGTAGGTTTGAGTACTGTGTGGGTCTGTGTACTGTTTTGGTTGAGTTAAGTACTGTGTTTAGCGGGTATTGGGGTGGGGCTGGCATAGCATCGTGTGGGGTGGGAAGCAAGACGTCTCTGTTGGGAATGGCGTCTCTCTGTCGGTCTGGGAACAGGAGAGCGGAGCAACCTGGAACCAATAGAGGCTTGGTGGTTGTCGTCTCTTGGGGACTGACAGAGAGTGGAGCAGCCGGTAACCAACAGAGCATGAGTGGGCTAGCAGTTAGTGTAGCGTCGTACCGCAGAGTTACATAGCTAGCTATTGGCGTAGCATCGTGTTGGGTACTGTGTAGTTGGGGGGGGGGGGGGGGGGGGTATTTTGTTGACGTGGGTAGTTTTGGTTCGTCCCTCGTGGCGAGGGACTTTGTTGTGGAGGGGTATTGTAGTGACCCTGGGATTTGGGTGATTGGTCAGCCGAGCTGTCACTCTGCACTCTGCCAACCTGGGGCTGGCAGGCGACGCTGTTGGTCGCGTGTGGGCCCGGGGTTGGTAGAGGGGAGGGGGCAGGGGCTGACCTGGGAAGGCTATAAGAGGGTGTGGCACCTAGGGTGCGGCCTCTTGGAGCATGGGAAGTTGTAGCAATGAGTCACTTGTACCGAAGCTGTATCTGAGATGTTGACTGTTGACCACATCCTGACCATCTGCCCCCTATACAGAGACTTAATTTCCTGCATTCTGGTGCAGGCCTTTTTTTATTTGTACACTTTAAGGGGAGACACTGCAGGTGAATAGGGTAAACAAATTAACTAATAGATATCACAATGAAACTTTCCCAGTTGATTACTTATATTAAGACAATACTTTTTTGTATTACAAGTTTTCTGAAATTGTATGTTTAAATATGCAAATGAGGCATGATCTACTTAAATATGCACTAATTTGCATATAATTCCAGGACAGAAATCTGAACATTGGATAAAGCCATTTTCAAAATTATAGTTTCATTTTGTTGACATATTAGAGCCAAAGGTTATTACAGAGGGGATTTTGGATATCTCTTTTTATCACTCCATAAATCAGAAAATACTCCATTCAGTACATTTTTATGGTAAAATTCCATATTTCGCCATGTTTTTAGGAATAAAATGTGATATAAATCAGGGTATGAATGCGATATCAACAAACCCTTCTGTAAATACCTTCAGAACATAGATATGAATAGAACTGGAAGGTTTGGTGTATGTGAGTGCTACTGAAGTGGAGATTTCTGGCTCAGAGTATGAGGAAAAACTCTTAAAACTCATTTTTGGGAAAACACCTTCAAAGTTCTGTATTGTAAAATGCCATACTTTTTTTTTAAACAGATATTTACAAACACAATACCTAATCAAACCATTAGTAATAGACAACCTAAACACATGCCTGATAACTGAATCATAATAATAATGATGTTATTGAACTGAACAGAACTACACACAGGCTACAAACAGTGTAGTACAGTGTAGTACCCCCTAATAGGCAAAACATATTTGAATAGATATCACTATGAAACTTTCCCAATTTGTTATGTACATATAAACTAAGAAAAAATATATTGCAAGTTTTCTGAAATGTATGTTTATATATGCAAATGAGGCACTTCCCCATTAAATATGTGCACATTTATGGATGCAATAAGGCAAAATGATGTAAAATAAACAACTAAATGTGTGTTATTGACGTTTTATTGTCACTACTTTCATAGAAGACATGTTTAGGAAGCAAAATATAACAAAATCTCAAAATCAACAAAAAAAGTATATTTGACTATTCACCTGCGTCTCGCCTTAAATGCCAGTGTTTGTGATGGCATCACAAATTATTGTTAAAAAACAGGCTAGCATATGTATGATTAGCAACAACACTGATTTTGATGGATTTTCAGTTTTTTTGTAATGTCAGATTGAAAATAATACAATCTTTTATTCAACTTCAGCCCTGATCATAACACCACATATTAATTTTATAATTCTAACCCTTTAAATGCCAGTGTGTGTGATGGCATATATTTGCAATATATCAAATGCAAAGTAGATTTTTCTGGGGGGGATTATTACAGGCTAGCATGTGTCAATG